>NC_091809.1:12360000-12697500 GCF_041296235.1 Equus asinus
TTTAAATTGTTTTTAAAGCTAAAGAGCAGAGCAGGAAACCTTGTGACATCCACGGCCCACTGTTTCCCCCCCCATCACTAACTGAATACAATGTTGCCTTCCTGGGGCTGGAAACAGCCAGGGCCACAAGGCCCCCACTCAGGGGGCGCCAGGCCGGCCTGCCAGAGCGGACCCCGCGGCCGGCGGGTGAGGGGCGCCCGGCTGAGAGCTGGTGGCGGGGCTGCCCAGGATCCCAGAGCTGAGAGGGTGGAGCCCCCGGTCCTGGACACGTCCCCACACCTAGCATGGCTGAGGGCCCCCTCGGTCTAACAGTGGGGGGCAGGGTAATGGGGGCAGGGGTGGGAGGGGGGGCCGGGTGGGCACTGGTGAAGGAGGCCAGCGGGTGGTGAGGGGCGGTCCCGGGACAGGAAACGAGAGAAGTGGGTGTCATGGGGCCGGTGGACTTGCGTCCCTTGTGGGCTGCAGGCCCCATGGTGGGGATGAGGCTGGAATCCCTTCTCCCTGTGTCCTGCCACCAGGGGGGCCCTGGCCCGGCGCCTCCCTCCAGACCTGTGCCCCGCTTGGCCCCCAGGAGTGGGGCATCCAGGGGTCCTCCACCTTCAGCACTGGTGGCAGATGACAAGGCCAGGCCTGGGACGGCCCAGGCACTGCTGGGTTCCTGGCATACAGTAGGCGCTCAATAAATACTAGCTGGAGGGATGCGTGAATGAAGGCGCGGCTAGGGAAGGAGCTAGGAAGAGACCGGGAGGGGCTGAAAGGGTACTTGCAGATGGGTAAACTGAGGCCCAGAGCGGGCGGGGCCTGGTCCAAGTCACCTGCAAGGTCAGAGGCTGAGCCCATCGAGGCCCACACATCTGCACCCTGTCCTCACTCCCTCCATCCCGCAGCCCAGAGAAAAAGGACCGCGGATGGCACAGAAAAGCAGATCGTCCCAGTGACAGCGCGAGCCGCCCCATCCAGGGTGGGGAGGCAGAAGGGCGGCCTCTCGGGGGCACCCCACAGGGAAGGTTTGCTGAGTGACTGTGTGACACCCCACAGACCGCCCAATTCACACGCCGCCGAGGTCTGCCCTCCCAGCTCCAGAAGAATACATGAGGAGAAGAAAGGCACGAGGACAGGGGACAGGCTGAGAGCAGGGGTCCCTTGGGAGGCCTGAGATGAATGGTCCCCAAGGGGGCACAGGGAGGGGACTCGGGGCCTATGAAGCCCCGCTGACTGCTCTCCTCCCCCCATCCTCATATATTCCCTGTCCCCCCTCCACACACAGGGTCAGACACGCTGAGGGAGGTGGGCTGGATCAGGAGGCGGAGGGGATGGGGTGCATGTCACCACACCTGGATGCGCTGTGAGAGCGCGATTATGGATCCGACTACCAGCGCACCCCCAAGGCTCTGTGGCCGAGTACGTGTCCTTGTTAAAGTGCTTGTAAAAATTAAATAGGAATAAAAACGGGGGAACGGGGGCCATGTCTGTTTGTGACGGTGTCTCTGAAGATGTGAGGGTACGTGTGTAAGTGGCAGCAAGAAGGGAGAGCACAGAGCAACAGAGAGTTAAACAGTGATGAGCTTCCTGGCTGCCAGAGCAAGAAGGGGAACTGACACATCACAGTGTCCTGTTAGTCAAGCCTTCCTCTGGGCCATGCTTGGTTTGTGACAGTGTCTCTAAGTAAATGAGTATGAGGCAAGGGGAATAAAAGCAGACGCAAAATTTCTGAGTGTGAAATAGCAATGAGTTTCCTGGCAGCCAGGGTGAGAAAGGAAATAAGAGAGTCTGTTCAGTGTGTCCTCACCAGGGCCTGCCTGCTTATGACAGTGGATCTGACTGTGTGCAGGGGTGTCTAAATGTGTGTGACAGGGAGTCACCCAGCTTCAAGCAGGAGATATTTCTGAGCTCCCTGGAAGCCAGGGCGAGAGGGGAAATATGTTGAGTTTGAGCCCGGTCGGGTGTGTCTTTCTTGCTGTGCAAGGCAAGGGCCTGGTCCAGGCTCTCAGACAGGGCAGCGTCGGGCGGCCAGGCGCACGCGGCTGTCCTCGGCGGGGCTCCAGGGCCGGGCATAGCCAGCATGGGGCAGCAGCAACCGGTCCTGAGTGCCGTCGGGGCTGACGAGGCGCTGCACGGCCAGCAGGTACTCGCGGTGCAGGGCCAGCGGCGGGCAGGGGCAGCGGCCCGGCGCCCACACGTACTCGAGGGCCCGCAGCGGCGAGCGGTTCTTGTAGACGAGCTGCACACGCACCTCGTAGCGGGTCTCCTGGGCCTGGCGCAGGCGGCCCAGGACTTGGGCCCGGAACACTGTGGGCAGGGCGGTGCTGAGGCTGGCCAGCCGCTCCGTCCTGGGCACCCACCCACGCGCCCACCGCCAGACGAGGGTGACCAGGGTTCAGGGGGCCCTGGGGGCCCCCGAGGACTGTGGAGACAGGACTGGGGTCAGCCGAGGCCTGGGGTCAGGGTCAGGTCCAGGGTCAATGAAGGGTTAGGGGTCAGATTAGGGCAAAGGGTCAGATCAAGGAGTCCAATGAGGCTCGGAAGAAGGGGTCAAGTTGGAGTCGGGTCAAGGAACCGAGGGTACGTTCGGATAGGGTCAGAGGTCAGCAGGACAGGGGCCAGGTGAGGGTGGGGTCGGGGTCTCTCACCGAAGTCGCTGCCGCAGTAGTGGAGCAGCCGGTGGGCACGACCGCGAGAGTCGGGGCAGGGTGGGCAGGGGTCTGTGGGGGGGCGCAGTCAGGGGCACAGGCCCTGCTCCCTGCTCCCCGCCCCCCGGCCGGCCCCACCTCACCTGGGGCAGGGGTCAGGGGCCGTGGGGGGCCGGCCGCGGGGGCCGCGGGGGCCACGGGGGACTCTGGGGTCTGAGGTTCCACCTCCCGAGGCTGTGGCTGCCGCGGGGACCAGCCCAGGGCCTGCGCCCGTGCCTGGAAGGGGCCATAGAGCTCCCGGGGGAGCCAGAACTCGAACTCGATGCCGGGGTTGGGCTCCTGCAGGAGGACCTGAGGGGGTGTCACACGCCAGGGAGCCACACTCAACCATGGCCCTGCCTCCCCCCTCTGACTCTCCATCCCCAGCCTCCTCCCTCTGACCCTCTGTCCCCAGCCTCCCCACTCTGACTCTCTGTCCCCAGCCTCCCCACTCTGACTCTCTGTCCCCAGCCTCCTCCCTCTGACCCTCTGTCCCCAGCCTCCCCACTCTGACCCTCTGTCCCCAGCCTCCCCACTCTGACCCTCTGCCCCCAGCCTCCTCCCTCTGACTCTCTGTCCCCAGCCTCCCCACTCTGACCCTCTGCCCCCAGCCTCCTCCCTCTGACCCTCTGTCCCCAGCCTCCCACCTCTGACCCTCTGTCCCCAGCCTCCCCACTCTGACTCTCTGTCCCCAGCCTCCCCACTCTGACCCTCTGTCCCCAGCCTCCTCCCTCTGACCCTCTGTCCCCAGCCTCCCCACTCTGACCCTCTGTCCCCAGCCTCCTCCCTCTGACCTTCTGTCCCTAGCTTCCCACCTCTGACCCTCTGTCCCCAGCCTCCTCCCTCTGACCCTCTGTCCCCAGCCTCCCACCTCTGACCCTCTGCCCCCAGCCTCCTCCCTCTGACCCTCTGTCCCCAGCCTCCCACCTCTGACCCTCTGCCCCCAGCCTCCCCACTCTGACTCTCTGTCCCCAGCCTCCTCCCTCTGACCCTCTGCCCCCAGCCTCCCCACTCTGACTCTCTGTCCCCAGCCTCCCTCCTCTAACTCTGTCCCCAGCCTCCTCCATCAGACCATCTGTCCCCAGCCCCCCCAACTCTCTTTCCCCAGCCTCCCCCCTCTGACCTGCTGTCCCCAGCCTCCCTCCTCTGACCCCTGCCTCCCCCCAGATCCTTTAAACCGCCCCCTTCTGCGCCCAGGCGCCCCTCAGAGGCCGCCCGCACCTGCAGGAGGAGGTCTTGGGAGGTGGGCCCTGCCGCGTGAAGCGTCTCCTCCGGCCCTGCAGCCCGTGTGTAGACCACGCGGGTGCCCGCCGCCTCGTAGGTCCCGGGCGGGCTGACCGCCCAGTTCCCGTTGAGCACGTAGCGCCCGTCGCCCCCCATCAGCGCTGCAAGGGAAAGGTCAGCCGGGCTCCCAGGGACGGCCGCCAGCCCCCCAACGCCCCAACCCTGGAGTCCCCGGGCCTCAGTCTCCCTGTGGTGCCTCCCCCCTCGGACCCTGTGATACCCAGGTGGTTGCGGCTCCGGTGGGCAGCGCGGATGTGCCTGGCGCCCTCGGGGATCACCGTCACGTTCCAGTACCCGGCGAAGGTACCTGGGCGGGAGGACAGGACGGTATTGGGGTGCGGGTGGGGTGTCTTTGAGGGACGACTTGAGGATTAAAAGAGCTACTGTGGGTCCTGGCACACCGAAAACGCTCCACCAGCGTTTGGGGTTATTATTATCGCTTAAGTGCAGCAGCGAAAGGGTTAAAACCCCATCTGCTCTGGGGAGGGCGGGACAATCTTGCAATGGCCAATCAGAATGAGGAGCGAGAGGGGGCCGGGCCGCACACTGCCCAATCAGAACGGGCCTTGGCTTCCGGGTCCGCGGCTGGTTAAAGGGCTCGCGCTGGGCGAGAGGGGAGGACGGGGCGGGCGGTCACCGGCGTCGCGGAACACGCGCTGCACGAAGAGGCACGAGTCGTTGGCGCCGCCGCAGCGGCCGCAGTGGTCCTCGCGGGCGTCCGAGCCCAGCAAACCGTCACAGCCGGCGCTCTAGAGGGTGGGGGGACACGCGCACGTCAAAGGCAGTCCCCATCTGGCACCGCCCTGGGGGCGGGGCCTCCGGTAAGGGGCGGGGCTCCGGGCACTGGGGGCGCGGCCTGGAGTACAGGAAATTAGGCCTGAGGGCGGGGCCCAGGGTGAGGGGCGGGGCTTGGAGTGAAAGAACTTGGGCCGGGGGCGGGGCCTGGAAGTGAAGGACAGGCTCTGGACGGAGGGTTTGGAGGTGGAGCCTAAGGAGGGGCGTGGCCTTGGGTTGGGATGGGGCGTGGCCTAGGGGAGTGGGCGAGGCCTAGAACTAAATAAATATGGTCTGGGGCGGGGCCTGGAGGGATGGGCGGGGCCTGGAGATCCTTACAAGGCAGCGGCCAGCCACGCAGAGGCCCCGGGTACCCAGGCTGCAGGGGGTGCCGTCCAGCACGCGGCCGAAGGTGTGGTAGAAGGCGTGCCCCTCCGCCAGGCAGTTGAGGTCGCACTGGTTGGGCGCTGGGAGGAGGGAGGAGTTGCTGGGCTGGTCCAGGGACCTCTATCTGAGTTCCAGCCCCCTCCCCGCCAGTCTCCCCCAGGCAGCCATCCCCTTGGGCAGGTGAGGTCAGAAGTCCAACCAAAGCCACACATGGTGGTTGAGGCAGAGTCAGGACTTCCACCTCTAGCCCCCTGGGAGTGTCCTGGGGCTGCGTTCATTCATCCGTGTTAAGTTCTAATCTTACGAGTCCTTACATATCCGTTCCTAACATTGCTACCCATTCTTCATTCATTCGTTCATTCCACAAGCACTCACTGAGCATCTACTGTTTGCCAGACACATCTGGGTGCTGCTGACTCACTCAGCACTCGGGCCCAGCACCCACCAGGTACCCAATCAGGAGCGTTTGTGCAGTGCTGACTGAGTCCCATGGAGCCTGGGTGTGTCGCTGGCCCTCCCCGGGCCATAACGGGCAGACACCCGCAGGCCCACAGCCCTCGTCCCTGCTCCTCTGGCTCAAACTCCCTCTGGGTCCCAGCTCCCTGCGCCTGGCTGGCAGACCCTGCCTGGCCCGGAGGCCAAGCTGGCCCTGGCGGGCCTCTGTTGGGGTGGGATGGAGGCAGGTTTCCTGCAATTCTTAGAGCAAAGGAAAGAAACACCCATGAGGTGGACGGATGGAACTTTCTCCGCTCTGGGCTTTTCTTATCTGTGTCTGCCCCCACCACGGCGTCTGAAGCCGCACGTCTCCCGTAAATCTGGAGGCGCGCTGCCCTGGGCACACAGTTATATAACTTGCTATTTTCAGCTCAGTGCGGCAACATTTCCTGCTATGGGGGTAAGTTTGAGAACTGTCGGCCTCCGGCTACAGCTCCAAGTAAATCCTCAGCCTGGCATTCAACTCTGTGCAGAACACACCCTGCCTCCCTCTGCCCCCGCTTCACACCTTACACACGCTTTGTCCCCTTCGCTTCACCAACTCCTACATATCCTTCAAAGCCCCAGTGGTAACGCCCCCTTCTCCTTGCAACCCTCCAAGTCCCCTTTCGGTCTGGGCAGCCACTTCTCCCTGCCAGCTCTGGGTTGTTCCCTCCGGCCCAACAGGAAGGCAGACTGCTCACCGCCGTAGAAGGGTACCCATCGGTAGGCCTCCTGGGTGCCCAGGACAGGGCGGCCATTGTAGAGGGCACACTGGAGGTCTCGGAAGGGCACGGCCCCCGGGGGACAGTCCTGGGGATGGAGAGGGGTGGGTCAGTGGCTGGGAGACCCTGACAGAGCAGCAAGTGTATTGGGGGCCTGGGGCAGGGGCGGGTGAGCTTCAGGGCAGATGGGGGCTGGGAGGGGGCAGCATTTACTGGCAACTGGCAGAGGCGGTACTCGTGGCTGTCCCCCCAGCACGGCTCTTCCTCAGGAAACCTGGGGGGAGCAGGGCGGCCCGAGTGTGGTCAGGAACCCCCTCCCCAGCGCCGGCCTGCCCCCCCCACCCCGTCCACCCCCGCCAACCGCACCCACATTCCAGCTGGCTCAGTGGGGCTCAAAGGCACAGCATGTGTGGGCAGGCGGAGGGTGCGGCCAGGGTGGGGCCCGGTGGCAGTGGGGGGGGGCGGGGGGGGGCAGGGACCCCACTCACCGGATGCACCGGCGGCTGCGCACCGAGAGCCCCCGCCCGCAGGAGCTGGAGCAGCGACTCCAGGATCGCCACGGGGTCCACTCGCCCGGACCCTACTTGGGGAGAGAGCAGCCGGGTTAGCCTGGAGGGAGGCTGGCACCCCCATGCCACCGGCTGGGTCCCCGTGCCCACTGCCCCCTGACTTCATGTCCCCCCCTTACCTGAGCACTGCCCCCCAAACCACAGCTCAGGAGGGTCCACAGCAGGAGGTTCCAGAGGGGGCGGAGTCTAGGGGAGCAGAGGGGGTCGCTGCAGTGGGGGCTGCCAGCAGACCAGGGGGCGAACTCCACTCTGCCCTGACTGGCTGTGTGATTTGGGACAGTAACTTAACCTCTCTGAGCCTCCCTTCTTGTCTCTGAAAAATGGAGTGATAATAGAGCTCCCCCTTACAGGAAAGTTTTGAGGGGTCTGTCCCATCAGGTAAGGAAAATGGGGGGCACAGAACCTCATATGAAGAGGGAAAGCTCAACAATGATGATTACTATTACTGGTTGTTTACTGTTTTACAATGCACACAGCAGGTGCTTATTCAGTGTCCGATGATGGAAGGAACCCCTCCAGGATAGTGCACAGTTGTCTCCAGGTGGGGGCCCCCTCCCCGCTCCCCGCCATCATCGCCTCTACTTTCCAGTGTGGCCGGGGGCCAGCCGCTCCACCTCCCCAGGCCTCAGTTTCCCCATCTGCGCAGCGGGGACCAGCTGGGCTCAGTCCAGGACTCAAAGAGACCTTGTGGAGGGTCGGCCAGTGGGGGCAGACTCAGGGACAGGGGCCCGGGCGAGGCCCCCCCAGCGGCACCCCGGCCTCCAGGGCCCCCTCAGCCCCCGTACCCTTGGCAGCAGGGAGCCCCTGGGTGGGGGGTTGGGCAGGGAGGGGTGACCTGGCCTGGATCCACTCGGTGCCTCATGGCCTCATGTGCAGAGGGTGTGGGAGGGAGCCCAGGGTGGCCTGTGGAGGGAAAGGGGCCACGGATGGAATGACTCGGGACAGAGGTGGGGGCTGGGGGGTGGGAAGCCTGGCAGGGGAGACTCTGCCTCCCCGGGCCTCAGTTTCCCCATCTCTCAGGAGAAGGATGAAGTCACTTGCCATCCACACCCTCCACGCGACCATGGCACCGTGACAAAGGGGGATGGAGTGCTCCTCGGACCAGGGCCAGGCTGCCCAGCGGTCAGCAGTGCGGAAGGACATGCAGGACAAGCTGGAGTCCCGCAGCCCGGAGGTCCGGGGCGCCGGATGAGGGAAGGCCGGCCCCACAAGTCCCGGGAGCCTCAGTTTCCCCGGTTCGCAGGCCCTCCCGGCTCTGACATTCGGACCTGGGCACCAGGGGTGGGCCCTAGGTGGCTCCAGGTCCTGAGACTCTGGGGGGCGGCAGGGCGGGTCCGCTCTCTTCCCAGAGCTGTGTGCCAGCTCCATCCCCGCCCCTCTCTGCGCCAGCCCAGGAGGCAGGAAGTCTGGACCGGGGAGCGGGGCCCTCTGACACCCCCTCTGGGCTCAGCACTGTTGTGGGGTGGGGGGTCTATGTGATGGAAAATAAGGGGCTAGAAGGTCCACCCTCCCCGCTCCCCAGAGCCCCCACCCCGGAGCCAGACACTTACACTTGTCCGTCTGGAGCGCACGACAAGCCATGCCTCTAGGCCTCAGTTTACCCAGGAGGTAGTGGGAGCCAGCTTTCTCCCGCCCTGGGGATTGCCGTCTCGCCAGCCCCGAGCCCGCCCCGGGCCGGGGAGGGGGAGGAGACGCCCGCCGGCCTGCCGGGCTAGCGGGGGGATGGGAAGAGGGACTTACCGGCGACCCAGAGCCCGGGCGCTGCGTCTGGCTCCCTGGGCGGCCCCAGGGCGAGCGGAAGCGGCGGGGCCCGCGGGGAGGGCGGGGGAGCCCGGGGCGGCCCCTCCCACGCGGCCTCCCGGGGCGCGCCCGGGCCGGGGTCCGGAGGGGCGGCGGCCCCGTGCGCCCCCGCGCGGCCATGGCGCCAGGGGACTGGTGGCCGGCGCGGCTCCCGGCCCCCCAGGGCCGCGGCCTCCGTCCAAGCGTCCGCGTCCCCGAGACCTTGGGAATCCCAGGGCGAGGGAATGACCGCCCCTACCCCCACCCCGGGGCTGCTATTCCGGGCGCGGCGCTCAGGGCCCGGGAATGCGCGCGAACCGAGGTCGCCCTGCCCGGTGCCAGGAGGCCGCGCGCTGCGCCCTCTCCACCGACGCCCCGATGGCGTCCCGGCGAGGGTCCCCTTTCCCAGCCGCTGCCCCCCTCCCCTAGTTCTTTCCCCCTACCCCTCCCTCGAGGCCACCCTCCTCACGACCCCGCGCGCCTGGGCTCCCATCCTGGGGTTCCCCCCCAAGCGCCGGGCCCCAGCGCGCTGCGGAGAAGCGCAGCCCCGGGGGCCGGGCGTGGGGGGCGGGCGCAGGGCCCCCTCCCGGCGGCCCGCGCATTCCCGGGCGCTGCTGTCAGCGGAGGACGCGCCCCACCCCGCCTCCCGCCCTCCCCGCCCGGCCCGGCTTCGGAGCCAGGCCCGGGTCCAGAAGGTCCTTTCCCCGGGCGCGCAAAGGTCCCACCCTCTCCGACCTCAGTTTCCCCATCCAGGCAATGGGGCAGGCAGGTTTCCGCCCGGACACTTCCAGCTGGACCCTGGCTCTGCGCGGACTGGCGGGGACAGGGTCATGGAGGGCTCCCACCACCCCAGCCTTACCTGGCTTCACGTCTGCACGCTGCCCTCCACCCACGTGGGGACACAGATGGTGCCCTCTGCCCGTCCCCTCTCGGGACTCCTCCCTGTCACCCCATGGTGCTCCCTAGTGGGCGGGTTGAAGATGTGGGGGCACCAATGGGCCGATGGGTGGACTGCCCTCTGCCCCCTGGGCTCAGCACAGGCTCAGCTTTGAGGGCCCCTCCTTGCAAGCCAGTAATGGGGTCTCCCAGCCCTGACCACAGGGAAAAGGTTTGTCTGTCCAGCTCTGTCTGTCCTCCAGCAGGGAGCAGCTCAGAGCAGGGTCACCCAGTGCCAGCGGTCCATTCGACATTTACTGAGCTCCTACTGCGTGCCGGGACGCTGTGGACAACCAACCCGTCAGGCTAACAGGGAAAGTGGCCCCCTGGGAGCATGAAATCCCACCTTCTGATGGAGACACGCAGAGGAGACAGCCCAGGCCCGCTGCCAACGGGGTGGGGTCAGGAAGGCCCCCACTGAGGAGGCGACTGTCACAGGAGGGCAGCCAGGCAGAGGGAACAGCAGGTGCAAAGGCCCTGAGGCTGGAATCGGAGAATAAGGGACAGTCGGGAGGTGGCCTGGTGAGGGCAGAGATGAGGTCAGAGAGGGGCTGTGGGGCTGGGAGCCACTGGAGGTGGGAGAGGATGCTCTTGTTTTGGAAAAGCCGCCCTTGGCTGCTGTGATGGTGGGAGTGGGGGCCAGTGGGGAGCAGTGGTGGGTGTCCTGGGGGCAGGGGCTGTGCCAGGGGGCGGGGAGAGGGAGCTGCCCCCTCTGCTGAGGGGGGCGGCTGGGGGCGGTGGGAGAGAGAGAGTGAGACCAGAGGTCCCTCCTGGATGCCAGGGAGAGGCTGGGAGTCTGGGGACCACGTCCGGCTGGAGATGGCCGCGTGGGCGTCCTCGGCGCCCGCGATGTTGACAGTCATGGATGAGGTCACAGGATGTGAGTTGAGTGCGGAGGGAACAGAGATGGGGCCGGAGTGCCAGCCGGGGTGGAGTGGGGGCGGCCCCAGAGTCCGTGGGAGGACGGGCTCCTGGAGGGTGGCGTGCGGGCAGCGTGTGTGGGGAGATGACGGGAGAGTGACCCGGGGGTCAGCATCCGCGGAGGTGGTCATGACCTTGAGGAGGTCAAGGTTGGACACGGCAGGAGAGGGAGTGGGGACGGCGCATGCAGGCCCCCTCTGCTGAGCGCCTGCTGTGTACTGTGTCATGGACTGGGGTCTTGGGGGGCATCAGAAATCACCCCGGCTTGGCCCGGGGGCCCCACGCCATGGACAGTCGCATCCCCCATGGTTGTGCCTCCTTTCTGAGCCCCGGCCCACAGTGCCGAGCAGGGCGCGCAGACAGCGGGCGCCGAGTCCTGCAGAAAGCGCACACTGTAGTCACCATGCTCTGTGGGAAGAGTACACAGCGGGGACTGCGCCGCGTGGTGGCCGTGATGCTCATGGGATGGCCAAATGGGGACAGCGGGTTGGGGGGGAAGGTGTGGGGTCCCGGGCCCACCCCGCCCACCCCCCAGCCTCTGTTTCCCTGGGTCTCAGCCTCCTGCCTCTGTCCTCCATGGGCCTCGGTGGGTCCCGGAGCAGCAGGAGACACCTGGCACAGGCAGGGCGGGGGGTTGTGGGGTTCAGAGGCTCCAGGTGCAGGGATGTCCCAGGCCCCACCCTGTGCCCCGGCTTAGACCCCGGCCAAGGGCTCAGCGGGGTCTCCTTCCCTGAGCTCCAGCCTGGACCCCTCCCTGAGGCAGGGCCAGGACCTGGGTCCTAGGGGATGCGGGTCAGTCGATGTCCTGCTCCCTCTGTGGTCACACAGCCTTGGCCTCCTTGTGTCCCCCTCCCCAGCTCCCTGTGGCCTCCCATGATCCCCTAGGCCTGGCATGTTGTCCGCAGGACACGTCAACCTCCGGAGTAGACTGGATGGGAGTGGTCCTGCCACCCTTGCCCCAGAGCCCTCAGAGTCTCTGGAGCTGCCCAGCTGTCCCTGGGCACGAGCATAAATGGAGCAGGAAAGAGGACCCATCACAGCCAGGGTCACCCATGTGACCTGGGATTGCTGGTGTCTTCCCTGCCATCCCAGGAAGAGATGCCAACAGAGAGGGAGGAAGCGGAAAGGGCCAGATTTCTGAGATGGTTGTTTGAGTCCCTGGATCGAGCCATACCTGAAGCCATCCACCCATTATTTTTCACTTGAGCAACATTGGGTTTCTGTGGCTTCTAATCAAGAGGCTCCTACTAATGGGGAACAGCAGCCTTTCCACCACCCTCCCCCCCAACAGTTCCCACTCCTCACACAGCTGATCCAGTGACTGAGTGTGTCACCTACTTCGAGTCACCACTGCCTTGGGGGCTGCGCTATCTGATGTGACACTCCCAACTGCCTCCTGGGAGAGGAATCCTCCCCCTCACCTTACGGGTCGGGACACTGAGACACAGAGGGGCGAAGTCACGCACACCGAGACCTGGAGGTCCTGGGACGGCTTCAGACCCACGTCCGAACTGGTGTCCTGAGCTCCTTTTGGGGCAGGGGTCCAGGGGGACTGAGGCGGGGACACTCGAGGCAGAGCCTGGAGGACGAGGGGGCACTGGTTGGAAGAGGGTGTGAGGGAGCGGGTGTTCCCAGCAGAGGGAACAGCACGTGCAAAGGCCAGGTGGCTGGAGGAGCAGGAAGAGGACCAGGCCCGGCGGGGAGGCCCGTGTGGCCTGAGCGCAGTGAGCACGGGGTTGACTTCGAGGCCGACCGGGGCAGGGGCCTCCCATGGCTTGGGGGCCGGGAGCAGCTGGAGGTCACCGGAAACGGCAGGTCATCCGAGGCACGTTGTAAGGTGAAAACTCAGAAAAACGACACACGATGTGGCCTGACGTCATTGACGGGAGAGAAATTACACACGTTCCCGCCAACCCGGGACGCGACGGGAACGAACCCACGACGACCTCGGGGTGGGGTCACGGGCGCCCCGAGTCCTGGCCTTACGGGTGGCGTCTGAATTTGTTGTAACGATCTCCTAGTGCCGGTTTTGTTTTCTTAAGAAAAGTTTTATTTGGGATAATTTCAGGTTTACAGAAAGTGGCAAAGACACTAGAGAGAGTGTCAGTCGACACTTTGCTGTCAGTAGTATAGGGAGGACCCTGCGGACGTGTCACCTCACGAGGCAGAGGGGACCCTGCAGACGGGTTAAGTCGAGGCCCCTGGGATGGGGGTGACCCTGGATTCCCAGGGCCCAGGGTCACCCCAGGGTCCTGAGCAGAGGGAGGCGGGAGGGTCAGAGGCCGAGATGGAGACGCTGCGCTGCTGGCCGTGTGGACGGAGGAAGGGGCCCCGAGCCCAGGACGCGGCGCCTCTGGAAGCTGGAGGAGGCAGGACACGCTCCTCCCCTGGGGCCTCCGGGGGGACCCGCCCTGCCCGCCCCTGGGTTTAGCCCCGGGGGACCCCGTCGGACTCCTGACCCCAGGACTGTGAGATCCTCAACGTGCTTTTTTAAATCACCGAGTTTGTGGCAATTTGTTACAAGAGCCCCGAGGAACTGCCATCGTCACGTTACTGTTGCGAATAAATAATACCAGAAAGCATTGTTTCTGTTGACCAAACTCCAAGTTTTATTTCGGTCCCACCAGTTTTTTTATTTTTTCCAACTAGTTTCCTTTCTCGGTTCCAGGATCCCCACAGACGCCGAGCTGTCTCCCTCGGAGTCGGCAAAACGGCCCCAGCAGGTGAAACACGCACGGGTCCTGGGGGGACCGGGCCGGCTCGATGTCCGCACAGCGCCTCGCACGCAGCCCGAGTCAATCAATGTCCCTGACAGAGGTCGACGCAGCGTCCGGTGGGCGGGAGGTCACCAGGGGAGGGGTCCACCTGGAGCAGCAGCGCCCACTGGGATTTCAGGTTGTGAGGGTCCCACAGAGGGAATCACGGCGGGGAGGGCAGCCTCCTGGATGAGGGTGGCCCTAGCCTGCATCCTAGAAGATGAGGAGGAGCCACTGGTGAAGACTTGGGGGTGGGGAGGGCTTTGGGCAGACAGAATGGCATGTGCAAAGTCCCTGAGGTCAGGATGAAGTTGATATGGGATCTGGGACTGACAGAGAGAGCAGGGTGGCTGGACCCAGGTGAGCGAGTGTGTGGGTGGCAGGGCCACAGAGGCGAACCAGCAGGCTTTCATTTGGACGTGATCTGATCTGCTTCTGGAAGGCTTCTTGCTGACTGAGGAGGTGGAACTTCCTGGCCCCTGGGCCCAGAGCACCCGCTGAGCCCAGCTCTCAGCCGCCCCCTGGTTCTGTGAGCCTCCGAGGCCCCAAACCCTCCGTGTCCCCTGACATCCCTGATGCTCCCAACCCCGGGCCCTGGCGGGTCCTGAGCGACGTGCTGGCCCCAATCGTGTCTGCAGCCCCATCTCCTCCAGATCCCCCTCGGGTCCCCCACCAGGCGTCTCGAGAGCAGCGTCCCCTAGACTGTCCTCTGGGTGCCCCTCCCCACCCCGCCCACCCCCAACCCTGGCCGTGGACACGTGTTCTAGTGTCACCGGTCAAAGGGCGGAGTCGAGCTGCTGAGCCCAGGAGGCTCTGCTCTGGGGGGGTGTCAGCTCTCTGGGTGCCCCCCCACACACCTTCTCATCTCACCTCTCACCCCATCGCTTCCGATCGGCCGTGTGGACCGCCTGCATGAGCTGTTCCCCACTGGGTGATACAGAGGCACAGCCAGTGGGGGGGTGGGCGTCTGAGGGTCACTGCCATCCTCGTCCTCATCTTGGGCAGGCAGATGTGAGGCTGTTCTGCCCAGTTCCGCAGGGGCCCATGGTGGTCACCAGCTCCTGCCCTGCCATGTGCTCCCCACCCCTCACTCCTGCTCTGCACTAAACCCTTGCCTCAGGCTCTGCTTTGGGTGGAGCCCAGACCGAGACAGGGGAGGAGGAACGCGTGGCCCACTTTGGTCTCCCGCTGGCCCGGAGAACATCACTGAAGAAAGGGGACAGGGGCCTCAGCATCGAGCCCCGGGTACCTGGAGAAGAAGGAGGGGCCTCGAAGGAGAACGGAGAGGATCTGGCGAGGAAGGTGGGGTGACCTGGAGGGCAACAGAGGGCAGCCGTGGGTGCTGACGGGCTGGGGCAGGCGAGGACAAGGTTTGGTCCTGAGGCGGGGTCGGGGGTGGAAGCTGAGTCCGGGTGTCCCCCGTCCGCCCACACTGAGCCAGTCTCGAGGCAGCTGCCACCGCAGTCACAGGGTTTCTCGAGCACAGCGGTAGGGTCCCCTCCCGTCCACTCTGCTCACGGGGCCCTGTCCCCGGGGAGCTGTGAGGTGGGGCCAGGGCTCACGGACGCGGCCCAAGGTCACCCTGGGCATTTCCGAGTCAGGGAGGCCAGAGAGGGACCTGGCCACTGGCGCGCCCCTACCCCGGCCCCTTTCCGGCAGAAGGGGCTGCGCCCCGCTGACCCTGCTGGCCCAGGAGCCGGGGGCCCGCGTCCCGCGCCCGCTGTCTCAGCAGCCACCCTCCACCTGCCGCAGGTATTTTGGGCGAAGCTCCCGGCTCTTCTCCTGGGATTTCTGCTGAGTCTGGGGAGTCATCTCAGGTCGGGGAGACAGCAGCCCGGAAGGACGGGAGCCCGCGGCCTGGATGTGGGCGCACGGGGCTGGGCGGCCAGGCCTGGCTCCCCGGGCAGGGGTCAGCAGGGAGATCGGGCCGCCCACGGAGCCCCGCCCCTCTGCAAAGCCATGCTCCCTGTTCGCCATGCAAACCGTGCCTCAGTTTACTCAACTGTGAAATGGGGGTTTTAGTAAGCCCCCTGAGGCTGAGTTCTTTGGGGGAGGTGGGGAAACTAATATGGTTTTCATTTTTTTAATGTGATAAAACACACAACACAAATTCACCATCCTCACCATTTTCAGGGCACAGCTCAGCGGCATGAAGCACATTCACATTGCTGTGCAGCCATCCCCTCCATCCGTCTCCAGAACTTTCCATCTCCCCAAACTGAAGCTCTGTCCCCATGAAACGCTGACTCCCACCCCTCCCCCAGCCCCTGGCCCCCCATCCACTTTCTGTCTCTGTGGATGTGGCTCCTCTGGGGACCTCCTGTGAGTGGACCACACAGTGTGTGTCCTTCTGTGTCCGGCTCACGTCCCTGAGCATCACGTCCTCCAGGTCCGTCCAAGTGGGAGCAGGTGTCAGGACCTCCTTCCTTTTCACGGCTGCGTAGTATTCCAGGCTGTGGGTGGACACATTTCATCCATCACTCACTGATGGACATTCGAGTCATTTCCACCTTTCGGCTGCTGTGAATGATGCTACTGGGAACAGCCACGTTCGTCCTTTTACTGTAAAATGTTTCGTCTCCAGAGTGGTGGCCGAGGGGTCCCTGCCTAGGGGGCGGCAGACCGGGAACAGGTGGTCTCCCAGCCCCACGGCGGAGGCTGCGCCAGGAATCAGCGGGCGGCCGGGAGAGGGCAGAGCTGGCGTCTGTGCTGAGGGCGACCGCTGACAGGTGAGTTCCAGGCGCTGGGCCAGGAACCTCGACGTCTGTCCCCCGGGGAGCTTCCGGGGGTCGGCGGGCCCAGCCGCCAGCCCCAGTGTGAGGGCTCCGCCAGCCCAGGAAGCCTGTGGGGACGGTCCTGGGGGAGGCAAGGGCCCCACGCCCACACCGACCGGCGCTCCAGGCGGGCTCGGCCACTGTCTGGCGAGCCCGGGCTTGCATGTGCCTTCCTGAGCCTCAGTTTCCAAATCTGCAACATGGGGCTAATAATAGCTTCTATGGCAGGGACAAGCCACTGCCCAGAAGGGGCCTGGCCGACTCACATTGGCCGCCCCGACCCCACAACGTGGTTCACTCTGGACCGTCTCCCAGCAGTTGTCTGACGAGGCCGGGTGAGCCTGTGCCGGGCGGGCGGGGGCCAGGGCGGGTTCCGCACACTGTCGAGCGCTCAACAAACGCCACTCGGGTGGAGCGTCCTGTCGAGAAGGAAGCCAATTTCTGGCCATCAGGTTCCAGTGAGACTGTGGCCTGACAGCTGAGATGCACGGACCCCCGCTGCACTCCTGCCGTCACGCTGCACCTGCCTTGCATCAGCAGGGGACCCCCACTCCCCGGCCACTGCCACCTGGCCCCCCACGCCGGCCCCGAATGCTCAGCCCCAGAGCTGAGGCCGGCCCCCGAAAAAAGCGCCCGAGCCTTGTTCCATCATAGGCACGGGGCCCCCTCAGGGTCCCCCACGCCCTGGGCGCCCCATCGGACATGCCAGGCGGACATGTGACAACTCAGGAGGTATTTCCTGTCCCTGGTGGCATGGCTGGGCCAGATTCCGAAATCTGGTCTCTGGAAAATTCCGAGGCCTGATTCCAGCCACACGGAGCCCTGCCCGCCCCTCCCCATTCATCGCGTTATGTAACATTCGGGGATTAATCCCGAGGCCTCCAGAGGCAGCCACCTGGGTTCAAACCCACTGCTGTCCGCTCCCAGCTGGGAAAGCCACTTACCGTCCCCAGGCCTCAGTGCACTCACCTGGAAAATGGGGACAAGGCCAGGTCCCGTGTCCCAGGATGGGCGTCAGGGTGAAATGAGAGACCACAAGGAGAGGGCTTGGCGCTGAGTCTGGGGCCCGGCTCAGAGATGCCCTGGTGGCTCCCAGGGGACCCCAGGCCCACCCACTGCCCCCTCATCCCACTGCCTCTCCTAGGCTGCCAGGGCTGGGAGTGACAAACCCCAGTGTCTGCCCATTGGTCCCCAAATGCTGTCCCTTCTCACTGCCAAGTGTCTCCATATGTGACCCCTCCCTAACCTCCAGCTGTACCCCATCCAGGGTCCCTCCCCCAGGCCACACTCCCCTCCCCACCAGCCCCAGAGATATTGGGTTTCTTTCTCTCTCCTCCTCTGAATCCTGCTGTGGCTCCCCAGTGCCAAAGCAATCAAACCCCACCTTATCATGTGGGCCTCGGGGACTTGGCTTCAGCGGGGAAACGGACCATCACACGTATTCCTGACTTTGGGGGGAGCCGTGCCAAGCCCCCCCCCCAACCTCCCACCCGCCTTTCCCTGGGCGGCCTCGGAGAGGAGGAGATAAGCCCTCTGGCCTCAGTTTCCCGCTCCGTGAAATGGGCGCGTTGCGGTTCGCGGCAGGACTGGAAGAGCGAGCGGGCCGAGCGCGCCCCGGGGGGAGCTGCGGGTTGGGGCGCGGGGCGCGAGCGCCACTCTAGTCCCTGGAGCCCGCGCCAGCGCGGCGCCCCCCGCGCGCCCGCCCCCTCCCGGCCCCGCGCTTCGGGACTCCGCCCCCCGCCCCGCGGCCAATGAGACGCGGCCCCGGAGCGGCGGCGCGGTGGTCCGGCCCGAGGCTGCGCCGGTGCCCGCGCCCTGCGCCCGCCAGGCCCCCGGCGGGATGGAGCCCGGGCCGCGGCGGCGCGCTTGCCGCCCGCTGGTCTCCGTGTTCCTGCGCGACCCGGGCTCGGGGCGCGTCTACAGGCGCGGGAAGCTGATCGGCAAGGTGGGGAGGGACCCCGGCGCCCCGAATCCGCGGCCAGGGGGGCCGGCGCCGGGCGGGGGGTCCCGGCGGGGCCGGGATGGGGAGGCGTGCGCGCGCGATGGCGAGCTTGGCGCCAAGCAGCCGCTGTGCATCCCGGCGCCTGTCTCTGCGGGGGGCGCGTGTCCGCGCGAGTTCGGGGTCCGGCGTTGGGTTCCCGCGGGGTCCGAGATGCGTTCTGTGGCGGGCCCGGCGTTGGGCGCGTTGTGCCTAGCCTGTGGGTTGTGCGTGCCGGGGTGCAGGGGGTGCGCCCGTGTGTGTTACGGGTCTCGGTGCCGCGGTGTAGACTCGGCTGTGTTGTCTCCAGGTGTGTGTGCCCGTGAATGCGTTATAATCTCCCGGTTCGCGTGTTGGGATCCTGTATTGTGGTCGTGGGCGACACGTGTCCATGTCGGGATGTGTCTGAGTCTGTGCCCCTGGGCCTTCGTGTGTGTCCAAGTGTTGCCTTGTGTGTCCAGGTGTGAGGGTGTGAGCTGCGTCTGTGCGTCTCAGGTGTGTGTGTGTGTGAAGCGGCTTGGCCACCTGTCCCCGCGTGTATGCACCTGTCCCCGCGTGTGTGCACCTGTCCCCACGAGTGTGCATCTGTCCCCGCGTGTGTGCACCTGTCCTGCCAGCTGGTGAATCCCGCTCCCCCACAGGGCGCCTTCAGCCGCTGCTACAAGCTGACCGACATGTCCACCAGCACCGTGTTTGCCCTCAAGGTGGTGCCACGTGGCAGTGGCGGTGGCGGGGCCGATCATCTGTGTCCCCGTGGGAAGGTACACCCGCCCGTCCGTGCCCAGGGGCCCCCACACCTGCAGCGCCCCCAGAGCATTCCTGCCCTTGGAGGGGGAGGTGCGTGCCCCGGGCCGGGATACTACTGCGGGGTGTGTCCACGGTGGGCCGTGCCCGCAGGTGGAGCGGGAGATCGCCCTGCACAGCCGCCTGCGACACCGCAACATTGTGGCCTTCCACGGACACTTTGCTGACCGTGACCACGTGTACATGGTGTTGGAGTACTGCAGCCGCAAGGTGCCTGGGGGGGCAGGGGGCAGAGAGGGGGCCTGTATCCTCCGTGTCTGCTGTGCTTGTCTGCATCCACCCCGTGTGTCCGTCTGTGCTCACCCGTCTCTGCCTGTGCCCACACCGGGCCCATCTGTGCTCATCCTGTGGGCAGCTGGGCCCCCCTGAACTCACCTGAGCCCACCCCTGCTCACCTGGGCCCTTCCTGCATTCAGCCAGGCCCCCCCACCCCCGGGCCCAGGTGAAGTTGGTTGTGCCTTCCTAGCCCCCTGAGCTCACTTGGCCCCCTCCGGTGCCCCTGAGCCCACCTGAGCCCAGCATCCACCCGCTCCGTGTTCCTCTCTGACCATCAGCCCTTTGCAAGCTCACCTGCGGCCGCCCGGGTGTGTCTGCCCTCCTGTGTCCCCCTCGGGCTCCGCTGAGCTCACCCGCGTTTGCCTGTGTGACTCCCACAGTCCTTGGCCCACGTGCTGGCGGCGCGGCGGACGCTGACGGAGCCCGAGGTGCGCTATTATCTGCGGGGCCTGGTCAGCGGCCTGCGCTACCTGCACCAGCGGCGGATAGTGCATCGCGACCTGAAGCTCAGTGAGTCCAGGGTGGGTGGGGGGGAGGCCGGGGGGCCACGGAGCCGGGGCCAGCCCCACCCCACGCCCCTGCACCCCCCTACCCGCCCCCCGACAGGCAACTTCTTCCTGAACAAGAATATGGAGGTGAAGATTGGAGACCTGGGGCTGGCCGCCAGGGTGGGGCCCGGGGGCCGCTGCCACAGGTGAGGTTGGGGGGGGGCACAGGTGGGCCCCGACTGGCATGGGGGCCTCGGCCTTCCTGAGCTCCCCCTGTGTCGCCTCCCAGAGTGCTCTGCGGGACCCCAAACTTCCTGGCCCCAGAGGTCGTCTCCAGGGATGGGCACTCCTGCCAGTCAGACATCTGGGCTCTGGGCTGCATCATGTGAGTGGGACCCCGGGAGCCCCGGGCCTGGGGGGGGAGCAGGAGGGCCCCGGGGGGCCAGGTATGGGCAGGCGGGAGCCCCCACAGGCAGGTAAGGACAGGTGTAAGTATGTGGGGGAGGGGGCAGGCAGGTGTAGCATATATACAGCAGATGTGTGCAGCTGTGTGTGCAGCTGTGTGTGCAGGTGTGGATGGGGCGTTTGGGGGGACCACGTGTGAGGGAGGACAGGTTTCAGAGCGCACAGAGGTGTGGACGGTGCGTGAGGCTGCTGGGGGCACAGGCAGACCGGGTCATGGATGTACAGGTGGGAGGTCCAGGCATGAGTGGAGCAGGTGTGGACAGGTCCGTGCAGGTGCACACAGCTGGGAGCCAGGTGCAGGCAGGTGTCCAGCCAGGTGCTGGCGTCTGCCGAGCGGACGGGAGTGGATGTGCGGCGGGTGCTGGGAAGCAGGTGTGGAGTGTGGAGGGAGCCAGCCCTGGACGCCAGGCCGGAGACAAGCAGGCACCCGGCTCCTTCCCCCACCCCACCCAGGTACCTGGTGCTGACCGGCGCCCCCCCCTTCGTGGCAGCACCCCTGTCAGAGATGTACCAAAACATCCGCGCCAGCCGCTACCCCGAGCCTGCCCACCTGTCGCCCGCCGCGCGCTGCCTCATCGCCCGCCTGCTGGCGCCCGACCCGGCCGAGCGGCCCAGCCTGGAGCAGCTGCTGCAGGACGACTTCTTCACGCAGGTGGGCGTGAGGCCAGCGGGGTGAGGCGGCCCGGGCATCTCGGCTGACCCCCGTGAGGGTCAGGACCCCCAGGGGGCCCAGGCGCGCAGGGGCCGGAACATGAGCCGGCCGCTGACCCCCCGCAGGGCTTCACTCCGGACCGGCTGCCGCCCCACTCCTGCCACAGCCCGCCCATCTTCGCCCTCCCCCGGCCTCTGGGCAGGCTCTTCCGGAAGGTGGGCCGGCTGCTGCTGACCCAGGGCAGGCCACCCTGTGAGTACCGCACCTGTCGCCGTCCTCCAGCTACCTGCCCCTCACCTGCCTCACACCTGTCCCACATCTGCCTCACACCTGCCCCATACCTGTCTTGCACCTGCCCTGCACCTGCCTCACACCTGCCCCGCACCTGCCTCACACCTGTCTCGCACCTGTCTCACACCTGCCCCGCACCTGCTCACACCTACCCCGCACCTGCCTCACACCTGTCTCGCACCTGTCTCACACCTGCCCCGCACCTGCTCACACCTGCCCCGCACCTGCCTCACACCTGCCCCGCACCTGCCTCACACCTGCCCCGCACCTGCTCACACCTGCCCCGCACCTGCTCACACCTGCCCCGCACCTGCCTCACACCTGTCCTGCATCTGTCTCACACCTGTCCTGCACCTGCCCCTCACCTGCCCTGCACCTGCCTCACACCTGTCTTGCACCTGCTCCTCACCTGCCTCACACCTGCCCCATACCTGCCTCACACCTGTCCTGCACCTGCCTCACACCTGTCTCGCGTCTGCCTCACACCTGCCCCGCACCTGCCTCACACCTGCCCCGCACCTGCCTCACACCTGCCCCGCACCTGCTCCTCACCTGCCTCGCACCTGCCCCATATCTGCCTCACACCTGTCCTGCACCTGCCCCACTCCTACCCCATACCTGCCCCCACCTGTCCTGCATCTCACACACCTGCTGTGCAACATCACATCCACAACAGAGGGGGCTGTGGGTGCCTGGTGCTTGGCTCCCTGCGTGGGGCTGGCCTCTGCACCCTCACCTCCTCGTGCCTCCCTCAGGCCCCGTCACTCCTACCGAGGCCTCGGGTCCCGGAGAAGATAGTCCCCACCCTGACTCCATGGACTGGGGCGGAGAGGTGAGTGCTCAGTCGGGGCGTCCCCACAGCAGGCTGGCAGAGGGAGGGGGCGTGGTCTTCAAAGCGGGGAGCGCAGAGCCCCTCCCCAACCTCAGGGCCTCCCCCCTGGGGTCTGGGGCGCCCCCACCTGCTCTCCCTCCCCAGGCCTCCCCGTCGGAGAGAGGGTCTCCCCGCCTCGAGGTCCCCGTCCACCTGCTCTCCCAGGGGACGCTCAGGAGTGACGTGGCGGGTGAGCAGACCTCCGTCCTAGGCCGGGGCTGCGGGTGGGGCGTGAGGGTCTGCAAGTGGGGGGCAGAGACTGTGCCTTGCCTGGACCGTGGTCCCTCTCCCGGCCTCAACTTCCCCACCTGCAAAAAGGGAGTGATGCACGGTATCCTCCTGCATTTACAAGAAGATGCGGGAGTTGGGGGCGGGCTGGTTGGAGGGGCCCAGGCCTGTCTGCACCCCCCCCCGCAGCCCCCCACTTAGATCTGTCTCCCCAGGGCCCGAGGGGAGCCCGAGGCAGGAGGTGGACGCGGCCATCAGAAAGCTGACGCTCTGCCTGGACCCCGGCCCCCCAGGTAGGAGTCCAGGGCAGCCCGTGGGGCCCCTTTCTCTTCGCATCCCAGGAAAAGAGCCCTGTCCCTATCCGGGGCCCCCCGGGTATTTCTGGGGCTCTCCGGGGGCCGGGCTGAGAGAGGCTTCAGACCTCAGACAAGTCACTCACCCCGTTCTGTGCCTCGGTGTCCTTTCCTGTCAGAGGGGGCTGATGACAGCACGATGAAGGTAGCCCTTTTGTGAGAAGTCTAGAATTTTCTGGAGCTTCTTTACCGTGACTGTTTATTTGAAACCACGAGTTGGGGAGGGTTCTGTGGGGGGGGGGGCACCCTCGTCTTCTCGGGGTCTGGGGTCTCTGCGGTTCGTAACCCAGTCCCGTTTGAGAGCCAGAGAGGAGAGCGCTCTTTCTCTCCTCCCCTCGACCTCCATCAACGCCCCACCGGCCCGAGGGGACGTCTCGTGGACCCGTTTCCCTTCTCTTTGATTCCTGCCTTATCCTGGGCTCCCCCCAGTGGCAGCCCAAGGGGGACCCCGGACTGTGAGCTTGTCTTTCGTCAATGGAGCCGATTTATTTAAACATTTTCAATAAACAGTGAAGGACAGGGCCGGCCCAGTGGTGCAGTGGTTAAGTACACATGTTCCGCTTCGGTGGCCCGGGGTTCGCCGGTTCGGATCCCGGGTGCGGACATGGCACCGCTTGGCAAGCCATGCTGTGGTAGGCGTCCCACGTATAAAGTAGAGGAAGATGGGCACGGATGTTAGCTCAGGGCCAGTCTTCCTCAGCAAAAAAAAAGACAAAGATTGGCAGATATTAGATCAGGGCCAATCTTACTCGAAAAAAAAAAAAGTGAAAGAGCATCCAAGACAGTTTTACAGAGAAGCCGCAGAGTTCGGCTGCCCCCCCAACCCCGTGCAGCTCCCGGCCCCGGCCACCCCAGGTTTACTGCTGACGACCTTCTCCTCTCCCAGGATCCGACCCAGGACCCCCCAGGGCACGGAGCGATTTCCGTTTTTTAATACAGACATTTTTAAATGGAATAAAGCAAAGCCTTACACAGTTGGGGTGTCCCGAGTGTTTGAGAGTCACTCATTTCCAGAGGGGGCGTGTGCCCCTGCATCCCCCCGTCCGTCCCCCACAGGGCGAGGGTGGGTTGTGACTTTTCTCCACGTCCCCTGTCCCTCCACCCAGGCCCCACCGGGACCCCCGCCCCGTTCACCTCGTCTTTGTGCCCAGCCACACAGGCCCCCCGGGGAGAGCAGCGGCCCCCACTCTGGGCCCCCAAGTGGGTGGATCATTCCAGCAAGTACGGCTTTGGCTACCAGCTGTCGGACGGGGGCAGCGGTGTCCTGTTTTGGGATGGCACCCACATGGCCCTGCGCCCCCCAGGGGGGTAAGTCGTGGGGCTCCTGTTCTCCCCCCCCACTTTCTTTGTCCATTTCTCAAGTGTTTCTTAAACACTTACTGGGCACACCTACAGGCACTTTCTGCCTGGTGAGGGAGAGCAATGCTAAAGAAGTGAATGACTAAGTTGATTTCAGGTGGCGCTTTTCTGAAGGAAGTGAACCGGGTGAGGTGATAGATTGGGGGGTGGAGGTGACTCTGGACAGCGTGGCTGTGGAGGGGCTTCCTGGAAAAGCAACATCCAAGGGAGATGAGAATGATGAGAAGGGGCCCATGAGGAACAGCATTTGAGAGACAGGGAACAGCATGTGCAAAGCCCCTGAGATGGGACCAAGTATGACAAGTTTGGCAGGAATGGCAGGGGCTGGAGTGAGCACAGGGGAGACAGGGAGGATGCAAAGTCATGGCCTCGAAGGCCGCTGGTGGGGTTGGGGCAGGCCGGAGGGGTCTGACTCACTTTTAGCACCATCTTCCAGGCCGGAGTGACACAGGGGACCAGGGGGGAGGTGGTCTGGGGTGGTGGCTGTGGAGGGACGGGCGGGGGCTGGATCTGGGCTCAGTCTGCAGGCGAGAAGGATGGAGCAGCCCGCGGGCGAGGTGGGGAGATGGCAGGAGGGCGGGTGCAGGGGCCCATCAGGGTGTCAGCGTGGACGTGCCTGAGTCCTCGGCTCCGTGGGCTGGAGTTCTGGGGAGGGGACAGGCTGGGCGGCCGGAGAGGGGTGGTCGGCCTGGAGCTGGTCTTCAAGCCACCATCGAAGGGCACGTGGCTGGGTGGGACGGTGTCCTCAACGGGGAAGTGGCCGTGACCGCCAGCCCGCCCTCTGCCCTGTCCCCAGCCGCATCTGCTACGTGCCGGCCCGTGGGAAGCTGGAGACCTACGCCCCGAGGGACGTGCCTGGCCCGCTGGGCGCCAAGCTGGCCGTCCTGCGGCTCCTGGCTTGCTCCGGGCGGCGGCAGCGGCGGCGAGAGGTGAGGGCCTGGCGAGGTGGCGGGCCGGGTCGGGGTTGGGGGGGGTCACCCGGCCCTGAGCCCGTGTGGCCGGGTGTCCACAGGAGGGGCACCTGCCCCCGCCCGCCGGCCCGGGCCCCTGCCTGTTGCGCTTCCTGGCCTCCGAGCGCGCGCTGCTTCTGCTTTTCAGCGACGGGACGGTGCAGGTGAGCAGCCTCGTCCTCGGGGGCTGGCGTCCTCGGGGGCTGGGGGTCCCCCGTCCCCAGGGTTGCCCCAGGAAAGAGTTGGCTCCTGGCGGGGGGGGGGGTGGGGGCAGCTAGAGAAAAAGTATTGACACCTGAGGACGAACACGGCAAAATTGAGAGAGAAACATCCTTCCGTGGTGGCAGAAGGGGGTTTGGGTCCATGCTCCGCGCGTGTCGCTGCGTTTAGCAGCCGACAGACGCTATTTCGTTGGAAAACCACGTTTTTAGGTTGAGGGTTTCCTGAGTGGCACGATGGTTTCTGGAAAATCACAGTCAGCCCTAAAGCGGGTTCCGGAAGCAGTGGTCTACAGTCCTTTCGTTATTTTTAAAGATTATTATTTTATGTCACAGAGAACGCTCCCTCTCCGATCAGACGGGAGTGCGTGTCATGCACCTGCCCTGGCAGCCGGCTCTCCGATGGGGGGCTGTCCTCACGGCTCTGGGAGGCGGTGCCCAGCCGGGGGCACGGGATTAAGAGCGGGGGTCTCATTGGGTGACCGTGGGCAGGGGAGTCCCGTCTGAGCCTCAGTTTCCCCATCTACACAGTAGAGCGACCCCATGAGTCCCTGGGGATGGGGCAGGTGCTGAGACCCGGGTCAGGGGGCTCTCGGTCTCCTGTCCCCTTGTCCTTCTCCCCAGAGGGCCAGGGCTGGGGCCGGCCCGGGGCACCCTTCTCACCTTGACCTCGACCCCTCACCCCGTGGCAGGTCAGCTGCCGTGGAGACCAGACTCAACTGGTGCTGAGCGGTGCGGACGAGGAGTTGCTGCTCACCGTGTGGGATCGGGGCCAGCCCGGCGCCTCCTACCCGCTGGGTGTCCTGCGGACCCAGGGCTGTGCCCCAGATGCCCGCCAGCGCCTGCATCACGCTCTCCGCATGCTGCAGAGCATCTAGGGCCCCCGAGGGTCAGAGTGGACCTCTGCATGATGACGCCGGGGACCCAGGCTCCATTTCTGTCCCTCTTGCTTCCCCAGAGGGGACATCCTGGGGGACAGCTGAGGGAGCACGCAGGGGGCATGGGGCGTGGGGTCCTTGCCTTGTGGCATGACTGTTCCACCCAGACTTTTGTTTGGCTGTGGTTTTTGTTTTTTGTTTTTTTGTTTTCTCATTAAAGAAAGCTTGGCTCTGCAGCCTGCCGTCTGCCTCGTTTGGGGGGACTTTGAGGAGCTTTGGGGAGCGGGCACTCAGACCTGGTGTGATCTGAGCCCACTGTCCTTTGTGGCAGGGCCAGGTGGGCCAGGTTGTCCCCCATACAAAAATTCATACCAGGGGTCGGCCTGGTGGTGCATCGGTTAAGTTTGCACGTTCCGCTTCAGCAGCCCAGGGTTTGCCAGTTCGGATCCCGGGTGTGGACGTGGCACTGCTTGGCAAGCCATGCTGTGGCAGGTATCCCACATATAAAGTAGGGGAAGATGGGCATGGATGTTAGCTCAGGGCCAGTCTTCCTCAGCAAAAAAAAAAAAAAAAGAGGATTGGCAGCAGATGTTAGCTCAGAGCTAATCTCCCTCAAAAAAAAAAGTACTAGAGTAAGGTTTGCTGTGACCAGAAATCCAAGAAAAGGGAACATTTGCTTACTGGACCGGCAGTGAGAAAACGGATGTGGGAGGCTGGGAGGATGGTGGCCCGTGTTATGTGGGGGCAAAGCGTTTGGCACAGCTGTCACCTGGGGTAACTTAGGGGGGATGATCAGAACCTCTGGGGCTGATTGAAAACTGCTTGTCACGTGCAAGGTGTTTAAAAAAGAGACAAATTCGGGAAAGAACTGGCCGATGGCAGACGGAGAGGTCAGAGATCGGAGTCTGCACAATTGCTTCCCGACGCAAAGGGTAGGAGACAGGACTTCAACACCCGTCAGGCGCCCTGCGTCCGGGCAGCTTCCCGGTGGCAGGAGGCGACCCGGCAGATTACCAGCAGTCAGAGTCCTTTGCCGAGGTTCTCATTCCTTGAGAGTCGCTGCCTCCTGAGACCCGAGGTTCGGGCCATCTCGTCTCTGGACATCCATGTCTTTCTCCTTCTGGGACTGGGGACTCAGGTCCCCCCAGCACCCTGGAAGGAGCCAGGAGCGCCCCCTGAGCCCCCAGACTCACGATCAGGAGTGTGAAGATTGGGGGGCACCGCACTGGTGGGCTGTCGTGAGCAGGCGACGATCGAGGAAACTGAGGCACAGAGAGGGGCCGCACTGTGACGGGGGTGAACCCGAACGAGGACGAAACGAAGGTGTTCCGGGCAGCACCATTCGTGATACTGAAAAAGATGGGACACAACCTAAGTGTGCAGCGGTGGGGGGGTCGGTGGGGGCCCTGTCTAGCGAGGCCTCCGGGGCGAGGGCGGAGAAGAGGAGACACGCAGGGGGACAGGAAGGGGACCTGAGGGTCTTGGGGCTGATGGCAGCAAAGTCAGCACCATTCGGAAGCCACAGTCCTCGGTGGGGGCTCCCGGCCACGCCCAGAGGCAGCGTGTGCTCCATGATGGGCGAGGAGACCCCGCCTCACGTCCCTGCTTTGCCCCTTACGGGCGCATCCGTGCCTCAGTTTCCCCATCTGTATCGGGGGCTACCTGGACCAGCAGCGGTTCTGTGGGACGCTCAGCCTCAAAGTTCCCCTCGTCGGCCCCCCGGGAACTCGTCGTGAAAATAGCGGGGAGCAACTGATGCTGCAGGGGCGTCTCTAGAAGAAGGGGCTCCATCCGCTCCCCGAAATGCGTGCGTCTGTGTGACAGGCGTCAGAGAGACTCGCGGAGACCGGATCGCGATGGACACGGATCGCGATGAAGAAATGATTGTTCATTGCTGCAATTTTGTTTTTAAAATGCCCTCATCCTTCAGAGTGGTCGTTCTCAAGGGAGGGTGGTCCTGCCCCCCGGGGACACTGGGCATCGTCTGGGGACATCGGTGGCTGTCACACTGAGGGTGGACCTGGCATCGAGTGGGTGGGGGCCAGGGATGCTGCTCAGCCACCCGCAGCGCCCAGGACGGCCCCACGGAGAGCGACCCGGCCCCAGTGTCCACAGTGCCGAGGGGGACCCTGCTTTAGAGGAAGGAACCGAAATATTTACAGACGTGGTGCTTAATTTCTAAAAGCTTATTTCCTTTGTAATCAGGAAAAGTCAATAGAGGTGAAAAATGACGTTCCGGTGCCCACGTACCGCGCGCCCCTAAATGTCCCCTCCCTGGGGCCTGGGCTGTGTCCATGGGGAGAGAGGTCACGGGGGAGGGGGACGTCCCCCAGGCAGAGTTTCGGCCCCCCCCCTCAGCTGACCCTCTGCAGCCCTGCGGAGGACCCCGTGTCCCGCGGACACCCACCTGCAGGCAGGGCACTGGGGCAGCTCTGAGCGGGATGTGACGTGCGAAGCCACCGACCAAGGCAGGGGGGGGACCCGGAAGCCGCCCCCCCGGGGCCCCTCCACACAGCTTTTCCCCTTTTAACTACTTACTACAAATTCCGTAAAGAAAACATGGATGCCAACTCTTTGTGACAAATTGCAACCTGACAAATTAAAGTCCCCAGGGCCACCACCTCCTGTCCGCAGTCCTCTCCCTTCCTGGGGAGGTCACAGGGCCACCTGTTTTCTGCCTATCTATTTACACAGACTTCTGTTCCTGCAGAAAAAAATTTAAGCCATCCACGGCATCCTTGCTTTCTGCCCTCAGCCACGTGCCAGGGTGCATTTCTGCATCTGTATGTAAAGATCCACCCCGTTGCTGTTAATGGAAGGATGAGCCGAAGAAGGGTTGGCGTTTAGCGATGGGGGGAGGAGATGGAGGGAGCCGAGGGGTCGGTCAGGGGAGGTCGCATGCCTTGGTGTGGCCGGACGTGGGAGAGGAAATTATTCCGAGTAAAAGAGGGCGAGAACTGGAAAGTTCCCTGGAGAGTCCCGGAGGAACGGGCTGTGGGCGGGAGTGGAACCACAGACCGGAGAAGGCCCATGCGGGGGGCATGCAGTGTGGCCTTTTAATTATTATTATTAATGTGAAATTCACAGAACGTGCAATTAACCATTTTAAAGTGTACAGCTTAGTGGCACTGAGTGCATTCACATCATCTTGCAACCACCACCTCCATCTAGTTCCAGAACATTCCATCACCCCAGAAGAAGCCCCATTCCCATCAGCATCATCCCCCACCCCCTCCCCAGCCCCTGGCACCCAGGAGCCCGCTCTCTGTCTGTGGATCTGCCTGTTCTGGACGTTTCACATCATTGGGGTCACACGCCGTGTGTCCTTCTGTGTCTGCTTCTCTCCCTGAGCGTCGTGTGTTCAGGTCTGTCCACGTGCAGCCGTGTCAGGGCCTCGCTCCTCTTCACAGCTGTGTCGTGTTCCAGTGTGTGGGTGGACCACATTTTATTTATCCATTCATCTGTTGATGGTATGGTGTTACAAATGACAGAAACCCCTCCTGATTATTATGAACAACGTGAATAATAGGCTTCTGGGGGCTGGCCTTGTGGCCAAGTGATTCAGTTCACGCGCTCTGATTCAGCAGCCCAGGATTTCGTCAGTTCAGATCCTGGGCGCGGACATGGCACCACTCATCAGGCCATGCTGAGGCAGCATCCCACATGCCACAAGCAGAAGGACCTACAACTAGAATATACAACTATGTACTGGGGGGCTTTGGGGAGAAGAAGAAGAAGAAGAAAAAGAAGAAAAAGGAATTGGCTTCTGAAGCTGAAATGTTCAGAAGAAGAGACGGCTGCAGGGAAGGCTGGATCAGGGGCTCAGGTGAAGGCTAAGGACTGCCCCGTCTCCCTCGTCCTTTCTCTTGCTCTCTCTCCATCTCTTGCTTTATCCTCCTTTGTTTTGGCTTCACTCGTTAGCAGGCTCAGCATGGCCTGACATGCTACCAGCTTAGCAAACTTGAGAAAAGCAGCAGCCACACTTCCCCGTTAGTGCCAGCAAAAGGCCTGGGACTGGAGCTCACCGGCCGGGCCCAGGTCACATGACCTCCCCCCAAAATCTCCTAGAGTGACAGTGGGGTGTGGTGGGTCCAGAAGAAGGGGGAATGGATGCTGACACCCCGTCACAATCTTCCTTTGCTGTGGTGTGTTTCTGATCCACAGACGGTCTTTTGTGTAAAAATGCCATGGTGGGCATTCAAGCCCTTGTGTACACCCCACACTGAGTAGGGCCATGAAGCCACCCCACAAGCAGCTCCTCCAGCCCCAGTCAAGCCTTCAGGTGAGGCAGCCCCGGCTGGCGTCTTGACTGAGACCTTAGGTGAGACTCTGAGCCAGACCCGCCCAGCCAGAGCACTTCTGAATCCCTGACCCACAGAAACTATGAAAAAAAATGTGTTTATTGTCATTTTAAGTCACTGAGTTTTGGGGTGATTCCTTACCCAGCAATAGCTAACTAATACACACACCCAAACACGCAAAGGACCCATCTCCGCTTCTGCCCAGAACATTCGTTTCTGGGGAGGAAAAAGCCACAACATCCTCAGCCTGTTTAACTGTGTATCTTGCAAAATGACCTACCTAGCGTGTTTATCTCCATCTGTTCGTGGGCGTCAGAACAGAAACAATCTATGCGGGTGGCCCACGCGCCGAGCCCACGATGGAGGATTATTAAAAATAAACGAACCGCAGAATATATTAATTTTGTAACCTCCCAGGCCGATTCTTATTTCTAGGTTTGAGAACAGACATGGCAAAGCGCCCACTCCACCCCCACACTGAAACTTTCTGGAATCTTCTTCAGAGAGGTTAACTGTGCGTCTCAAGAAATAAGATTCTTGGCCTCGCTGTTTTGGGTACTGACAAAGCTTGGAGCTTCAAGAAACGGCAATGAATGCACTCCAGGCCTGGCCAGGATTTTTTTTTTTTTTTTTTTTTTTTTTGAGGAAACCACTGAGAGCATTTTTAACTCTGAAGAATGAGGGAAAACCTGGCTTTGCTCGGTTCTGCCTTTTTCCCCACCCCCCGCAATCTGAAGCTTCGGCTGAACCCAGCCTCTGGACCACATTCTCATTGGTCCGTGGGAGCATGTGACAGGGTGCCTCCTCCAATCACTGGCGAGGAAGGCGGGGCCAGGGCGGCAGCATCCCGGACAGGCCTGATTGGCTGCTGCCATGGTAACCGTGTGTGACGTCACAAAGCATCGCAAGGTCCAGGCCTCGGCTGCGGGCGTCGGGTTCCTCATCCGCTGGAATCCGCACGACTGTCCGGCGAGCTGGGGGCTTCCCTCTCCCCATTTAACAGACGAGGAAGATGAGGCACGTGGGATGCCTCAATAGAGATACTGCCAGGAGAAAAGGGGGTGGCCGCAGGCAGGTCAACCTTGGCCCCCCCACCCGCACCCCCCAGAGGGAGTCCTTAAAATCCTGGAAACTGCAGGGAATTATGCTGAGAGAAAAATGCCAGTGCCAACAGGTCACATACCGGAGGATTCCGTTTACATAACATTTTTGAAAAGACAACATTTTAGAAATGGACAACAGATTGCCAGGGGTCAGGGGTCCAGGTCGGGGGGCTCTGGTTATAAAAGTGCAGCTCAAGGGATCCGTGTGGTGATGGTGCACGAGCCCACCCAGCTGGTAAAATGGTAGACGACTAAATACACACGTGCACGAATGCAAGTGAAACTGGGAAATCTGGATGAGGTCCGTGATTGTATCCATGTCAATATCCTGGCTGAGATATCGACTATTGTTTTGCAAAATGGCCCCACGAGGGAGACCGGGCAAAGTGTACAAGGGACACTCTCAGTGTTATTTCCTACAACTGCAGGCACATCTACAATGATCTTAATAAAAATTTCATTTAAAAAAATTCTGAGAGGCCAGCCTTGTGGCCTAGTGGTTAAGTTCAGGGCACGTCGCCTCGGCAGCCTGGGTTTGACTCCTGGGCACAGATTTACACCACCATCGATGGCCATGCTGTGGCGGTGACCCACATATAAAATAGAGGAAGATTGGCACTGATATTAGCTCAGGGACAATCTTCCTCAGCAAAAAAAATAAATAAAAATTTCTATGTGTTGGTTCCTCAATCAGTTAACATAGTGTTACCATATGACCCAGCAATTCCACTCCTAGGTGTATACCCAAGAGAATTTAAAACGGATGTTCAAAAACAAAAATTGTAGGTCTGATGGTGACGCTGTGCTTATGCATCTTGTTAAGCGTCCTTGCGTCGTAGAATGCGGTTTGCTGCGGGGCACTCCGGGACGGGAGCAGGTGGAGACGAATGGCTAAGACTCCTCGGAGAGTTCGAGGACGGGTTCTTGTTTGTGCATCCTGGCGGGTCGACTCTCCTCTCCGCTTTGACACTGAAAACTTCTACGAATCAAGCACATGCCAGTTTAGACGGAACATAAATCCGTCTTTAGGGCTCTTAGAATAAACCAACATCAAACGTTCCAACTTTGCGAGCAGAACCCTCCGTGCGAGTGGGGACGTGGGGACACGCGTGGATTTGCCTGTTCAGGGCCATTTGGGCCAAATCCCGGGGTCTGACCCGGCCGTCCCTTGGCGATCGATGTGCCCCACATGGGGCCCACGTGTCCTGCATGTGACTTCACCACCATGGCGTTTGCAAAAGGCTTCAGCAACCTAAATATATATATATGCATCCGAGAGGGGCTGGCGAGACGAGCCCAGACAGACGGGGAGCTGGGAGCGGAAACGGGGGTTGAGGCGGGAGGAAGCGTCCTTGCTCCCGCAGGCCCAGCGGATGTCTCCGTGACAGACATTCTCATTGTCAGGACCAGAAAAGGGGGCGCTCCCGGCATCGAGCGGGCGGGGGTCAGGGATGCTGCTCAACGCCCCCCCACCCAGTGCCCAGGGCGGCCCCACAGAGAATGACCCGGCCCAAGTCAGCAGTGCCAAGAGGGGACCCTGGTCTAACCGGTTAGGAGAAAAAAGACAAACGAATGAGGCAGAACGTTTCAGTCCACGGGGCTGCCGGGCGGCGGAGCCCAGAGAGCCATCTGTGTGCAGAAGTCGCCTGGCCAGGGGGCACCGAACACACGGGAAGTGCCAACGTGCTGGAAGCCATTTTTATTACTGCTACTGTTGTTATTAATAGAGTTTGGGCTAATGGAGCACCCTGGGGTCCTTGGAGGTGTCATGGGAGGGGTCCCCCCTGGGAGGGCAGAGGTTGGTCTTCCCACTGGTCCAACAAGCTGAGCGAGGTCCCACGTCCCCGCCTATGCCTTCTTGGCCTCCCCTCATCTCAACACCCCATCTCTAGCCACACACTGGGGCTTCGGGCCGACCCTTAAAATAGTCAAAGATGCTGGTTCCCCCGGAGCCTTGGCCCGCCGGCAGCCGCTTCAAACTCATAAGAACAAACTGGTCGCCCCGGGCTGACGCAGCCCCGCCTCTCCAGGTTGCAGAAAACTGTGCTCAGCAAGAAAAATATACTCTCCCAGATGCAGCTAATCCCAATGACATTGTAAATCCACTGCTCCATCCCTTTTCAAATGCTTTCACAACCTGAGTGTCCATCGATGGAGAAATGGATAAACACAGTATGTCCGTCCGCGCCCTGGAATATTACGCAGCCATGAAAAGGCAGGAAATCCTGACACCTGCTCCCACGTGGAGGGACCTGGAGGACGTGATGCTCAGTGACGTGAGCCAGACACAGAGGGATACACACTGTGTGGTCCACTCACAGGAGGTCCCCAGAGGAGCCACATCCACAGAGACAGAAAGTGGATGGGGGGCCAGGGGCTGGGGGAGGGGTGGGAGTCAGTGTTTCATGGGGACAGAGCTGCAGTTTGGGGAGATGGAAATTTCTGGAGACGGATGGAGGGGATGGTGGCACAACCGTGTGAATGTGCTTCATGCCGCTGAGCTGTGCGCTAGAAATGGTCCAGGACCCCCTCAGGGCGCCACAGGACGTTTAGTCGTCTCGTCTCCTCAGGCCCCTCTGGGACAAGGCGGTTTTCCAGACCTGCCCATTGGGGCACCCCGGGCCGCCGCGAGGGCTGGTTGGGTGTTTTGTAGACTGGCTCTCGGCTGGGGTTTGCCTGTGTTTTTCTCGTGGTTACACTAGGCCTGGGGTTGGGGGGAGGACCCTTATCACGCCCTCCTGTCGAGGGTCCCTGCTCTCACTGAGACCCATCACTACTGATGTCGACCTTCGTCACCCGCCTGAGGTCATCAAAAAGGGTTTTCACACCCGTCAGCTCTAATTTAACCCGTGCAAACCGGTGAGCTTTTCTCCACGGACAAATCAGCACTTCTGTTTGCAGATGGAAAAAATCAAATGTGTTTTTACAGTCGAACATCCATTGTCTGGCATCCAGAACTTCTCCTGGGACCTGGCTTCTCCTGTCCCTCACTGTGGGACCTCCTCCCATCCCCTCATCGAATGGCCTGCCTCCCCCAATCCAAGACGCTCACCACCACTCAGGAGAAAAATGCTATTTAGTCGGGAAAAAAAAGCCAATAAGCTGGAGTCCTTTCTGCTACTGGGGATCGCGGCAAAATTCTCATGGGGAGGGGATTTTTAGGTGGCTCTGTGTCACTGCCACAGCGTTGGATGAGGCCAGATCTGGTGCAGGTAGAGGAAATGCTCAGTTTTGGGGTGCACTATCATTTATTCAATCAACAAACAGGGAGGGCCCACTGTGTGCCGGCACTGAGCTGCTGGGCAAGGGACAGTCAGCGGCGAAAGGTGCAAAAGGTGGGCCTGTCTGTGCCCTGGGCGAGCCCACAGCCCGGGCGGAAGGGCCATTAGTCCCCACTGGACGCCAATAATCCAGAAATGCCCTGATGTTCTGGCCCCACGGTTGCAGCCGGGAGGGTGTCATGTGCAGCCCTGACCACACGGTGGCGACAGAGGACCAGCTGTCCTGGTCCATCCCGGCGGCTGGAGGGGCCGAACTGGGGATGGTGCAGGGGTCCCTGGGGACAAGCGTCCCGGCTCCTGCCCCAGAGCAAACCCACTCCCGGCTTTGGCAAGGATAGAGGCGCTCAATCCATGTCCATAAATACTTGTGGAATTAATCCTGGTCCGTGTTCACCAGCCCCCCGACCCCTGACCCCCGACCCCACGTCCTGTTAGCTTTGCCTCCCGTTTAAGGCCAGGGCAGAATTTAGGAACCACGGGGTGGAGCGTTCTGCAAACGCGTGGATGCCCCTCTCCTCCCCGTCCCGTCCTCATGGTCACCAGAGTCAGCAAATAAAAATACACGACGCCCCGTGAAATTGGAATTTCGGATAAATAATGCATCGTCGTCAGGTAAAAGCACGTCCCATGCAATATTTGAGAGATGCTTATACTAAAAAGAGTTGGTCTGTAGCTGAAATGCAAATTAACTGGGCATCCTGTGCCTTCCAGGATGAACTGTTTGAGCTCTGGCCACTGGGAGCTCCTGCAGTCAGAGGGTCCAGGTCCCTTGGACGCGCAGATCCAGGGCATTCCCGTCATTGCAGAAAGTTCTGTTGGACAATGCTGGGCTGGAACATTCTAGAGAGATGCTGTCCAACACAGGAGCCAACAGCCACATGTGACTATGTACATTTAAATTTAAATTTGCTTGGCCGCTGAGGTCCAGCGTGAGCCAGCGTGGCTTTCTCTCTGTGAAGGGGAGGGGCCGGGGGTGAGCAAGGCTGTGGCAAAAACGGGGACCCCCATCAAAGGCCTGACTGGGGCGGGTGAGACGAAAGGAGCCCCAGGCTGTGCCCAAGTCACCTTTCAACATTGTTCCCCACTATTTTCTCCTGTCCCTCTGCCTGCTCTTTGTTCCCTGAACGGGCCCTGTGACCCCAGCTCCTCCAAGCCTTTGCCATGCCATCTCCCTCCAACCCTGCCTTCCACACGCCCTCTATCCGGCCTGCCCGGCGTCTCCGCAGAGCCGTCTCTCCCTCCTCTGAGGTCCTGCTCACCATCTGTCATCCTTACATCCATCCATCATCCTCCCACCCATCCAACCATCCACCCACCATCCATCCATCCACCATCATTCCATCCACCCATCCATCATCCATCCATCCATCCACCATCCATCCATCATCCTCCCATCCATCCATCCACCATCCAGCATCCATCCATCATCCTTCCAATCACCATCCTCCCACCCATCCATCCACCATCATTCCTTCCACCCATCCATCATCCATCCATCCATCCACCATCCATCCATCATCCTCCCATCCATCCATCCACCATCCATCATCCATCCATCATCCTTCCAATCACCATCCTCCCACCCATCCATCCATCATCCACCATCATTCCTTCCACCCATACATCATCCATCCATCCATCCATGCATCTACCATCATTCTATCCACCCATCCCTCTATCCATCCATCCACAATCCTTCCATCCATCCATTCACCACCCATCCATTCATCCACCATCATTCTATCCCTCCCTCCATCATCCATCCATCCCTCCATCTCTCCATCCATTATCCATCCCTCCATCCATCATCCATCCATCCCTCCATCCATTATCCATCCCTCCATCCATCATCCATCCATCATCTACCCATCCAACAAATATTGAGCACCTACCAGGTGCCAGACACTGTTCGCTCTTCTGTGGTGGGTTTGTTGGTCTTCCTGGTCTCAGAGGGGCATCTGCATTGGTCCCTCCAGAACGTCAGCACCTGAGGGCAGCAATGGGGGGTGGGGCCACTAGGGGCTGGCACTCGCTGGGCACTTACCACGTGCAGGCTTCACGCTCAGCTGTAGGAGATTAAACCTCAATGAAGCCCCCATTTTACAGATGAGGAAACCGACGCCAGGGAGGTGAGGTGACACGCCCAGGGTCTCGAAGCAGGAAGGTGGTGGGCAGAGACGGGACTCGGCATCTGTCTCCAGGACTTGTGTTTTTTCCCTGCATGTGGTGGGCATGAGGAGCAGTTCCTGCCCCAGGGACTCACGTGGCCATGTGGGCGGCGTATCCTCCCCAGCTGAGCCCATTTGCAGATGGCTCAGTCTCACAGATGGAGATCCATGGGCTTGCCCCTCAGCATCCCCCTGGGGTCTCATGAGACCCAGCACGGGGGGCCACGCTGACATGCCGAGCCCATGAACCAACAGAGACAAGTGACGAGGGGGGTGAAAGCTTCCTTCGGGACACTGGCCGGGCCTCAGCCTTCGGTTCTCCCTGGGCGCACCCATGAAGAAGCTGGATGCACAGGACACGTGCTTTGCTTTTCTGCCCCTCCCCCCAGGAAACACTTCCCAGCTCCCTGGCCAGGAATGTGGTCCCTGTGGGCGGTTGAGTTTGAGTTACTCCAGCTCACAGTGGCTGAAACAAAGGAGAGTTTATTATTAGTGCTCATAATCGAGAGGTTGGGATGGGCTGCCTTCAGGCACGGCTGGATCCAGGGCCTCAAGCAGCAAGCTCAGGAATCCACCTCTGGCCATCCCTCGGCTCTCCCTGATGGCTGCAGAAACTCTGAGCTCCCACTCCTCATCTTTGCAACCCCCCGAGTGGGGAGCAAGCACACCCTTCAGACATTTCTGGAAAGTCCTGGGACAGCATGTCCTCAGAGCTGCATGGTTGACAGCCCTGTCTCCCGGTTGGGAGGCGTCACCCTCATTTACCACTGCATCTTTTAGAAACCCCTGGAGAGGGCTCTGGCCAGTCTGGATTTGGTCCCTAGCCCGGGGCTTGACCTTCCCCTGGCTGGTCATTCAGCTGCCTCACCCCTCTGCAGCCCCCACCAAGCTCCTGGGCGTCCCCGACAGTTTTGAGGTGCCTCTCTTCTCCCCAATTTACAGCAGCAAACTGACAAGCCGACTCAGCCCACGGCTCCCCAGAGGCAAAGCCACCCCACGACACCCCTCAACTCCTTGCAGGTCCCAGACCAAACCCCCACTGTGCCCACTCCCCTTGGGACCGTCACTCGGGCTCCAGCCCCTCTTCCTTCCCCAAGACTCACTCCCAGCCCCCTTGACCCCTCGTCGGGACTGCTCCTTCTCTCTCTCTTTGCCCCCAAACTGCAGGGGCGTGGTCTCCACACCCTCACCTCCCTGCCACCTCCACTACCTTCTGCAGCCTGACCTCACCCGGGTCACCTGGGGCCACCGCAGCCACGTCCAGCGTTGTCCACCCGCCGTACTGGTCTCCTGGGGCGGCCAAAATGGATCCCCACAAAGCGGGTGACTGAAAACAATAGGAACTTGTTCTCTCACCATCTGGAGTCCAAAACTGGGGCGTGGTGGGGCCGCTCCCTCCCGAGGCTCCAGGGAAGGGTCCTTCCTGCCTCTCCCAGCTTCTGGGAGCTCCAGGGGTCCCCAGGCTTGTAGTCACGTCCTTCCAGTCTCTGCCAGTGTCCCACGCCTCTCCTCTGTCTCCGAGTCTCAAATCTCCCTTTGTGCGTCTCTTAGAAGGACTCTCATCATTAGATTTAGGACCCACCCTAACTCAGGATGACCTCATCTCAAGGTCCTTCACTATATTTGCAAAGATTTTTTCCAAGTAAAGCACCATTCACAGGTTCCAGGGCACGGATCTTTTGGGGGCCACTGTTCAACCCACTACACTCCCCAGATCGTCCCCAGAGCCGGGAGTGTGGCTCTAGGGGCATCCCCATGTTGCAGATGGGAACGTCCAGGCAGGGAGACCAGCCCTGAGCCCCGCAGTCCAGACATTGCCCCTCTCAGCTGGAGGGTCTGATGCAGATGCCACTCCCCCTGGGGGGGGGGGGCTGTCCGTGGGGTGCCCTGTCCATCTGTGGCTGCTGCCTCTCCGTCGCCTCCTATTGCCCTACCTGACCTGTCATCCTGAGCCCCTCTCTTCCTCCAGGAAGCCCACCAGGATGCTCCACCAAGACTTCCTAGCTTTCCCAGTGGGCTCCATCACACAGACCCCTCCTCATAGCCCACTCCTCAAGCCGACCGCCTGTGGGCACCTGACCCCCAGGTTTGTCCTTGGCACACTCCAGGGCCCCTCCCTGTCACCAGGTTCCATGCCCCACACACCACCCTTCATGCACTCCTCAGCTGCCTCCCCCTCCTCCGGAACTTTGGTGGCATCTGCTGACGGCTGAAGGTCCAAATCACCGTCCCTCAGTCCTCGCCTCCCGGGCAGCCCCAGCCCTGAAGACCCAGCTGGTGGCCCCAGGGGCCAAGGTCCTCAGCTCCCATCCCAGCTAGACCTGGCGTGAGTGGGAGAGGAAGCCTGACTCCTCACGCTGCCATCCCTCAGGGGCTGAGGGGCACCGAGGCCCGTCCCTGAAGGGGGGACTCCCTGGCCTCAGTTTCCCCAGCTGCACCATGGCAGGTGGACCCCATCCTGCAGGGGTTGCGGGGCCAACACAACCACAGAGCTGGGCAGACACCCTGGGATGGGCTGGCACCACCCCCTCGCTCGGCCATGGCCGGACCCCCAGGGATGTTGGGGACCCGAGCCCCAGGAGAGGGGGGCCTGGCTGGACCACCCCCCACCCCCCACCCAGACCCGGTGCCCTCGTCCGGAACAGGACACACTGCCTGACTTTCCAAACAGCCTGGGCCAGGGCCCCAGGGCATCCTGAGCCCTAAGTCCTTTGTCTGGAAGATTTGGGGTGAGGAGCTGGGTCTGAGGCCCCCTCCCCCACCCCAGCCCCTCCCCCATGCCCGCCAGCCCCACACCACGCCATGGGCTCACATGTAGTAAAAAGACTTTATTAAGAAGGCTTTGAATTCAAAAAATAAAACTCTTGATACAATTTCTGAACCCTTCAGTCAGCTCAGCAAATATATAATCAGTAATTTAGCTGTGTAAGTTTAAAGGTCCCTTACTTTATTTAAAATAAAATATATTTTAGTTCTTAAAATTTATTCCATAAAGTACATATTTCCCTAAAAATTCCCTACATATACACAAGAGGTAAAAAGTAAAAGTTTAAAAAAAAAAAACAATTTAAAAAAATTTAAAAACTGACAACAGAAACCACAGCAGAAGGGATTAATAATTAAAAAAAAAAAAAAGTTAGAAATTTCTGGTTGGGATGCCCCTCGACCCCCCCACCCCCGTCCGGCCCGCGCGGCTGACGTTACAAAAGGGGGAACCTGTCAGCCCCGAAAAGGGAGTAAAAATGTCACCCCCTCCCCCCAGGGGGTTCCTACAGGGGCCGTGACCGCGCGGAAACCCAGTCACATCAGAATCGGGCTACATACGTACAAAAGGACAACCGAGAGTTGTAAAAATCGTGGTTTTCTTTTTTTCTTAAAAAGATCACCCCGGAGGGGGGTGTCTTAAATAAAAAGTGCAAACAGACCATTTGTCTCCGGTTTATTTTAAGCTGTCGACTCAATACTGCTATTTTTTAAGAACTGAGGTGTCGCTGGGCCGCCGTCTCCACGCCTGGGACCGGAGTTAAAGCTCGTCTGTAAACACTGGCCACGCGCCCCGCGCCCCCTGCCCTCCCGCACCCCCTGGCCGTGCCGGGAGAGCGCACGCGCGCGCATGCACCACCCGCGGACGGCCCCGGGGGTGGCCCCAGGGACCCGCTAGGAAAAGATATGAATGGCCTGGGTGGCAGGCGTGCGACAGGCGGGACACTCCGGCTCGCTCTTGCCGCAGATGCGGACGGCGCAGTCCATGCAGAAGAGGTTGTGGCCGCAGGGCACCAGCGCGGCCATCACCTCGCCCTCGGCGCACACCACGCACTCGCGCGCCAGGGCCGGGGTCCCCGGGGCAGCCGGGGCGGGGGCGGCGGACAGGGCCGCCGAGGGCTTGCGGCTGCTTTCGGAGGCGCTTGAGTCCAGGGGGGCGCAGGCGGCGGCCGCGGAGCCGCTGGGCAGCGAGGTGGCCGCGGAGAAGCTGGAGCCGCTGGAGAAGGATGACAGCGCGCCCTGCGGGGGTCGCCAAGGCAGGGCGCCCACCGGGTCCGGGGCGGCGCGGCGGGTCAGCGGGAGCTCCAGGCCCAGGCCGCCGGGCTCGGGCAGCGTGGGCGAGTGTCGCGGGGTGCCGGTCCCGCTGCTGCGCCGGGCGCCCGGTGCGGGCGGCGCGGGGGCCCCGTTGACGGCCGAGCAGCCGCTGAAGGCCGGCAGGGGCGCGGCCCGCTCAAAGGGGGCCCAGATGGTGGCGGCGGTGGGCACGGTCAGGTCCAGCGCCAGGAAGTCGAAGCCGAAGTCGCAGTCCTCGGGGGCAGGTGGCCCCGTGGGGGCCCCTGGGCCATCCCCGCCAAAGGAGAGGCCCCCGTTGCCGGAGCCGCCGTAGGGGCTGGTGGGGCCCGCATCCGGCACCGGAGGCCCCCCGCGGCCGCCCGCGTAGAAAGCCTCGGGGCCCCCCGGGGCGCCCAGGGTACTGTCCCCGCGGAGGCTGCCCGTGGGCGCGGGGGGCCGCCGGCCCGGGTTGGGGGCTTTGGCCCAGAGGCCGGCGGCCGCCCCGAGCAAGTCCAGGCAGACGTCGGTGCCGTTGGCGTGGAAGTCGCTGTCGGGGCTGGCGTCGGTGAAGGCGCCCGTGCGCAGCGTGATGTGCGCCTCGATCTCCTCGCGCGCGCGGTCCACGTTCTCGGGCATGCCCGTCACGGCGAACACCGGCTCCTTGTCGCGCCCGGGCGTCACGATGTACGTGTGCGTCCGCTGCTGGATGCGCTTGATGGTGGCGCCCTTGGGCCCCACCACCAGCCCCACCACGCGGTAGGGCACACGCACCTGGATGGTGGTCTGTCCCGGCAGGTTGGGCGGGCCCTGCGCCGTGCCGGGCAGCCCGCCGGCCTTGCTGCGCGTGGCGCGGATCACGGAGAAGTGCTCGGCGGCCGAGAGGATCTCGCGCTTGGCCATCTCCACGTCCTCCTTGCGGCCCGTCACGATGAAGACCGGCTCCTCCCCGCGCACTGGCGTCTTGATGTACGTGTTCGTCTTGGCACGCAGAGCCTTGATCTTGCACCCTGGGGTGGGGGTGGGGGCAGACACGGTGAGGGCGGGGACCCCTCCCCAGGACGTCCCTCCTGGGCAGCCAGCGCCCAGGGCCGGGAGCCCCCACCTCCCCGGGCGGTGACCCTGTGGGCTTTATCCTCAGCCACACCACGGCCCTCCCTCCCTCCTGGGGCTTCAGTTTCCCCTCTGATCCAGGAGCTGGGGGCAAAAAGGCAAGGAGGACCGTGTTGTGGGTCAAATATCGTCCCTCCAAATTCACATCCACCTGGAACGTCAGAATGGGACCTTCTTTAGAAATAGGGTCTTTGCAGATATGATGGTTAAGATAAAGTCACATTGCAGCAGGGTGGCCCTGAATCCAGTGACTCGTGTCCTTATAAGAGGGGCACACAGACACAGAGGAGAGACCACACGAAAGCGGAGGCACCAAGTGGAGTGCTACGGCTCCAAGCCAAGGGACGCGAGGACAGTTGGCAGCCGCCAGGAGCCGGGACGGGCACGGCACAGCCTGTCCCCTCGAGCGTCGGAGGAGAGCAGCCCTGAGGACACCTTGATGTGGGCTGTCCATCCTCCAGAACCGAGAACAACGCCGCCCTACTGTCCCAATCCGTCCAGGTCACTGCGTCAGCCCTGGGACACCACCCCCCCCAGTGACAGGTGGGGAAACTGAGGCTCAGGTTACAAAACTGCCCCTGATCTCCTTCTGACCGAGTGGACCCCGCCCTCCTCGACAGCAGACTCCCAGGCCCCAAGTTAGGACACCTCCAAAGGCCCCCCCTGTGGTCCTGGCCTGAGAGGGGACACTTGGGGACACAGCACTGTGGCTTCGTTATTGCCGGCTGGGGCCACCCCTTGGAGGGGACGGGAGTGAGCATGGGGGTGGGGGGGAATCAATGCTGCAGGCACGGGGCGCTTCACCCAGTGCCTAGGGGGCTCAGGAGCCGCTGCGGGGTCTCTAAAAACAGCAGCCACCCCTGTGACATCTAGGCCTGCCGGGGTCCCTGATACCACCCTGCTCCGGGCCTTTTGAGGCTGCCTGAGTCTGGGCACGGGAGTCTGGGAGAACCCCCTCTGGGCTCTGGGGAGGCTGGAGGCCCAGGATATTGTTTCAACACAAACAGAACGCGGCCTTGAGAGCAGCAACATTGTTGCTAACCCGCGGGCAGCGCAGGATACAAAGTTGGGACCGTCCAAGAGCTAGAGGTTGGGCCGGGGGCTGCTCCACACCGGGGAACTGGGCGGGGGACACGGGAGGTGGCAGAGAGTGTCCCGGGGGCAGCCCCACCCCAGCCCAGCCCAAGGTGGGCAGCAGCCGCGGAACCAGAGGGAGGGAGGGCGGGGAGGGACGGCTGTCCTCCCATCTCCGGCCTCACCTGCTGGGTGCCGCCTCTCCTCCCACGCCCAGCCCCCTCTCACTGGCAGCCCCCAAACCCAGCCTGGTCCTGGTCCCCCCCCCCCCGCCGACCTGTGGCCGCCACATCGCTAGCCTGGCCTCCACTCTTGCAGGGAGGGTCGCCTCCCCACTGAGCAGCTGGAGGGCGTGGCTCTCAAATCACACACATCTCCCTGCCCCCTCCTGCAGCTACCCCCCCCCCCACTGTCCACACACGTGACCTTTCCCACCTGTAACGTTCTCTTCACCACTCCCCACCCCTATCTTCTCCCTTTCTCTGTATTAAATTGCAGCCTGGTGCCCCCTCCTCCAGGAAGCACACACTGACTACACCGGGCTGGGCCCCAGCACACACATTCAGAGTTTCTCCTCACACCACACCGAGACCGAGACACCAGGGACTGTGCTGCAAGGGCCAGTGCTCTGGGGATCGCCTGGGGTACTGGAGGAAACTTCCTATGCCTCAGTCTGCTCAAGGAAGGCAGAAACAGACCTGGCTCACAGGTTTGGGGGCAGACCCCAATGGACTGTGGACCGGCCAGTGGCCCGAGGCAGGCGCTCTGCCCTCGTGGGTCTTCAGGGCAGCCGATGAGGCGGCGACAACCTTTCCTCCGGCAGAGCCTCGATGAGGAGAGGGAAGCCAGGACGGGAGAAAGGGCAGGGAGTTGGCCAAGGTGGGGTGGGGGACGCAACCCCCAGATGGGGGCCCACTGGCCCTCTGCACTTCAGCTGTGACACTGGTTGAGCCCCAAACCCCACCGACACCAAGCCCCGAAGAGATGGCCGAGCTGGCGGAGGTGGGACTATACAGTCCAGGACACTGGGGCTCCAGGAGTGACCCTGGCCACACCCCTGCCCCAGTGGGGATGACACAGCGAGGCTAGAGTGGGTGGTGACAAGTGGGGGGACCCTGGGGTCTACTACCAATGGGTGGGCACAAGCTGAAATGCAGATTCCTGGGCCCTGCCCCAGGATTCTGACTCAGGGAGCCTGGCGGGCCTGGGCATGGGGGTACGCCCCCTGCGGCTGCACCCCACCCCCATCAAACGGGCCAGGCCGAGGGCCTCCACGCGAAGCTGAGACAAGGGCAGCCTTTCACCTCCCATCACTCATGAGTCCCGTCCTGGAGTCCTGGCCATCCGTGCACTGGGCACTCAGGAAACCAGGCCCCATGGGCCCAGCCCCCAGGGAGCGCAAGCAGATGACCACGGGCGACACTTAGGAACGAAACCTTGAGGCCGGGAGGGAAGCCGAGGGGCTGCCCCGGGAAGGAGGACGTGGGCGGGGGAGCGCTCCCACCCAGGGAACAGCGGGGCAGAGTTCCAGAAACAGGCCGGGCCGGGACAAGGTGCCACACTGGGCCCCCACCCAACGGGGTGCTTTCCCCACTGGGCCAAAGTGGGGTGCAGCCCTGGCTGGGCCAGATCTCAGGCTCCTCCGGGAAACAGGGACACGGAAACGCCCACCCACAGGCAAGGCACGTTCTCACTGCCAACACAAAGAGCCCCCAATCCGGGCCCGGGAATCCTTTTCTTTCTACACCCCACACTGGACAGAGGGAAACACAAGGCATGGAGCCGGGCACAGGGGAGGGGAGTGAGCTGCAAGCAAGGAGGCCGCCCCCGCCGAGGGAGGAGAGCACGAGGCCAGCGTCCTAACCTCGGCCTGACGACGGCAGAGATGGAGGGGACCGCATGTGGCCGCCAGTCTGAGCCCCACCTGAAGCACCATCCATTCACTGGTCCCTGAGTGAAGACCTACTGTGCACGGTGCCCAGGACCTGCCTGAGGAGCCCACCCCAGCCACAGACACGACATGGCCCCGGCCAGCAAGGGAGGCACGGGAGGATCACCCCCACGGCAAGTACGCAGCGGCCCCCAGATGACCTTGGCCGGCCGGCTGGAGAGAGCTGCCCACCCCTCATCCTTTCCGAGGCCCCACTTTTCCTGCCTGTAAAACAGGGTTTTGGACGAGGGGACGGGCTTCCCAGCCCTCCTATGTCCCCATGGCGCCAGCAGAGCCAACGAGACTTGGGTTCAAATCCCAGCCCGGACGCTTGGCTTCAGCAGAGCTCTGCCTCCCGTGGCCTCGTCTTCCCGGCTGTGACCGGGAGTCCAGGACCTTCTCAGGGCTGGGAGGGGGGTGGGGGTCTCGGGCTGGGCAGGTTGAGGCTCCAGGGCAGGGCACCTGGGAGCTCTCGGGGGCTGCACACGCTCACCCTGTGCCCACAAGGGGCACGGACCCATTCTAGGACTGAGAAAACTGAGACACAGAGACAGCCAGGGGGTGTCAGGGGAAGGGCCGACCCCAGGTCTGTGTGACTCTGGTCTGGCCGGGGAAGGGAGGGGGCCGGGCGAGTGAGCCCCTCCTGCCCTCTGGGGGCGGCCCTGGAACTGGGTTGACAGAAAGGATGAGGGGCTTGGGCGGGCCACACCCCCTGCAGAGGAAGAGCTGAGCAGTCAGCAGGGACCCACGGTGTGGAGAGTGGGGTGGGTGACAGGAAGAAGGGGGGCAGGGCTGGGGCACAAGAGTCGTCCAAGGTGTGCTCGAACCGGGTGGGAGAAGACGGGAGCCACAGATGGTTCTAGAACTGGGGAGATGCTAACCTGTCCTGATACTCATGTCCCCTCCCTGGTACACCCTGCACCCACTTATGGGGTGGCTTTGGCGGGCAGGCCTGAGGCTGAGATCAGAACCCACATCTTGCTGGAGCGTCCCCCCAACAGCCCCAGGGAGGTGCTGCCCCCATCACAGAGAGGGGCTCTCATTTGTCCCGGGTCATGGGGCCACCAGTCTGCAGGGTGAGCCCCAGAGCCTGCCTTGCTGCGTGCGCGCCACCAGCAAGAACCCAGACTAGCCCCCGGAAATGGTGCCAAATGCCCACCGGCAGGTCGGGGTGGAGCCTGACGCCCCAGGTCCCCTCTTGACCCCCAAACTGCCCAGCCCAAGGCCGCAGGTTCCGATGTCCCCTGCCCGACTCCCACCACCATCTGTGTGGCCCTGGTCTCTCAGGAAGGACCCTCAGGTGCCAAGACACATGCTCACGCTAAACCATCCAACAGATGACCCCAGTGGCTTTGGGCCACTGTCCCCAGGCCTCGGTTTCCACGCCTGACCCCTGCAAGCTTCTAGACTCTTGGCACAGAGCAGCCTTCTTGTTAGGTGTCCCACTGCAGTTATGGGGGACAGAGTGGGAAGGGGGCGTCCTAGATAGTTAAGTGGCAACAAGGTGGCGAAGGGGGATCTGTCCGGCCGGGGCCCCACTGTTCCTTCCCCTGGAGATGGTCAGCATGGCTCAGAAAACCACCTGCCCCCATCCCGGCTCCCACTCCTGCCGGCCAGTCCCACGGCCCACACTCTGCCTGGCCCTCCTGTGTCCCCACGTGGGGAGGACAGGTGAAGGACTGAAGGCCCCTGCACCCACAGCCCGGGGGCTTGCTAGCCAAACGGCCCCACCCAACTGAACCAGCAGAGGGCGGGTCCAGGGCATCCTGACTCTCCTCCCCGTGGAGGTCCTCGCCTGCCGCGGTGACGGTGACAGGTCACCTTCCAATTCAAATCCCTCGCACCCTCCGCTGGCTCCTGTTACCTGGGATCCAGAGCTGGGACCCCCAGCCTGAGCATCCAGCCGCCCCACCTCAAGCCCCGCCCCGGCCCCGCCCCAAGTTCTAGAACCTGGCTGACCAGCAGGGAGCTGGGAGGCGGGAGGGGGAGGCCGGGTCAGGAAAGCAGTAGAAAGTTGAGGCCGGTGGGCAGGCGGCGAAAAGGGTGGGTGGGTGTGTGCTGGGCCGGGCACTGCCCACCACCGCCCGCCCACCCGCCCCGCAGCTCCAGGGCCAATGAGCGGCGGCCGGCCTGATGTCACCCTGCAAATCTCAGCCTGACTCTCTAACAAAGAGAACAATGGGGCGGCCACAGGGACGCTCCAGCAAGGCCGCTGCCGGGACCCCACACCCTGGGCCAGATGCCCGCCAGCCTGCCAGGGGAGGGCTGTGGGGTGGGACCCCAGCAGCGGCTTTTACAGCTGGTCCTTACCCACGCCCCCGAAACCCTGACTTGGGGCTGAGAGCCGGGTGGGGATTCTCTCTTCTGCACTCCTGGCCCCACCTCCAGTAAGGCCCCCCGCGGCTGACAAGTCGAGATGTACCCTCTTTGTGCTGCCAAACTTCTCTCCTGACCCTGCCCTGACCCCGCGCCCCAGGTCACCCCCAAACCCCAGCGAGCCCCACCCCATGCCTGTTTTGGGTGCAGAGCGGCCACCACCCAGCCCGGCCCTGCCCCCTGGTCCCCGGGATGCCGGGGCTGGCGACCCACGGCCTGGGCAGCGGCGCCGCACACAGGGGCCTTTCCGCGATGGAGGTGCCCAGACAAAGGCAGCGGCGGAGCCGGAGCGCAAAGGGGTGGAGCGCAGGCTGCGCCCAACTTTCTCCCGCGGCCGGCGGCAGGACAAAGGCGCCCAGGCGGCCACCGAGGCCGGAGCCCACGCGGGGCGTGGCCGGGGTCTGGCGTCCGGCCGCGGGCTGCGCTGGGCCAGCGGCCCCCTCCCCGGGGCGAGCGGCGCGGGGACCCCCGGGGGCGGCGCCCCCCGACGGCGACCACTCACCCTGGCGACCCACGATCTCGGCGACGTGCTCGGAGCTGGGCACCGGCACGCACTCGGTCATGTTCACGCTCTTTTTGCGGCTGCCGATCACGCTCATCTGCTCGGCCAGCAGCGTCTGGGGGCCCAGGGCCGCGGGGTGGGGCGCGAAGCCCGCGAACACGTCGGGCGGCGAAGGCCGGGGCGGCGGCGGCGGCGGCGGCGGCGGGGGGCTCACGTCGGGCTCCAGCAGCGGCAGCGGGCCGGGGGCCACGGCCACCACGGGCGCGCCCGCCTCGGGCCCGTCGGGGGACGCGGGCTCCGCCGCCGCCCCGCCGTCCGCGCCCCCCGCCGCCGCCGCCGCGCCGTCCCCGCCGCCCGCGGACGCCCCCTCCTCGTCCGGGCCGCCCGCGCCCCCCAGCCCCAGCGCCGAGAGCTGGTCCAGCGCCAGGCGCAGCGCGGCGGCCGCGTCGTCGGGCTCGGGCGGCGGCGGGGGCGCGGGCGCGGCCTCCTCTGCGCCCTCGGGGGGCGGGGGCGGCGGCGGCGGCGGCGGGGGGCCCGGGCTGGGGTCCCCGCCGGACGCCGCCCCCGGCCCGCCGCCGCCCGCGCCCCCGCCGCCGTCGGGCTGGCCCAGGGAGCTGGGCATGGCGGCGCTAGCGCGCGGGCCCGCGCTCCTGCCTCTCGGCCGCCGGCCGCCCGCGCCGCCGCCGCCGCCCGCGCCGCCGCCCTCCGCCTCTGAGAGCTGGGCCGCCGGCCGCCGGCATCCAGCGGCGGGGCGGGGGGCGCGGCGGGGCGGGCGGGCGGCGCGGGGCTGCTGGGGGCGCGGGCGGGCGGCGCGGCTCTGCTTGCTCCTCGGCGGCGGCGGCGGCGGGCTCGGCGGCGGCGGCGGCGCGGACGCTCCTTCCCTCCCGCCCTCCCGCCGCCTCCCTCCGGCCGCCCCGCCCCGGCCCCGCCCCCGTGACGCGCGCCCGGCCAACAATGGGGCGCCGGGCAGGGCGCACGCGCGGGGCGGGGCGCGGTCACGTGGGCGCGGGCCACCCCCGCCGCAGGCGCCCGGGCGGGGACCCGGCGCGCTCGCACGTGCGGCGCGGCCGCAGGTAGGTGGCTGCGGGGCGCCGGGGCCCGAGAGTGCCCGGGGTCCCCGCGCAGGAGCCCCTCGGTGCTCCCGGGCGCGCGCCCCCCTCTCCGCCCCCGGGTCCCTTCCCCCAAGGCTCCTCGCGACCCGCCCGGCCTTCGGACTCCCGCCCCCTTTCCCCGCAGGCGCTTGGTCTCGTGGGCTCGCTGGGGAGGTCACGGGCGCCCACAGCCCCCAGCACCCTCGTGTGCCTGGAGCCCGAGACGGCGCCACGTGGGTGGTGCTTCCCGGCTTGGGCTGCTTTCCACCGACCCTCCGTCTCATGGGGCGCCTGGCACCCTGCCCTGCAGGCCCCCGGAGCAGCCCCGTGTGCCCACCTCCAGGCCACCCTGTCCGGACGGCCCTTCCAGCTGCCCTTTGGGGCCTTCTTTTCTTTTGAGGGGGAAGCAGACCCCCGCCTCCGCTTTACCTCTTTGGGATTTCCCATGATAAATGGGCTGGGAGCAGGATGGACCCTGCTCGGAAGGCACCCGGGTCCAGGTCCCTGCTTGGCCATGGGACCTCAGGCCACCCGCATGGGCTCTCTAGGTGGGAGAGGGGCGCCCTGCTCCTTCTGTCCAGAACTGCCCCCCACACCCATCCATGTCCACGGCCAGCCTCACTCGACCTGGTCCTCCCATGTGGTTCCTCAGCCACAGCCGTCCACGGCTGGACTGTCCTTCCCGTTCAGTACTTCTCCCAACAGGTGCCCCCCCCCCCCCCAATTAAACCCCTCGTTGCCAGCCTTGGTCCCTGTGCCTGGAACCCTTCCCCACCCTATAGTGTCTCTCTTGACCCGCAGGTCACATCCAGCCCAAATTCCTCTCTTGGGATCCAGGACGTCTCTTCTGCGCATTCGAATGCTCAGAAGTATTAATTACTTTGGGTCTGCTCAGCACTCGGTGTGTGATTGGCATCCCCCCCCCACTGTGTTTCAGTCACAGGCCTTGTCCCCATCTCCCCCCACAGAAACGTCCACTGGCTGTAGTTGGTGCCCTGGGTCCAGCGTGACCTGCCCTGGCCCACCTGGGTGGCCTCAAGTCCCCCTCACACCCCCTGGGAGCGCTCACTGTGGCTGCCCTTCCTCAGGGCCAGGCCTTGGCACATGCTTGTCCCCCTTCCTGGGGCCCCACCCCGGGTAGAATCAGGTGGGGCTGCCCTGTGGCACTCGAAACAAAAGGATGCAGGGGGTCAGTGCCAAGAAAGCGGCTCAGGTGGGGTGGGAGGACATCAGGAACGGAGGACGGGGTGTTTGAGCCAGGGGAAGGGAGACTAATATTGGGCCTTTGGTGGTGACAGTAGGGAACAGGCCCGGAGAGCCGCCTGCCCTGGGATGTACCTCTGTGAGGGTCGTGCACGCACACGTATGTTCCTTAAAGCACTGACCCCCGGTCCCGTGGAGAGGTCTTCAGACCAGCCGGGCACTGGGCAGCTGTGTCCTGGGCTCAGACACCTGTTCTCCGGGGTGCCCTTCCCTGCCCTGTCGGCCTTTCTGCTTTCCAGTGTCCCCTCCCGGGCCCCACTCACACCTCACTCCCTCTGGGGGACTTGGGGGATGGGGGTGGGGAGGCAGCATCTGATGATGAGGGAGACGCTGAAATGCAGGGACCCGGAGGGAACTGCTCCCACCCCAGCTCACGGCTGCCACCCGGAGACACCGGGGCACAGGCTGGGGGACACATGGGTCCTGCTCGTGCGTGGCACAGCCTCCAGCCGACGGGAAGCCGGAAAAGGATGAGAGAGAACGAGAGAGGGCTTGGTAGTGGATAACACAGGAGCTGGAACGGAAACTTCAGCAGGAGGTTGGAAGATTCAAGTCGGAGAAATCTCCTGGAAAGACGGGTGCAAACAGGAAGAGGACAGAAAACAGGAGCGATCGAGAGTTCCAGAGAGGATGGGGGAAATGGAGGGATGTTGTCCAAGAAATAATGGAAGGGGACTGTGGGACCAGCGTCTCCAATAGCTAGAGCCCCACAGTCTGTCCTGGGAACACACACGTCAGGGGTCCTGGGTCCCATAAATGCTTCCAGGTCATGTTCCACGGGATCAGGGAGGAGAAAGTGATGGCTGACCCCGAGGTCTCCATGAAGCGGAAGGAGGAATCGGGACATTTGAGGCCAGCGGGGTCATCACAGATTAGCTTAGCATACTGCAGGATGGACTCCAGCAAAACGAGGGAGTAAGTAAAGGGAGAAACGGGGTGCCATAGGAAGGTGATGGAAGGAAAGGGGGGCTGGGGGATCATCCGAGGGGTTTGCAGTGAAGGACCATGGTGGGGGGAGGGAATCGTTCGGCCATCAGGAGCAAAGATGACAGCTGATTCATAAAGGATGCTGTTTGGCAACAAATGGATGAGGAGTGAAGAGAGAAAAGAGGGAAGAGGGACCCTGAGTCTTGATGTCGGCACACAGTCGGGATGTGTGAACACAGGCCTGTCTGGTGTTGGCATGAATTTGTGGATAATGGCCCTGTGGTGACGTGGTTTGAAAATCCTTTCAGAACTGTGAACCGCTGACCTTTGAGTGCTTTGCACGCTGAGGTGCTTAGGAGGCAGACAACGATGTCGGCGGTGTGCTTTGAAATGCACCGGAAGTAAGATGTGGTGAGGGATGGACAGAAAGGTGGACAGATGGACAGACGTGGATGAAACCCAAGAGAAATGTTAGTGGTCAGCCCCAGACCAGGTCTTTCCCCCTCGGCACTGCTGACATCAGGGCCGGGTCATTCTCTGGTGGGGGGTCTGTCCTGGGTGCTGTGGGGGGTTGAGCAGCATCCCTGGCCCCACCTGCTCGGTGCCAGGAGCCACCTACCCCACCCACCCGGTACTGATTTTCTGTGTCTTAACAATGACCACAAACTGGGCAGCTTAAAGCAACACTGATTTATTCTCTCCCAGTTCTAGAGCCTACAAGTCTGAAGTCAAGGGGTCGCAGGGCTGCGCTGAGGGTCCTTCCTGCCTCTGCAAGCTTCTGGGGGTGGCCTGCAATCCTTGGCTTGTGGCCGCCTCCCTCTGTTCTCTGTCGTATCTTCACATGGCCGCCTCCCTGTGTGTCTTTGCCCAGATTCCCCCCTTCTTGTAAGGACACAGGCCATCGGAAGTAGGGCCACCCTACTCCAGGATGACCTCAGCTTAACTAGTTTCATCTGCAGAGGCCCCAATTCCAAATAAGGTCGCGGTCACAGGTTTAAGGATTGGGATGGGGACCTATCTTTTTGGGGACACAGAGCAACCCGCAACACCTCCCCAGGCATGACGACCAGAAACATATTCGCACCTGTCCCCTGGGGCCGAGAACCGCTGACCCCTGCCCGCCCATCTGGAGTGGGTCACTGCAGAATTCTTCCCACTCAGCTCTGTGTCTGAAAAGTTCTCGTAGGACGTTGGAATGAAATAACACGGAGGGGGGGAGGAGGGGGGTCTGGGGGCGACGGGGCCACAAGCGTTGTTCGTGAGGCAGGTGTTGGCACACAGGCTTCACTTCTCTGGTGCATTTGGAGACCTTCTGTAATAAAAGTATATGTTCAAGTCTGTAAAAAATGTCCTTTGTGACATCCGTTTGGAAATGTCTGTGGATGAAAGTGGGTGGGTGGGTGGGGAGCTGGCGGGGGTGGGGGAGAGTCAGGTGGCGGGTTGGTGGGGGGGCTGGTGGGCGGGCGCCTGGGGTCTGCCTTACCGTCTCCTTGCTTCTTGCAAATATTTGAAATCTAAATGAGGCGATCCTTGATGTGAGGGAAAGACAGCGCTGGGGACCGGACCCCCAGCTAGAGCTGCCTGGGTCTAGGGATGACCTGTCAGGCTCCCCAGGGACCCTCTGTCTCCCTCAGGGCAGGATCTGTGCACAGAGTCCAGGGTCCCTGAGTCCCTGAAACCTTTTTTTTTTTTGAGGAAGATTAGCTCTGAGCTAACATCTGCTGCCAATCCTCCTCTTTTTGCTGAGGAAGACTGGCCCTGAGCTCACATCCGTGCCCATCTTCCTCTACTCTATATGTGGGATGCCTGCCACAGCATGGCTTGCCAAGCGGTGTGTAGGTCCATGCCTGGGATCCAAACTGGCAAAACCCCGGGCTGCCGAAGCAGAGCGAGTGAACTTAACGGCTCCGCCACCGGGCCGGCCCCTTTTTATTTCTAAATGGAGCCACAATCCACATGCATCAAATTTCACCCTTTGAAAGTACACAGTTCAGTGGTTTTTAGCAAATTCGAGAGTTGTGCCATCATCTCTCGCAATTTGAGAACATTATCATCAGCCAAAAAAGCCCTGTTCTCTTGAGCCCTCACCACCGCCCCCACGCCCCAGCACCGCTGCTCCGCGCTCTGTCTGTGGAGTTGTCTGTCCCTGACGTTTCACGGAGACGGGACGGGACGCCGTGTGGCCATCTCCATGGGCTTCTCCGGAGACACAGAACCAACAGGACATGTGGAGACACGGACGAGGGGAGACCTTATGGGCGTCGGCTCGTGTGGTTGTGGGGCCGGGAAGTCCCCCGATCTGCGCCCGCTGGAGGCCCAGGACAGCCCGCGGTGTGATCCAGTGCGAGTCCCGGGCCCGAGCTCCAGGAGCCCCGGGTCCGAGGGCAGGAGAGGCTGGACACCCCAGCTCTGGAGGAGAGACTGCCCGTCCTCACCGCCCCCCTTTGTTCCTCCCGGGCCCTGGTGGATTGGTGGTGGGTTGGGTGACGCCCGTGTCGGGGAGGACGGGTCTGGTTCCTCAGTGACCGGATGGAATGCCGATGTCGTCCAGAAACTCCTGCACAGACGCACCGGAGAATCACGTTCTGCCGGCTCTCCGGGCATCCCTCAGGCCAGTCAAGTTGACACATAAAATTAACATCACGGTGGCCTCCTGTGTCTGCGTCTCTCCGTGAGCGTGGTGTGTTCAGGTCTGTCCCCTGTGCGGCTGTGTCAGGGCCTCGCTCCTCTTCAGGGCTGCGTCGTGCTCCAGCATGTGGGGGCACGCTTTTCTGTACTTTTCCGTCGTTGATGGACACTTAGGTCGTTTCCACTTTTTGAGCCGCTTGAGTGTTGAACAAGCCTTACCTGATTCCAGGGGGTGTCTGCCCCCGCCCCCCAGGACTGAGAATCCCTGTTCTAGAATGGTGCTGTCCAGCAGAGCTTTCCAGACGATGGACATTTCTCCATCTGCTCTGTCCAGCTCAGCAGCCACCGGCCCCGTGTGCCCGGGGCAACTGAGGGACGTGGCTGGTGGCCATCCTGCCGGACTGTTCTCGAAATTCAAGCCAGCCAGGCCCTCTGCCTCTTCTGACCCGTGGCTCCCAACCTGTCCCGTCAGGTGTCACGGCCTCGGGTGCCCCCGGCTCCCTCCCTCGTCACACCTGGCGGATTCTACCTTCAACCAGCTGCAGGGCTTCTGTAACGACCGCTCGCTCCCCTGGAGGGGACAGTGGGGACAAGGGCCAGGGAGCTGGAACGGGCTTGGAGGCGAGTGGAGGAGAGATGGTGGAGGCAGAGGCTGCAGGGCCGTGCGGGGCCACGGGCTGCCTCGTCAGACGGCAGCGACGTGACCTCTGGGGTAACGTGGTTGGACGATTAATGTCTCCCAAAGATGTCCCCATCCTGGTCCCAGGCCCTGTGGCTGTGTCACCTTACAGGGCAGAGGGGACTCTGCAGACGGGTTAAGTCGAGGCCCCTGGGATGGGGGTGACCCTGGATTCCCGGGGCCCAGGGTCATCCCAGGGTCCTGAGCAGAGGGAGGCAGGAGGGTCAGAGGCCGAGATGGAGACGCTGCGCTGCTGGCCGTGCGGACGGAGGAAGGGGCCCCGAGCCCAGGACGCGGAGCCTCTGGAAGCTGGAGGAGGCGGGACACGCTCCTCCCCTGGGGCCTCCGGGGGGACCCGCCCTGGCCACCCCTGGGTTTAGCCCCGTGGGACCCTGTCAGACTCCTGACCCCAGGACTGTAAGGTGATAACATGCGTTGCTTTAAGCCGCCAAATTTATGGTGACTTTTTATAGCATCCGTGGGAGACTCGCACGAGAGAAGGTGTCCCAGGAGGGTCACGTGGCGGGAGGTGTGGAGGGGGCAGCTGGGGAGACACGGTGGTGGCTTAGGTCCGAGGTGCGGACGTCCCCGACCTGTTGGCTCAGAAATCCCGCCGCGCGGCAGGTGTGACCAGGGCCCGGGCCTCCGCTTTAGTCCCTGCCGCTGAGGCTCTTGCTGGGGCTCGGAAGGCATTCAGCAGGGACCCTCAGGCCTGGAAAGGTGGCACCGGCTCAGTGTTAGGATGGGCTTGGTGCGGAGGGCCCCGTGGCGGGGCTGGTGGCCTTTCAGCCTCACGCCAAACACCGAGCGGGCCAGGCCCCAGCCCGTCCTCCCTTCCAAGGATTCAAGGTCAGCAGCCGCTCAGGGCTCCGGAGGCCAGAGGCGGGGCGTGGCCAGCTGCCCCCGGTCTCAGACAGGCCCGACCCCTTTCCAGCTGGTGCCCCTGGGCAAGTCGCTCACCCGAGCCTCAGTTTCCCCTCTGGGAGCTGCAGCCAATTGTAGGTGGCAGGGCTGACTGCAGAGTAAAGAGAATGCATGTGGAGGGGCCACTTGGTGGGGGCGCAGAGGACAGAGACCCCCACGTGGCCTCTGTGGGGCGAGGAATGGGGCCCAGGTCACCAAGGCCCTGATCAGCTGAGAGACTGGGACAGACCTGGGGGAGCCAGGCAGCTGGGGAGGGGTCCTGGGCACCGCCCTGCACCCTCACCCTGGGTGGACAGACTGTCACCTGTAGACGGGGGCAGGGGCTGGCCAGGCAGGTGGGGCCGGGGTTCTCCCGCGCCCGGCCTTAGATCCGGGGAGAAGCTGGTGATGGCCGCTGGACCAGGGGGCGGGGCATGGGCACTGGAGGAGGGGCTGGTGTGGCCAATGTCAGTGCTGGCCCGGGGGCTGCAGGGTCTGAGGGCACAGGGCCAGCAGGTCCCCGAGGACGGCTCAGTGGCGTCCCCGTGTGCTGGGCCTGTGGGCCCCCAGACGCCCCTCCCCCAGCTCCTGATGCAGACTTGGGACCAGCCACCTCGTCTTACGGGTGAACGTGGCAGGTCTGGCGTCAAGCCACCTGCCCCATTCTGGGCAGCGGGGGGCCTGGGGCTCAGAAGGGGCCTCAGGGACCCCACTCTAAAGGCGCCCACACGTGCTGCATCTTTGGAAGCTTCCACACCTGGCTCTTACACGAACACTGCTGGGACCTGAAGGTCAGGTGACCAGGCGCTGCCCCTCTGCCCCGGGGCCTTCTTGGGGCCACAGGGGAACCTGCCACCCGCCCCCCACCCCCGGGAAAGGACGCCACAGGGGCCCGTCACTCAGGACACAGACATCGCGGCCCTTGACACTAACTGCGCGCACAGAGATGGCTTTATTCAGTTGCCCACAGGACACCTCGCAACCCCCGGCCAGGCCCCCACCTGGCGTCCCCTCCCGTCCGGCCTCCGGGAGGGGTGGGACATCTGGCCCTCAGGGGAGGGGCCTTCCTGGGGGCCCGTGGTGCCTGGCCGGTGGCCCCCGGCTGCAGAGTCTACCATTTTTGAGGATTTGTGCTTCAACTTGACGCGGGGGGCTGCGGTCAGCCGGCATCCTGGGCCACCGATGGGCAGCAACCTCCCACGCTCAGGGGGGCTCCCACCACCCCCAGACCCCGGATCAGCCAGGGCGCCCGGCCAGGTGAGGCGGCCACCGGGGCCTTCCCGCTGGTCACGGGCTGCTGGCAGGGCAGGGCCGGTGCCTCCAGCTGACCCAAGGACCCTCTGGGGGCTTAAGGCCGATGCGGGCAGGGCCGGCGGGGCCCCCGAGGGTGTTCCTGGGACCGAGGTGGGGATGGTGGGCGCCCCCCTCACCAAGGCACTCAGGCCGGATCCTGACACCCCTGCTCCCTGGGAAATGCTTGGCCAGAGACACGCCCGGGACAGGAAGGCAGAGCAGCCGTGGCCCCAGCCAGGTCCAGCCGGGCAGCATGAGAGCCTGCAGCCCCGAGAGCCAGGCGTCACTGTCCCTGGGAACAGGGGGAAACTGAGGCACGGAGGTTGGCCACTGCGGAGCTGTCTCAGAGCCCTGGCCTTGAAAGTCCGGCCACGCACACGCTGGCCACAAGTGTCCTCCGGTGCTGGCAGCTGAGCCCCAGGCCGGGCGGCCAACTGCGGGGAGCAAGGCTTCCAGAGGCGCGGCCTGTGCTCCCGTCTGCGCGGCCAGCGGAGGCCAGGCAGGGCCCACATCCACCGGTCTGCACCTCGGTCAGGGAAGGACACACCTGTGCCATCTGCCTTCGGCTGCGCTCCGAGCGCCCCGGCTTTGCCCAGCGGGGCAGGTGCCCAGGGAGCCATCCTGACCCCCGCCACGAGGCCTGGCCCAGCCACATCATCCCACCTGGCGGCAGCTGTCCTGAATGAGGCGCTTGGGGTGGTGGCCACAGGGACAAGGCTGGCCGCAATGTCAGGGGCACGGCAGCCCGAGTCTGTGGAGGGGTGACCCCGAGGAGCCTCTGGCATGTCGGCTCCAGGCCCCTTAGAGAAGAGCAAACGTGGGGTGCACAGGGTGAGGGGCCGTTTTCCAGCTGTGCCCCCACTGCCCTGCAGCCCGGGGAAGGGACACGCCTGGGAAGGGCAAAGAGAGGCCACCGAGCCTGGTCCCAACAGGTGAGGGTGAGTCTGCGGGCGGGGCCTCCGGGCAGAGGGGACGGGCCTGTCAGTGCCCACGGGCGTCCTGCAGGGTTCATGGGGCTCTGGCCCGGCACCACCGCCACCCGCAGCAGGTCCCAGGACCCCAGACGTCCTCCAGCCCCACAGCCACTGCGCCGGCTGGTCTGGGACCGCCTGCCGGAGGCAGCTGCTCTAGACATGCTCCATCTCCTGGTCCTGGTCGGGCTCCTCCTCCTCCTCGTCCTCCTCCTCGTCGTCCTCCTCGTCGGCGCCCCCCTTGTCCAGTGGCGCCTCCCCATCCCGGGCCAGCTCCTCCACGTGGGCCAGCATGTCGGCCATCAGCGCCTCCTCCAGCCGCTTGCGGACCTGCTGCACCAGCTCCTCCTGCTTCCTGGGGACGCAGGTCACCACTCAGGCCACAGCCTTGTCTCCAGGGAGACCGGGGCGCGAGGCCAGAGGGAGGGACACACAGATGCACGCGGGCCGGTCACCTTGGGGCCACTCTCAGGAGCCCGAGTGAGTGGCCCTCTGCCGCGGCCTCCGGTCTGACGCCCCTGCCAGGCCAAGACCAGGGACTCCACATACTGGGACACCCCACGGATCCCCTGAGCCGGCCGGCTCGCCTCTGCCACTGCCCTCTCCTGGCCAGCACCCCTAATCCCGCCCCCTGGGGGCCTAGCATCCACGCTGGGATGTCTAGCTTCACCCCCCACGTCCTGTCCCTACCACGTGCCACCTCCCCGACTCTGGAACCCCCCTAACAACGTGGGCCTCGCGCTGGCCACTGTGGCTTCACAGCCCAGGCAGCCACGCTGGCCCCTCGCCAGGGAGAGGGCGGAGACAGCTACCTGATGTCCTCGTCGGTCACCATGAAGGCCTTGCAGAGCGGCTGGGCTGTGTTGAGCCACACGCCAGGGTTCTTCTCCACGGCGGCCGAGAGCTGCCCCGTGATGGGCATGGTGCTGGTGTGCAGTGCACTGGCGATGGCCGAGAGCAGGGTCTCATCTGTGCAGCCGGGCCCCACGCCTGCAGGCGCAGGGGGGGCGGTCACCCCGGGCCCCGCATCCCTCCACTGGCCTTGGTTTTCCTCCCCACCCCCGGGTGGGCATGCGGTCCCTCGAGACAGAGCAGCACAGGCTCCGTCCTCAGGGAGGGCGTGGCGCTGTCTTCACGGTGCAAAGGCACGCGGCCCGCGTCTTCCCGGGACCCCACGCCCCACCCCCCACAAAACGCGCCCTGCAGGTCCACACCCACGAGGTGGTGTGCAGGCCCAGGTGCCCGGGGCTGGCAGCTGATGCCAATGGTGAGTCAGGTGGCCACCCTGCTGGTCCACAGAGGGAGCGAGGGATGGGGGGGAGGGTGGCTCGCCCACACCGACCCTGTGGCCGCCACTGGGCCGCGGTTCAGTCACTGTCGTCACTCATCCGGTGGCAGAGCCCAGCAGCCCGCACCCTCGGCCCATGGGCCCTGCTCCTGCCCCCAGGGCGCCGGTCACCTTGCAATCCCTTGGGGAGGTCCATGGTCTTCACGAGCTCCTCGGCGATGTCAAAGGCGTTGAGACCGCTCAGCTTCTTCTCCCAGAAGAGCTGCCGCCAGACACACACGTGAGGCTGACAGCCGGCCAGGCCCCCCACAACAGGCAACCTGGGCAGTCGGGCCGACGGTGGCCTCAGGGGAGCTCTGACCCCAGCCCGCCAGGCTGCTCGCGAGCCCTCAGGAAACGAGGCTTCGTGGGACCCAGGGCCCTCCTTCCAGGGTGGAGAAACGCCAACCCTGATTTTTGGCAGGACGAGGACCCAGGAGGTCGGCCTCATGGTCAGTATGACGGCGACGGTCCCCAAAGCCTGACTGCCCCTGCCACCTGTGCCCCCTGGCCCCAAGGATGGACAGCCCCTCACCCTCAAGTCAGGGTGTGGGGGTGCAACGTCCAGCCAGGGCCGAGCTTGAGGCTCACCAGGGGGCCTGGGGACACCGCCTGGGTCAAGCCCTGCCCGGGCCCGTCCAGAGGCACCGTCCTGCGCCGACAGGGACCCGGGAGCGCTGGGAGGCGCAAAGAGCTCCCGCCTCGGATCCCCGGGACTCGGGGAAAGAACCCCACGAGGCTGACGGCAAACGCAGAGCCACTCGGACACGACCTTCCGAACTGCCACTTAGTGGCAACAACCCAAACGTCACCACGGGGCTGGTGAGGGAAGGGGGTCTTGCCCTGGGGCACCCCGTGAGTGTGTCCCCCGCCGGCCGCACAGCAGCTACCCAGTGGGCATTCACGACACACGTAAGCCTCGGTTTTCGAGAAGCAAGTCGTGAAGCCGCACACGTCCACTTATTTCAGACAAGCCCACAGACTGGATGACCCCTCGGGGACGCGGCGGCCAGAGGGAGCCCAGGGCGCGCGCGCCGCGTCCCGCCTCACCTGCCGCGGCTGCTCCACGGCCTTCTGCGGGTCGCTCTTCACCTTGTTGCTGGGGTGGTTGGTGATCTTGGTCACCGGCTGCTTGAAGATGGACGCCGTCTGCCTGACGGGGAGCGCCGTGTTCAGGTCGGGCTTGCCCTGAGGGGAGACGCACGCTGGCACGGGCCGGGTCCTCGGCTGCTTCCCAGTCAGCGGGGGAGACTTGTCCCCTTGGGCTCCAGGGAACAGACCGCGTGTCCCCAGATCACCAGCCCACCTCGTGGCACCCATCTGGAGGCGACACCAAGCCCGGGCCTGGCCTACGCATTGCCCACGGGAGCCGCAGTCAGGGCTCCGGACACGCCTGCCCCATCCTGGCCTCCTGCACCTTGGGCTCTGCAGAGCACGGGCCCGGGGACAGGGTCCCCTGAACACACGCCCACCAGAGGCGGCTGGTCACAGGGTCACTGGGCGCCGCGTGCAGACCGTCGGCTGTCAGAGCCACGCCCTTCCTGGTCCCCATGCAGGGCCCTCTGCCAGGGACAGAGCAGTGGCAGCCTCTCATCTGCCCTCCGCGTCCCTTCACCGAGCAGCCGCGACCTTCCCAGCAGGACAAGCACCCCCGTGGCTGCCCGGGGGCGGCGCCCACCTTGGCCTGGCTGGACGAGTCATAGCGCACGCGCGGCCGGCTCTTGCTCAGCTTGCCCATCAGCATCTTGCCCGTGCGGAAGTCGAAGGTGCTCAGGTCCATGGAGCCGCCCAGGTAGCGCGCCAGCTGCGGCTTGCTCCGGAACTTCTTCCCGCTGGGGCTGCGGACAGAGCGGGGTCGGCGGCGGGCAGGCCGTGCGGGCCCACCCCACCCTCCGCCGAGGCGCCCTCCCGAGTGGGCCCACAGCAGACACCCATGCTGAGAGCAGGGATGAAGGCCCCGATCAGGAAGGAGGGTGACTGACATTTCCAGAACATTCCAGAAACAGAAGGAAACAATGTTCTTGAGCAAAGACCCAAGGAGACAGGTGTTTGAAGGATAACCCCTCTCGTGGTCACAGTGTCGGGGACCGGGGTGTCCTGGCGGGCTGGGCTGTGAAGCCTTGTTAAGACTTGGAGCCAAGACCCCAAACAGCTGCCCACGCGGGACCTGCCGGCAAAGTCGAAACCACGTGTCGAAAGACATGGCTGTGGAGCTCCACGCTCCTGCTCGTCTCTAGGACATGACACCCACCCACAGGGCTGCTGTGCATCCAACGGGCTCACAAGAGAGTGAGCAGCACGGGGCCCAGGACACGACAGCAACAGTCAGAACGTAACCCGGGGCGGCCACTGTGCAAAGTCTGGCCGAGGTTCAAACAACGGAACAGCAGCTCCCCCCTTGGGCGTCTACCCGAGACACGGAAACACACGTCCACGCAAAAACCGACCCGTGTCCACAGCAACATGGTTCCTCACAGGCACACAGGGGAAACAGCCAACTGCCCATGACGGCTGGTGGAGCCACCTGTCCACCCACACGCTGGAGCACGACGCAGCCGTGAAGAGGAGCGAGGCCCTGACACGGCTGCACGTGGACGGACCTGCACACACGACGCTCAGGGAGAGGAGCAGAGACAGAAAGACACACGGTGTATGATCCCAGGGACGTGAAACGTCCAGAACAGGCAGATCCACAGAGAGCGGGCTGGTGGGGGCCAGGGCTGGAGAGAGGACGTGGGGTGATGCTGATGGGCAGAGAGAGTCCTTCTAGGGTGGTGGAATGTTCTGGAGTTAGGGAGATGGGTACACAACCGTGAAGGTCCTGAGAACTCGACCTGCACACTGTGGGGGCGGGACGGTGTGGTATGTGAATTACAGCTCCAGCCAGTTGTTAGAGAAAAGCCCTCGGGTGGCGCTCGGTGGGCCTGGCGCCTTTCTCAGGACAACTGTGCTACAAACGCGACAGTCACCCTCAGTGACAGCACAGCCTGAGACTGGCAAGTAGCTGGATTTTGTTGCTCTCCCCTGAAAACCTCAAGGACAAGCCCCTAATCTGAGCAAGCGCACGCCTGCCTCCCCCAGCCCGGCTCCAGATGTCCCAGCACACAGCACGCGAGGGACAGGGGAGGGCAGCGTGGAACCAGAGGAAACGCACTCCTGCAATGACACATTGCCAGTGGCACTCAGCTCGAGGGTCCCCACTGGGACCTCTGACCCAGCAAGGTCATCGCAGGGACTTGCACTATCCCCCTGGGTCCAGCTGCATCCATTAGGACATGGCACCCGGCACGGAGAGCCCCTGACCAGCTTGGGTTGAGAGGCCACTGCAGACTCTTCCGAAAGATTCCTTCTCCTCTTTTTTTTTTTGGTGAGGAAGATTCACTCTGCGCTAACATCTATCACCAGCCGATCTTGCTCTTTTTTTGCTTGAAAAAGATTTGCCCTGAGCTACCATCTGTGCCAGACCTCCTCCATCTGGTATGTGGGATGCTGCCACAGCGTGGCTGACAAGTGGTGTAGGTCTGAGCCTGGGATCTGAACTGTGAACCCCGGGCTGGCAAAGTGGAGCGTGTGGATTTAACCACTGGGCCGGCCCCCCTTTCCCCGTTACGCTGAGCCAGCTGCTGTCAACATCGGGCCACGTGCCCAGGGCACTGCCCGACTCAGGCTTCAGATGTGACCACGAAGAGGGAAGAGGGGACCCCAGGGAAGCCTCGCCAACATTTCCGTGCCTCCAGACGCCCCCACCTGCTGCTCTTCTGCCTTTAAAAACTCGTGAAACAGGGAAGCAGACACAGACGCAGAGCAGTGGTTGCTTCAGGCTGGGGGACTGGGGACACGGGGTGGGGGGGCACTGATAGGTAAAGGGTCTGTTTCTTTGTGGGGGGATGCAAATGTTCTAGAGCTGACCGGTGACGGCTGCACGCATCTGTGAATGAGCTGAGGCTGTCCACGTGAGGTACGGGACACGAGCCCTCTCCCAATCAAGCCGTTAGAAAGAGAGATGACATAACAGAGAAGGTAGATTAGTGGGTGTCAGGCTGGGGGAGGGGATGGGGTGACTGCTGATGGGCCTGGGGCTTCGATTTGGGGTGATGGAACGTTCTGGAATGAGTGGTAATGGTGACACGACATGGTGAATGGGCTAAAACTGCTGGATGGGACACTTTTAAAGGGGGAGTTGTACCGAACGTGAATTATATCTCAACTTTTACAGAAGGTTTGACAGATCTCTATTGATGCAGGAAGATGTCCTTGATACTTGACCGAATGAGAAAACACTTGGACTTAACAAACCTGCCCGTAGAGAACCCACGAGCACCGAGGGCCTTGGCCCGGCAGGGGGCCGATGGGCGGGGGGCAGGATGGGCCTCGTCAGTGGCGCAGGAGCCGGCCGCCAGCCCACCCTCCTTCTCGGCACCGGGGCTCCCTGCCTGAGGAAGGGGTGGCCATGACCGTGGTCCCAGGTGAGGCCACACAGCAGCCACTGCCCAGGGAGGGGCCCCGCTTCTCCTAAGCACAGGTCTGCCTCTAACGAGGCCCACCCAAGTCCCCCCGCTCCCCAAAGACTCAGCCCTGGTGAGGGGTAACCTGCCATCAGCCCTGTTCCCGCCTGGAGCAGGGACTCTATTTTCACAAAGGAAACCACGGCTGCCGCCTCCTGTCTCACCCTCCTCCCGGCCACACAGACCCTGTGGCCTGGGCGTGAAGCTGGGGGCCCAGGCACCAAGTTGCGGGGGTGCTCCCAGGGGATGGTTCGTGGGGTCACTCCACCTCTCCTGTCCGACAATTTTCACAGAACACATGCTCCCTGCCACTCTCTGGATGAGGCACCCGAGCTATGAGCGTCCGTCCGGGCAGGCCCAGGACACAGGGCCAGCCCTGCCTGCCCTGGATGGAGAGAATCGGGAAACCTCCCATGCCTGCTCCTGCCAGCCGTCTGGTCGGGCAGGGGGCTCCGGCGGGTGGCGAGGGACCCGCATTCCAGCAAACACCATGGGGTCCCCTATCACAGCTCCCCAGACCTCCCACCACTGGAAGGGAAGGTGGCACCCACCTCCCGGGGTCACTGGGACCAGAGACCTGGGAGTGCTGCTGGACCCCTCCTTCTCCAGGCCAGCCCTGGCCCCCACATCCCCTGCTCTCTCACCTCAGGCCCTCACCTCCCAGGGGAGCCGGAGGGAACCTGAAATCACATGCCCCCCAGCCCCAGCTTGGAGCTGTCCCCTGCTTTTCCCCTCCGCCAGCCCCCTGCTTGGGGCAGGGAGGCAATGACCATCTTGGAGCACTCCAGCCTCCCAGGCCTCTGCACTGGCCTGGACCCACTTCCCACTGCCTGGCCTGCCCCTCCCTGTGCCACTCTCAGGGCTTGTCTGGTGTCAACTTTTCCCAGAGGCCCTCCCTGATGGCCCCAACATCAACCAGGCACCCCATTGTCAGTCCCCACCCCTCTCAGTGTATGTAACCACTGGTAATGGGGTGACAGGTGCTGGTGTGACAGAGGACAGCCTAGGTCACACTCTTGGCTGAAGGTCCAGGACTGGGAAGTGCCGGACACCCAGCAGACGCTGCAGAGGCTGGACGTGGGGACCTTCCGAAGCCCTTGGAGCCAAACAGAAAAAGCACACAAGCCTGCCTGGAGTTAACCCACGGGGCGGCTCCTGGCTGGAGCCTCCCCATCCACCCAGGAGGAGGAAACCCCAAGGATTTAGGCCTTCTAAAGCGCCAGTGAGGGAGTGACCTCAGACAGAGGCAATGAAGGAGAATGGACACACGTGTCCCAAAGGGACACTGCTTGCAGTGTCACTTTCAATGGCAGAAGTGACAAGGTCCCGGCCAACTGCAGCACCCTCTTGGGGGCCCCCAGTCTCGCTCCCCACCGCCGCCCTGCACTTGTCGGAAAGCAGAAGCCGAGCCCTTCCTGTGGCCATGCCTTCCCTGCTTGCTTCTCCTCCCAACACAGGGCTAGCAAAGCCTCCGGGAGCCCCAGGGGCTGGCTAGGTGGGGTGGCGGGCCTGCCTCTCCTCCGCCTCACCCAGCCAGGTTCTGGGCCCACGACCGGCCGCTCAACCCCCAGCACCTGCGGGCATTCAACACGTGGCAGATGCCCCACATGCTTCCTTTTCACTACGGACCAGAAGGCGCCCCAGGGTCCCGAAGGCAAGGGGAGGGAGCTATCAAAGCTGGCTCAGAAACAAACGAATCTTCCACCCGTCAGGAAAAAACAAAAAAAAGGAAGGGAGAAGACAAACAGCAGGTGGCCGGCCGCCTAGAGCTGGGCTGCGGACCGCCCACGCGCTCTTTGTTCCACGGAGGGGATCCCGGGCCCAGGGCAGTCCCTCCCTCCGATTCGGGGGTGTGTGGGGGGGACTCTGAAAGCCTCAGACCCCCAGTCATGTCCACGCAGAGGCCAGTGTGTGCTGGGCTCGGTGTTTCGGTCCCCGATCTCTGCGACCGCAGGAGACACACGCCCACGGAGGGCGGAGGGGCCGCCAGGGAAGCCGCATCCCGAGGCGCGCCCCTCCCCGAACCCCCAGCGCCAACCCTGCTCCCCGAAACCCCAGCTCGCCCGCCACCCGCCTCGGGCCGCGCGCGACCTCGGGAGCGCCCCACGCGGAGCCGAGGGACAGCCCAGCCCCCACCCCCGCCTCCCAGCGGCGTCTGGCCCGCGCCCGGCGCCCCTCGTCCCGCCTGCAGCCCGGCCGCGGCCGCCGAACAAAGGCCGCCGCCAGCCCGGGGGCCGGCCCGAGCGCCATGTGGCCGCGCGGGGCGCGCACGCGCACTGGGCCAGGCCCCCGCCGGGCACGCAGGCGCGCTGGGCCGGGGGCCCCCAGCCGCGCGGCAGCACGCACGCGCCCCGGGCCTCGCGCCAGCACGCAGGCACGCACGCACACACGCACGACGCACGCGCGGGGCCCAGGCCGCGGCCCGGGTCGGGGAGCCCAGGCCGCCGCAGAGGCCGCTGGGAGGCGCTCGTTGGGGCCCTGCCCGGCCGGCACGTTCATTCACCTATAGTAAAAGACATCCCTGTGGCCCGCCGACAGCCCCGACCTTCTGGGCACTTCTTCCCTCTCCCAGCCCTGCGGGAGCGCCGGGCACTCCCACCTCTTCCGCTCCATAGCGCCCGGCTCCTCGGCCCGCCGCCGCTGCCGCCGCCGCCGCCCGGACCCCCGCTCGCCGCCGCCGCCTCAGCTGCCGCCGCCGCCGCCACTTGCCGCGGCTGTTCCGGCCCGCGGGCCCCCACCCTCCGCCCCCAGCCGGGCGCGCGCCGGCTTTGCCGCCCTCTCGGCCCCCTCCCCGCGCTCGCCAGCCCCCGCTCGGGGGGCCCGCTCCGCCCACCCGCCCGCGCGCGGGGCCCAGTGCTGCGCAGGCGCCACGTAGGCCACGCCCCGCGGCCGCAGGCCACGCCCCGCGGAGGCGGCGCCAATCACCGCGCGGGCAGGGGGCGGGGCCTGCGGCGGCGCGAGGCTCGTCCGCCCCGCGCCTGCGCCCTGGGCCACGCGAGCGGTCCAAGCGGCGAACACACTGCCTCCCTGGTCTTCGCCGCGCTGTACGACCCGGGGGGGCTCGCCCCCATCCCGTGCCCCCACTTCCTTGCCTGAATCCTGGGGTGCCCGTCAAGGCCAGTGCTCCATCCCGCCGCCCCCCTCGTCTCCCAGCGTCCAGGTTCTCCCCTGGGGTCCACTTCGGGGGGCGTTGTCGGTGACACCACCCACCCGACACCCCAAATCCCAACCAGCGTTTTCTTGACATCTCGGGGTCCAGGAGTCTGCCCCCTTCTCCCCGAGTAGCAAACGAACTTGGCGACCACGAAGGGGCCCGTGGGTGGTCCCCACTGACACATCCCTCGGCTCGATCGGACGCTCCCGGCTCGCTCTCCGCGCCTGCCCCCATCGGGGGAGTGGAGGGTTGGAGAAAAGCTCAGGGAGGCCAGATCGCCGAGGGCCGGTGCTTGGGCGGCTGGACTCCACCCCGGGTCGAGTCCACGTCTGCTTGCCTCGACTCCGCGGGGCGCCCGGGACGGTCGGAGAGAGCGCTCCAGCCGCTGCAGAAGCCAGCTTCGCTTCGGGGCCCTTAGGACCTCCGGCTACCAGGGAAACCACCCTCGGGGGGAAGGAAAGCAACGGGAAGAGAAGTCGCGACGCCCCGGCCAGATTGGGTAGGTCCCCGTGGTGTGCACACCGAGGTCCCTTTGTCCTTGCTCATTTGAGAAGCTCCGCGGGGGCGGTTCTTCGTGTGTCGGGCGCCGCCGAGTGTAGGACGCGGACTCAGTGGGAGTGGAAGCGCGAGTTTTGGTTTTTGGTTTCGGTTTCTTTGTTCTAGCTCCCATTCGCTGGCCGAGGGTTTTTTTTTTGGGAAAGCACGCTTGTTTGGTGTTTGGATGTTGGTTGTCTGTCTCTGTGTCAAAGGTGTTAATGTGGGAGGTGCAGCGTCTATTCCACCTAAGAGCCCCCCCGGGGAAGATTTTGGCTGATCCATCGACCTTTAGCTACAAGCCAATGACTAAGAAACAAGCGGTGTTTTATTGTAACACCGCCTGGACGATGGATGTCTTGAAAACCGAGGAAAGACGGTCGTTGAGTGGAACTCTGAGTTCCTATACTGTCTTGTGCAGTTGGAGTTGTTCTCTGAGAGGTCTGGGCGATCGGATGAGATTTCCGTGTGTGCAGGCTTTTATGCAGTTGCACAAATCGGGATTGGAACCGGCCGGGAACCAAGCTGATGTTCCCAAGGAAAGTTAAGCTTCCGGTAGAAGATGCTCAGACACCAGAAGAGAAACTTGCTGAGGACTAGGCGGCCCTAAGTGTGCTGAATCCTTTTCAGGCTGATTTCAGTGTGGCACAAATGCCCCCGGAGACCCCACAGCAATCTCAAACAATGGCAAGTGGGAGGAGCCCCTGCGGCAACCGCCCCCTTTGTATCTGCCCTTAGCGTATGAGGGGGCGGTAGGGGAAGCTGGACCCCCAGCCGATCCCCCTGGGTAGGAGTCAGGAGCAGGAATGGTCTCCCCATCGAGAACGGGCCGGGGTCCGCCTTTTGGCCAGGGGTCTTCTGGGCCGGAGGCAGGGCAGTTTCCTCTGCACCAGTTGCCTGGGGCAACCGGTTACTTATTATTGAATTTATACCCATTTTTCAACTTCTGATTTGCTAAATTGGAGAAGCCAAAAGCCGTCCTACCGGGAAGATCCACGAACGAGGACAGATTTGTTTGCAACTATTTTTTCTACCCACCGCCCTACTTGGGCGGACGTTCAGTCTTTGTTAAGGATAATGCTCGCGGGCGCAGAGTGGCTCCTCGTGATAAAAATCAAGGAAGAGGCTGAGCGTTTACACGGTGAGGATCCCCATCAGCCTCCCGCTTCTTATGTGGCCGTGCCCCAGGTAGAGCCCGCTGGGGACCCAAGCACAGATGACGGGAAATGCGTTATTGAGCCGTTATTGGAGGGGCATCTTGGCTGGATTTTCAGAGTCCCCAGACAAAGGAGCTTAAACAAAATTCAGGAGCTCCAGCAAGGACCGGGAGAAAATCCTGTGGCGTGTTTAGAACGCACGGATCAGGCATACAGAAAAGAATACTGACCCAGACCCGGGAGCCCCCCGGGCAGTCAACATGACCTTTATTGAACGGAGCGCCCCGGACAGTAGGAGGCAACTCAGGCCAGTGGAAGTGGCCGTAGCTGGGAGTGCTGGTCAGTTGGTGGAAATTGCTTTCAAAGTCTCTAATGCTCGAGAGGAGCATAGAGCAAGGGTGGTCAAGGTGTTTGACACAGCCCGCCCCACCCCCCAGACGGGAGGGACAGAAAAGGGGGCCCCAGGCCGAGGAAGAAGGGACGCCAAAAATTGGAGGAAAAGCAGGTGTGCCTGTTGCAAAGATGAGGGGCGCTGGAGAAACCAGTGCCCTAAGTTAGAGAAAGGCACCAGGGGCGGGGGGGAAGGCGGAGCCCCCAGAGCAGCTCAGGAGAGTCTGAGACTCAGAGGACGAAGACAATGGTTGATGGGGCCCTGGTTCCTTGCCGTGCTGGCGGCTCCTGTTTCAACAGTCCCCCGTGAGCCCCGGGTACAAGTGAGCCCCGGTACAAGCCAATCGGTTGGCTTTCTGGTGGACACTGGTGCCACTTTTCAGTGTTAAACTTGCAGTTGATGTCCTGGAGTGACTCCTCCGTTGTCATTGTTGGAATCACGGGTGACTCTCCACTGAGGCCCGTGCTGCAGCCGCTGGGGTGCATCTTGGGAGAACAAAAGCTGAAACGTGGCTTTTTATGTGTCCCAGATGGTCCCGTCCCCCTCGTTGGACGGGATTTGCTTTGTAAGCTGAATGCTCAGATAACTCTCTCATCCGGGAAGAAACAGGTCTGCCTGCAGGCGCCACCGGAAAATGTGCGCAAACCGTGGCGGCGCCCCCTCTCCCCCCGAGAGACCCCCCCCCAGCCCCACCCAGGCCTGCGAACGAGTGAGTACAGCCGGCTGGGCTGCTGGGGTGCCCGGACAGGCTCGGTCTGCCACCCTAGTAAGAATGGAACTTGAGGAAGGAGCCCCTTGTCCGAGAAAGCGACAGTGTCCCCTGAAGAAAGAGGCCTGGGGAGGCGTCCAGCGGTTCAGCAGGTTCTTGCTGCCTCGGCTGATGAGGCCCTGCCGCCACCATGCAACACGACGGCCCTCTCACCAGGCGGAAGCCACACTCAGATGAGGACCGGTTTGTGCAGGATTTGAGGGCCATTAAGGACATCGTGCGGGACGTATGGCCAACAGCGGCAAAGCCCGTACGCTGGTCACTGCGCTGCCGGGGGAGCGCGGCTGGTCCTCGGTGCTGGACCTGAAGGACACTGGCCTTGGCATTCCGTTGGAAAGAAGGTCTTAACCGTTGTTTGCCTTCCAGGGGCAAGACCCGGATACACGGGTCACAGAACAATATCGTTGGACCGTGTTGCCTCGGGGTTAAGAACGCCCGTACTCTGTTCAGTGAGACCCTGTTTAGAAAGACTTGAGGGGACTCCAGCTCAATCAGGGGACGTTATTACAACATGCTGATGATTTCCTGATGGCAAGTCCCGGTTGCCGGCAGCGGCTGGACGACGCCATCGTAGCGCTAAGCCATATCTTGCTTGGCGTGGCTGCAAGGTGTCCCCCAGGAAGGCCCAGATCTGTAAACCACAAAGGGTCTAGCTGGGTTTCCAGAAAAGCCAGGGCGCCTGCAACTTGACGTCTGACCCACGACAGGCAATTTCACGGGTGAGACGCCCTCGGAACCGAAGACAGTTATGAGGGTTTTTAGGCGAGACAGAGTTCTGTCAGATCTGGATTCCCGATTTCGGACTAATAGTCAAGCACTTGTGTGATGCTTTAAAGGGAAGGGAAACAGACCCCCTTGTGTGGTCGGGAGGATGCCAAAGGGCATTCGGGACGTTGAAGCAGGAGTTATTGGCTGCACCGGCCTTGGGCCTCCCAGATTGATTGATTGATTGACTTTGTAAAATTGGCCCTGAGCTCACGTCTGCTGCCAATCTTCTTCCTTTTTTTTTTCTTCTTCTCCCCAAAGCCCCCCAGTATATAGTTGTGTATTCTAGCTGGAGGTCTCTCTGGTTGTGGCATGTGGGACGCTGCCTCAGCATGGCCTGATGAGAGGTGCCATGTTCGCACCCAGGATGCGAACCGGCGAAACCCTGGGCTGCCGAAGTGGAGCGCGTGAACCCAACCACTCGGCCCCGGGCCCCCCAGATTTAAAGAAAGAATTTAAACTATGTATGCGAGAGGTAGGGGACAGCTCTGGGAGTATTGGTGCAACTTCTGGGGGAGGTCCCCAGACCACTAGCCAACTTATCCAGACAATTGGGCCACACCGCCCAAGGATGGCCCCCGTGCCTGCGGGCTGTAGTGGCCGCCTGTGACCTGCCACAGGAAGCAGAATGGTTTACCCTGGGACAGCCCACAGTGGTCTTTGTGCCCCGTCCAGTGCTTGTCCTCCTTGAACAAAAAGAGGGATATCGGCAAACTGCCGGGGGAATGGGCAGATACCAGGCTATTTGCCAGCCAACCCTAATGTCACCTGAAAGGCCGAGACAGCCTTGACTTCTGACACGTCACTTCCGACCTCAGAATGGCGTCAGCCCTCACAGGTGCCCAGGAGTCCAAGAAACTGTGTGTTCGAGCTGCTTCGACCTGTCGGCTCAGCCCCTGACACGTCCCGATCGGGACCGGTTCATGGATGGCAGCGGCTCTGGGGGCGACGGGCAGAGACGAGCCAGCTGGGCTGTGGAGGCTGAGGATGGGGTCATCGAGGCACAGCCCTCTCCCCTGGGGACATCAGCCCCAAAAGCAGAATGGATTGCCCTCATGAGGGCCTGGCAACTGTCGAAAGGGAGAAAGGGGGATGTGTACCCCATTTCGAAGTATGCGTTCGTGGTGGCCCATGCTCACGGGGCCATGCGGAAGGACGGGGGGGCTGCTGACTGCGGAAATAAAGGGAAGACATGCTCCAGAAATCTCAGCTCGGGTCCACGCGGTGACGGACCCGATTATGCGCTGCTCAGGCCGTCCAAGGACTGGCTCGTGTGTGGCTCCTGGAAATTGGATGGCGGACAAGGCTGCTAAGGGACGTGAATTCTTCGGGGCCCTCATCCCACGATGAGATGTAAGTCCGTGTGACCCCTCTCGTACGAAGAGGACCTAAAAGGGCACAGGAATGGGGTTTCGATGACAGGCCCCTTCTCGTAAATGCAAGATAAACCCTCCTGGGCTCGCTCTCCTCCTTGAGGCCCTGGGGTGGCCCTTGATCAGGTCCCTGCACGAGTGCACCCATTGTGGGAGAGGTGCCTTCGTGACCTGTCACGGCCTCGCCTTACAGGGCCCACGCAGCGCCAGCTGGCTCAGAAGGCCCCCCCCCCGGCTCCTGCCCGATCTGGGCTGGAACAACCCAAAGATGGAAGGACCACCCCCACCGGAGGGCCTCAGTACCCCGGGAACGACCTTGTGAGGACGGGCAAGTGGACTTTACAGAAGTGCCTGAGAGAATGGGACGGGGAGCATGAAACGCTCGGTGGCGTTTGTAGACACTTTTTCAGCGTGGATAGAGGCGTCGCCCACCCGAACTGAGAAAGCCGCCGAGGTGGCCAAGTGCTTGCCAAGAGAAATTGTCCCTGGGTTCGGACTGCCACCTAGTGTCCAGAGCGATAATGGACCTGCCTTTGTGGCTGAAGCTACACGACCGTAAGTAAGGCTCAAACGGAAGCCGAGTGCCTCTCGGAGACCCCAGTGCCCGGGAAAAACGGAAAAGATGAGTCACACTGCGAAGAGGACGGTGGCCAGACGTGGCCAAGAGACCCATGTGAACCGGGACAGACCACGCCCAGTTGCCCTCCTCCGTGGCAGGGTGACCCCTGGAAGTGGGCTTGCATTAAGCCCTTATGAAATGTATGGGAGACCCTTCCTAGCTCCACGGGACGGGGGGGACCCCACGCGATCACGGAAATTAAATTGAAACCGTGCACAGCACCTAGGGGAGATATTAACTACTGTGCGTGAGTTTGTCTCCTCCAGGTCGCCACCCGGACGTGAGACTTCGCTGCATCCGTTCCAGCCGGAGGACAAGGTGCTTCTGACGGTGTGGCAGGAACCGGGGCCGGAACAGCAACTTGCAGGAAAGTGGAAGGGGCCCTGTGACGTGTTGTTCACCAGCCGTCCATCCGTTTAGTTGGCGGGTGTGAGACCGAGTGGGGAGACCAGCCGCCAGTGGGGAAAGCAGACCGCCGGAGGGAGGGTCTTAAGTTGCTCTTCCGAAAACAGTCATGAGGTTCGTCGCATTGCTGATTCATTTCTGTTCCTTGTATTTCCCAGTTGCCGCCTGGCTGGACAACTCTCTGGTGCGCATCGCACAAACCATCGCCAACTCGACGCAGGCCGTGGACTGCTGGATTTGCCTTCCGCGAGCTCAGTCCACTGCGGACCACGGGGACCCCCTGGTGCATCCTGTCTCGGACTTCACCCAAGTCCCCGACGGAGACTGGGTCCCCACGAGAGACCTCCGGGCTCGCACCCTTATGTACCGGGTGCGCATCAGTCACTTCCCCCACGAGAACCCCGCCGACATCGCCTGTCTGACGCTTCCTCTCTCCTCCAGTCCCGCCTTGTACTGGACCCAGGGCCCCCAGCAGATCCCCGAGTACTTTGAGATGGCGCCACCTCCGCCCTCGGGGCAGCTCCCCATGTGCGCCCAGCGGTCCGCCAGGTACCCAGCGGAGGACATCAAGTCGGTGGTCGACTATTCGTTTCTGGAGCGGCCGTGGATGGAACGAACCGGATTCAAAGTGGGTTACTATTTCTACACTAACAGCTCCGTGGGCTACTACACTCACATCGAAGGGGAAAGTAAGGTCTTCTGTGCCCCTCCCGGCCACGTTTTCGTTTGCAAGATTAATAATTACCCCTGGGCCACAGAATGCCTCCACAATTTCACTGTTTCCACTCAGTGTCTCCTCGGAAACCTGGTCACCCCTTTCTCGCTCCACAGTCTGAACGAATCGAAACACTGGGCAAGCTCCTTAAAATTATACACCCGGGTCGCCCGGGACTTGCCGGGCAACGTTCCTGCCAGGGACGAGTATTTCTTTGGGTCCACGCTGCTGCCTTGGCGGGGCGGCGCGGGCCACCCGCACGTCCTCCGCAGCCTGTCTCGCACGCTGACCGTCATCGCGAACGAAACGGCCAAGTCCCTCATTAACGCGCACGCCTCCCTCGACTCGCTGGCCAAGGTCGTCTTGGATAATCGGATGGCCTTGGACTACATGCTTGCCGAACGCGGTGGGGTTTGCGCTGTAGCCAACGCCTCCTGTTGCACGTATATCAACACCTCGTCACAAGTAGAAACCAGCGTCGAAAAGATCAGGCGCCAGGCTACCTGGCTGCAACAGCCCTTGGGTCCTGGCGCCTCCTCCGCGCTGGAGGGTGTGGACGCGGGCGTCGGCGGCTGGTTTTCGGGTTTATCCTCTCGGGTCCCGGCAGGGATCCGGTCCACGTTGTCTGGCGTGCTACCTCTCGGTTTCTCTCTGCTCCTCTTGGTGGCTGGCGTGTACCTTACTTTTAAACTCGTTCTCTGGTGCGTTCCTGGTATTTGCAGAATTTCGACTGAGACCCCAACCGCCCGCAAAGAAAACTGGCAGAAGCACCTTGGAGCTTTCCGCCTCGAAAACCCGCCGGCGTCGCCCCGGTTCAGCAGGAAGCAGCCAGACGACCGCGACGCCCCTTTCCCGTAGAAACGAAAGCAAAGTCGACAGCGGGGCCTGCGTTATGGGCTGTTTCTGTCTCAAATTAGGAATTTACAGGTTCGATAACAGCCTGGCTGGCAGTGTCTTCCTCGTCTGAAGCGACACTTTCCCAGCCGCTGAGGTTGGCCGTTCCAAGTGTGTGTAGTTTTTCCTTTCTCTGGTTTCTCTGCCTTTGCTCCCTGCCCCCCCCTTCCTTAGGACTTAAGAATCACCCTGGTTCCGGGGAGTCCGGATGACATGGTGCAGTGAAGGGGCCTGGTTCTCGTGTCCTGCGTCTCGCTGGCCAAAAAGAAGGAAAACATCAGGGTCAGCGGACAAGGTCTGGCGCCCGCCCGGCTGTCTTGAGACCACCAGCAGCAAAGAGAAGTGCCTTCTGGCAGGTAGCCCCCAGCTGGACCCTGGGACCTCCCCTCTAACCCCCCGCCCACTTCTTGACGGGCAACGAGCAGTTCCTAAGATGCTGGCCGGCCGCTGCGCCCTTGGCCTTGCAGAGAGAATAAAGCTGTCTTTCCTTTTCACCCAAGACTCTGATCTCGTTACTTGGATTGGCGCCCAGGTCAGAGACCGAACTTCCCGTGACACCACCTTAGGCTGGTCCCCGTCTGTGGCCTGGGAGTCCAGGACCTTCCTATGGAGTCTCCCGCCCCCACGTTTGTCCCCCTCCCCCATGACTCCTTCCCCTGCCCAGCCAGAGGGTCCAGGTGGTCCCCCTGCTCAGTCCCTCCCCAGGGCAGAGCCCAGCCCGCCCAGGGCAGCTGTTTAAGAAAAGATCCTGGGGCCGGCCAGGTGGCGCAGCAGTTAAAGTGTGCACGTTCCGCTTTGTTGGCCCGGGGTTCGCCGGTTCAGATCCTGGGTGTGGACATGGCACCGCTTGGCAAGCCATGCTGTGGTAGGCGTCCCACATAGAAAGTAGAGGAAGATGGGCACGGATGTGAGTTCAGGGCCAGTCTTCTTCAGCAAAAAGAGGAGGATTGGCAGCAGTTAGCTCAGGGCTAATCTTCCTCAAAAAAGAAAAACAGAAAAGATCCTGAGTGAGGCTCAGGGCTGTGGCCAGTGCCAACAGGCGGCTGGCCCCCCGCAACCGGCCTGTCCTAGCATCTGCTCCGGGGGTGGTCTGCACACCTGGCTCATCCCCACAGGTGTCTTCCCGGCCCTGTGGCCCCGGGATCCACGCTCAGGTTGGAGGCACATCCTGGGCCAGAAACCGAAGTCCCGGGCAGGCAAGTGTCACTGGTTTATTTTAAAGCCTTCAGGTTAGTGACTTCTCGGTTCCTTCTGTCCCCCTCCCTCCTGGGTTCCCCAGGGGGCTGGCTGTGCAGACAGCAGCAGCCTCGGGTGACAAGGCTGCTCTGTCACGGTAAGCGGCCAGGTGGGCACCCAGAACGGGCGTCCCCACGTCACAAAGCTGGTCGTTCACGCCCGAACCCAGGACCTCGGCCTCCCGTGGTGGGCAACACTCTCACCCACTGGGCCTGTCATCTTCCAGCATCTACAACCTTCCGTCTTAGTTTAACAATTAGAGTTACAAAGATAAATGCATTCATCATAATCAGTGAGACCACGTGAAGATGTGGAAAGGAAAAAGTATTAACCTGCTTGTGTTGGGGGTCCTGGGGACCCCCTCAGATCCTGCTTACATTTCTGAGTTTTGTTTTTTTTTTTTTTTGGTGAGGAAGATTATCCTTAAGATAACATCCATTGCCAATCTCCCTTTTTGCTGAGGAAGACTGGCCCTGAGCTAACATCTGTGCCCATCTTCCTCTATTTTGTATATGGGACACTGCCACAGCATGGCTTGATGAGTCGTGTGTACGTCCGTGCCGGGGATCCAAACCTGTGAACCCCGGGCCACCAAAGCTGAGTGTACGAACTTAACTACTGTGCCACCAGGCCAGCTCCCTTCTGTGCGTATATGCAGAAGTGGGATTGCTTGCTCACGAGGTGATCCTGCCCCTGATCTTTTGAGGAGCCGCCATCCTGTTTCCTGTGGCGCCCGCCCCCGTCCAGTCCCCCCAGCAGTGCACAAGGGCTGTAATTTCTCCATATCCTCACCAGCACCGCTGGTTTCCACAGTGACCATCCTGACAGGCGTGTGGCGTTGGGTGGCAGGATTTTGACCTCCAGGACCGCCCTCCAAGACAAGCTGCAGGTGCCCGACCAGGAATCCAGCCCCGCCGGCCCTCACTCGCTTCTCTGGTAGCCTGACCCCCTTGGGCCAAGGCTGACCCGAGCGTGGACAGTGGACCCGTGGGGGTCACATGGCCCAAACCAGGCCCCTGGGATTGTCCCCCGAGGGGCTGGTCAGAGGCCCTCTGAGCTGGCCTGGGGCCTGACAGGGAGGAAGGACATGACCCCAAGGTGCCAGCAGGCAGGGAGACCCCAGGATGGAAGGACGGGCAGCCCGGCTCCTGTCTCATTCAGCTGGGCCTTCCTTGCTCTTTGCTCCTTTGAAATAAACTTCCTTTCCCCGGGCCGGCTGGCTCTGTCCCCAAGCAGATACCCGCTCCTGCCCATGTCCCCAAGGGAAGAAAACAAAATAAATGACCAGACGTCAAGTGAGGAGTCTTTAAAAGATTTTTGATGGCAGGGTCTGTCTTCTCCCTGCACACTGTGGACATCAGGGCCGGGTCACTATCTGGGGGTCTGTCCTGGGCACTGTGAGGGGTTAAGCAGCATCCCTGGCCCCACCCGCTCGATGCCAGGAGCTCCCCCAGTGTGACACCCACAGATATCCCCAGATACTGCCAAGGGTCCCTGCAAACTAATAAGGAGGCAAGCCAGTCACTCTCCTGTGCCCAAGATTTAGGGGGTGCCCAAAACGCCAGTCATCAAAGTGAATGGTGTCAGTGCGACATTTTAACAATTCAAAACGAGTGCAAAAAGTCTATGATGAACAAAATGTCGAAATTTTAAATGCACATGGGATGGAACTGCTGTGTGCAGCCATTTCGGAGCTCGAGACAAAACGAGAAAGGCGCGCCCCTTCAAACGTGGTTTTACGTCAGTTTTCAATGGTTAACTCCCGCCCCCCACCCCGCAAACGTTAAAGTGGTTGAAAAAGGATTAAAGCACTGAAAAGGAATTGTATTAAAGTTCAAAATAGTTTAAGCTTGAATTAGGTTCCACTAATACCAAAACCTGAATTTATTAGAATTTTTCCTTTCCTGGCTTTCATGGAAGCAAACTCGGCTCTATTTTCATGAAAACCACTAAGCTTTACAAAAATATATAAAAATTTGTGCCCAGGGGTACGCGTTTCCTTTTGCTTCAGGCGGGCCGTGGGGCTGTCTACCCGGCAGGAGTTAAACGTTGTTAACCAGATTTCAGAGCGACTCGCTCATCTCCCAGGTCACCACTCACGGGTGTTCACCTGACGGGTTTATTCATTTATGTCTGAAATAAGATCACGCCTTATTTGACAGGCAGTGAATGAATCCCTTGCTGGTGGACTAGTTAGAAATGGTCTGGGCAGCCGGTCAGAAACGGGGGACACTATTTTCAGAGGGGGTATGGCCTCTGGGAGATGAGCTTTAGGTGGAATAATACGGACAGAGAGGTGGGTGGTGAAGGCCACCACTTGTGTTAAAGGACATACAGCTGTCATGGGCTGAAGAAGGTGTGTCCCCCCTGAAATGCATCTGTTGAAGGCCTAACGGCCAGCGTGGCCATCTGGAGACCAGGCCTCTAAGGATGTAGCGAAGGTTAAATGACGTCAGAGGACGGGGCCCTAATCCCATAGGATTCGTGTCATTCTAAGAGGCAGCAGACAGCTCCCTCGCTCTCTCTCTCCCTCCCTCTGTGCGTGTCAAGGAAAGGCCACGTGAGGACACGGCGAGAAGGCGGCCATCTGCCCTCACCAGAAACCGCCCTGCCAGCACCTTGATCTCGGCCTTCCAGCCTCCCTGCTGTGTGAGTGACCCAGTCCGCGGGACTCTCTTACAGCGGCGGAGCAGACAGTAGAACAGCTGTTCCCACAAATATGCTTAAAATATGCTTATTGATGCAGAGAATGTTTCTAGAGTTTTCAAGACCTGGGCGAGAGTTGGAGAGAAGTGGGCCCAGGGTACCAGGGAGGGAAATGACCGTGCCCTGCATGTCCTCGTGTGCCTGCTCGTTCTTTATCTCTCACGGGACGGGTTAACACATCTACAAGTTCTGATACCCTTCCTTGATGCAGAGCCCGACCGCCTTCCCTCGAGTGTGGGCGGGACTTAGGGAGTTGCTCCTAACCAACAGGATGTGGAGGAAGTGACGGCGTGACACTCTGGAGGGTAGGTCATAAAAGGACTGTGGCCTCCAGCTGGCTCTCTCTGGGGAAGCCAGCCGCCATACTGTGAGGAGGCTCAGGCGGTGCTGTGGAGAGGCCCACCTGGAGGGGGAGCCGAGGCCTCCCGTCGGCAGCCACAAGAGGGAGCCATCCTGCAAGCGGCTCCTCCGGCCCCAGTCGAGCCTTCAGATGAGGCAGCCCCGGATGATAGCTTAACTGCCACCTCATGAGAGACCCTAAGCTAGGACCCCACAGCTAAGTTACTCCCAAATTCTTGACTAACAGAAACCATGAGATAATGCCTGTTTGTTGTTTTAAACCACTCAATCGTGGGGTAATTTGCTAAGGCGGCAATAGATTAAAAAAATACACCATGCAGGTATTACCCATTGAACATCTTAAGTAATCAGTTTCTGCCAGCCACCGGGAAGCTCCTAGATTTGCAAAAGTTTGGAGCTGAAAGGACCCCCAGGTCACCAGAGCCACTGGGCCTGCAATCAGGGTAACCAAGTCCCCAGCATGACCAGGTGCAGGCAGGCAGGTTTCAGAGCGAGGTTTAATGCTGTGTGCACTCGATCAGAGATGTTTCTAGAAACACAGAAAGTCCTGAATTGCACTGTGGATTTCCTCGCGGTCCATCCTGAGGGCTTGGACTGTTCCAGATGCAGATGGAAGGAGCAAGCACCACTGACACCTGGAGGGGGAGCAAGGCAGGGTGAGCAGAGGGCTCCGGGCCGTCGTGCTTATGACAAAGAGCAAGCCGCGACGAGGAACACAGACGCCACAGCCAGGCTCCAAGGGCAAATCTAGCTGTGCCCCTTAGGGGCTGCGTGTCCTGGGCCTCAGGTCCCCATCTAGAAATGGTGTGTAAGTGGCGTGCGCACACCAGACCGCCATGTGGGCAATGAGCTAGTAACACGGGCAGTGTGGTCAGCACAGCGACAGCGACGGGCACGTCAGAGACACAGAGGGTGAGCCCAAGGTGTCATTAATGCTCACAGCAGCCCATCCAGAGAGGCCAGCGGCTGCGGGCCAGCCTCAACTTCCCAGCCCGTAAAGTGGGGCAGCCCTCCGTCCCGCCAGGGGCTGGGGAGACTGAGATGGCAGGCACAGCGCAGGCTGTCGGGTGAAGTTCTGGGATCGAGCACTGGGGCCAGTGCCCACTCCCCAGTCCACAGACTGAGGCTGCCAGCCGGCTGTGCCGATGGGCGGGAGGTGTCCGGAATCAGGCAGGACTCTCCAGGGCGCACGGTCCCAGGGAGCCCCCGGGACCTGCCACCCCAGCCCTGGAAGCGACCACGAGTGGAAGCCCCCACCCCTGCAGGCAGAAACCCCAGGGCTCCCCTGCCGACAGCGGCCGATGCTTACCTACCAGGGGGCTCCACCGGAGGCGTAATTAATCGTCCTTCTTAAACTTGCCGTTGATATAGGGCACCCAGTCCAGAATCAGCCGCCAGTCGGTGGCCCACACCAGCCCCACGGTGCCCACGGCGCCCCACATGCTCACCGTGGGAATCCTGCAAGAGGACAGCGGGGCGGGGGGGGGGGGGGGGTCAGGCCTCGTCCTGCCAGGAGCATATCCGGGTCCCCCCCATCCCAAGTCACCATTTATCAAACCCCCATCATCATGTGTCCGGCCCCTGCCCAGAGCGTGGACACATCCTGCTGATGGCCCTACAGGGGGAACATGAGCCAGGAGACCCCCGAGGGGACTGCACTCCCATCTGCTTTCATATTGGGATCCGCTTCAGGTTTTCTTTGGGGAATTCTGCTGCTAAGAAAAAACAAAACCCAAGCTTGGAACCACCAGAATGATAGCTAACATCTACATGCAGGGACGGTCTACGCAATTTAGTGACTCGTAGATCCCTGTGACAGTGCTAGGACTGATGGCATGAAAACCAGGGTCCGTCTTACAGATGAGGAGACCAAGGCACAGAGAGGGTGAGTCACTCCCCTGAGCATACACAGCAGAGGCAGGGGGCTCCAAGTCCACCACACGCCACATGTATGTCCTGCGATGGGCAGGGTCCAGGATGGCCCAGCATTCCCGCCTCCTGGAGCTCACGCCCTCGTACAACCCTCCCCTTGAGCATCAGCAGGACCCAGTCACTGGCCTCTAATGAATAAAACACGAAGGTGAGAGGAGTCACCCCCCAGATGAGCCTCCATCATGGGCGCTCCCGCTCACCCTGACTCCCTCTGGGGGAAGCCAGCTGCTGCATTGGGAGCCACCTCCAGAGGGGCCCACGTGGCAGAGAAGTGAGGTGAGACCCCGGCCAACAGCCTCGTGCTCGAGCCTGGAAACAGACCCCCGAGGGGGAGCTTTCAGCTGAGACTGCAGCCTCACGGGACCCTGAGCCAAGGGTCCAGCTGAGCTGCGCCCTGAGTCCTGATGCACAGAAACCGTGACTTAACATGTTTGCTAAGCTGCTAAATCGGGGGGCCACTGGGCACGCGGCCATCAGAAGCTATCACAGGCCCCACTACTGGCCTGTGGAGGGATGGCATTTGAACCCACGGGCCCACCTCGCTGGCCCGTCGTAAACCACGTGCCTGGGGTGTCGGAGGGGGGTTGCTCCTTGAGATGAGGAGGCAGAAGGCTTGTTTCCATAGGTTGTATGAGCTCCGCGCCCTCCCCAAACTTGCCTCGCCAGTGACAACCCCCCAAGTGTGGGCCAGGCCCGGCTCCCTGCATCCCGGCCCACACAGCTCGACTTCGGGCCCCGGTGGGGTCATGGATTACTTCCACTTTTGGAACAAGCTCTGGGGCAGGTGTCATGAACAGAGAGGGCATCTTGCCTGCCACAGCTCCACAGCTTGAGGCTTGTTAATGTCAGAGGAGCCTTCCCTCGGGGAGGCCCCTGCCTCCCGCATCGTCATGGTCACTCCCCTTGGGGTCCTGAGGACCCGACCTCCACAGGGCATCTAGGAAGGATGTGACGATGATGATGACCCCTCATGGGACTTCCTCGTCACGCCCTCCAACCTCTTCCCCCCTTTCTCAGACGAGGACACCAGGGCTCAGGGAGGGGGTGACGGGCAGGGTCCCCCGGCTGGTGAGCGTGGACACTCAACAGTCCTGAGTCTGAGCCACAACCCCACAGTGCCTGCTGGGGATGAGTCCTGCTTCCTGGCCTCCGGAAGCTGGTAGGACAGTGCCGCACACCTGTCACTCAGTTCTTTGTGGTCCCCTCTTATCTTACGTCCACCTCATCCCACAGATCTCATTTGTTCACTTGTTCTGGTCCACCGACTAGCACGTTAGCCATGGGGTTTCGGTTTCTTACTGAGTCTCTGGCACCCAACCTGGTGCTGGGTGCTGGCACATTGTCGGTGCTCGGTGAAGCCGAGTGAAGGCCTGGGGGGGACGTCCCTGCCCTAACCCAGCACAGATGGGACCCGATCCACTGCCCCCGGGAATTCCCAGCTGACGGCCACAGGGGCTGCATGGGCCGCCGGTGGTTCTCCCCTGATGCGAGGGACGGCCTGCGTCGTCCTGGGCCTGGGTCACCCCAGCAGTGAGGCACCACCGTCAGTGTCCACCTCAAGGTCCCTGCCAGAGCCACTGCTCTGCGGCAGACCCCACCCCTCACCCACTCCCTGCCCAGGTCACCCCAATCCCGGCTGCCACATGGGGTCACCCCGGTCCCGCCCGCCTCCCACTGGGGGCAGGGACAGGTGCAGCCGTCGGTGTCACGCTCCTTGTTCAACATCTCAAAAAAAGCAAAAGCAAAGCCGGGGACGTGCAGGCTCCGTGGTCAGGCCCCAGGGGTCCTGAGCCGAGGCTGCTGGCCGTGTCCGTCCAGGTGGGCGCCACCGCGGCCCCCAGGTAGAAGTGGGGAAACTGAGGCTCAGAGCTGCTGACCACGGGGCCGGCGGACCCGCCATGCACGTGTACTCGGGACGGACCGCTCCGCCTCTCCGTGCCTCAGTTTCCGCATCTGTGCCCCGGCACGACCCGGGGTCCCGGCAGGGGGGCGGGGGCCGCGTCCTCACCAGTTCGAGGCCAGCTGGCGGTAGCGCGGGCCCAGGAACCTGCTCAGCATCGCGGCGCCGTCCGCAGCTCAGGGTGACCCCGGCCCCGCCCGATCCGGACGCACCGCGCAGGCGCGGCCGCCGCAGCGCGCAGGCGCGCAGGGAGGCCCCGCCCCACCCCGGGCAGCCTGCCCGCGCGACGCCCGGAGCCGGCCACCGCTGCGTGCGCAGACCCGGAAGACACTTGCAGTCACTTCCGGGGAGAACCGGAAGAAGTGGCTTGGACGAGAGTGGGCGGGCCCGGGAGGCGGGGCTTTCTGGCCACGTGACTCGGGATGCGGGCTGCGTCTCCACTCAGGCGCTCAGAGTGGTACCCAGCTGGGCACGGCCCGCGACATCCGGCTGGTGACTGTATTCTTGCCACGTGCCAGCGTGTTATTCACGATTAAAGAAACAAGGCAAAGAGTGCAGGGACCCGCCAGAGTCGCTCAGAGGAGGGGAGGGGTGCGATCTGAACCCCCTTTTGGAGGAGTTACGGGTCGTCGCTGACTCGCCACCAGGGGGACCCCCGAGCCGTCCCCTTGCTCATCTTTTGTCGTCTGTTGCCTGGAGGCCCTGTCGCATTTGTTGGCCGGTTTTCGGTTCTGGCAGCAGAGGGAGGCAGGCGCCCCGCGCTGCGAGCATCCGGGCCTCCCCCGTCTGCTGCTGGGCCTCCGCGCCCCTGGGTCCCCCTCGGTGTCCGCTGTCCGCCGCCCCAGGCTTGCTCGGGCCCCCTTCTGCAGTCCCCGTCTCTGGGGCCCCCCGCGTTGAGTGCAGGCCTGGAGGGAAGGACCAGACACCGTGGGGCCGTCTTCCCGGGATGCGCTCCCCAGCGCCCTCCACGCTCGGTTCGCGGGGGGCTGCAGGTTGCAACCTGCCCACGGACTGGCGGTGGGTGCCACAAATAGTATTTAGAGACCACAGTCTGGGCACCAGGGGTGCTCGCGGCTGCTGGGTTGGCCGTTATTTCTCCGTCTTTCCAGTTGTCCTAGGGTTTCTGATCTTGGGATCAGAAGACCTGAATAAGCCTCTGTCCTTGATGGCAACTTAGAGGAGGTCGTGGCCGTCATGAAGATTGTTGAGAGAGACCAGAGAGAAAGAGAATAAAGCAGCTTGAAAAGATGAGCAGAGATGGGCATAGAGGTCATGGGGCTGCAGGTCCTGGATCCAGCGGTTCCTGAAGCCCTGCCTCCTTGCTCCTTCTGCTTAGTGTACTTCAGCTCAGGAGGTAGAATGCTTTTGTTTCAAGTGATAAACAACAGAAGCTGGCTGAAGAGAAAAGAAGGACGTTTTATGGTATGTCGGATGGGTTCAGGCACAGCTGGATCCAGGAGTCTATCACTGTCGTTACTAATCTCTCTCTCTCTTCATCTCTCATTCTCTGTGTCACCCTCACTCTCTGAGCAGCAGCACCTGGAGACTCTGGGTTGACATTCCAGCAGCCCTTGCAGGACGACAGCACCTTTCTCAATCGTCGCAGAAAATGCCCCAAGGCTGGTTCTCATTAGCCTGCTGTGGAAACGGGGCAGAGTCAGCCCCTCTCATACGAGGATGTGGGCTGAAATTGGAGGAGGGGCGGGTCCCCAGAAAAGAAAGACCAGGATTCTGTGAGCAGAAGTGATGGTGGATAAGCAAGAACTGCAGAGCCCCCTCACAGCCCGCTGGCCCTCGGCCAGGCCTCCTGGACTCCCTGTGGGGTTCCCCTCTGGCCCTCGGGGGGAAACCAGCTCCTTTTCTTGTTTTTTTTTTGATGAGAACTTCACGTAACATGCAATTAGCCATTTTAAAGTGTACAGTTCAGCGGCATTTAGTGCATTCACAAGGTGGTGCAACCATTTACCTCTATCTCATTCCAGAACATTCTCATCACCCCAATTGGAAACCCCATCCCATCAGCAGTCACCCCCACCCCCTCCCCAGCCCCTGGCCCCCACGAGCCCGCTCCCTGTCTGTGGATCTGCCTGTTCTGGATGTTTCACGTCAATGGGGCCACACGCCATGTGTCCTTCTGTGTCTGCTTCTCTCCCTGAGCGTCGTGTGTTCAGGTCCGTCCACGTGTGGCTGTGTCAGGGCCTCGCTCCTCTTCACGGCTGCATCGTGTTCCAGTGTGTGTACGGATATGTTGTCTGTATCCATCCATCCATTGATGGGTTCTTTTCTTTCTAAACTTTTACAACTTTATTGAGGTTTTTCTTTTTTTTTCTTTCTTTTTTTTTTTTTGAGGAAGATTAGCCCTGAGCTAACTGCTGCCAATCCTCCTCTTTTTGCTGAGGAAGACTGGCCCTGAGCTCACATCCGTGCCCATCTTCCTCTGCTTTATATGTGAGATGCCTACCACAGCATGGTTTTTGCCAAGCGGTGCCATATCCACATCCAAGATCTGAACCAGCGAACCCCGGGCTGCCGAGAAGCAGTACATGGCTCTGCTTAGCCACTGGGCCGGCCCCAAATTATTTTTCTTCAAAAAAATTTTTTGGTTTTGGGAAATTGGTTATCTCGAGGCACTCAGAGCACGATTTTCCCCTAACTGGGGCCCCCCCTCCCCAAGGCCGGGTCAATCCTTTTGTATATAATTTGAATTATGTCTGTGACACACAGCTCAAGTCAGTGGTCTTGGGGGACTCAGAGGTCCCCCCTGCCCGTCTGGACCTACAGGTGGGACCAGCAGAGTAAGAGGGAAACTGAGGCAGGCTCCCCGAGAGAGCCAAGACCCACAGAGACCAGGGAGTCACCGAGACTCCCCTGCAAGTTGATGGCCCCTCGCTGTCCCCTGACCAACCGGGGGGAGGGGGGCCAGACCTCAGGGAGGACCAGGTGACCTCAGGGTCAGGAGGTGGCCCCGGCCCCAAGCCTGGATGGCCCGCCTGTGCTGGCCTCGAGACCTTCCAGTCATGGGGGTCAGGCAGCCCCGGTGGTCGGGGAGTAAGGGTGGGGGTCTTGGGGAAGACGCCCGGGGTGGGGTGGACATGGCCACCCTGGGGGTCCGTGAGGCCTCCGTGTGGGGGGCAGGGGAGTAAGGGGAAGGAAGCCGAGACCCACGCTCGAGTGACCAACAGTCCCGGTTTGCCCAGGACGCCACGGAGGCAGGCCTTCCCATTTCAAAGCCGGGACGCACCGGTCCCCAGTGACACGTCAGGCCAGAGGGGGGCTTGGGGAGGCCCAGGACACGGTGCACACGGGGCCACCCTCTTAGGGGACGTCGGGCAGGTGTGCAGCTCTGGGGCCTTTCTTGGTGGGGACCCCATACCTTCTCCCTGCTCCATCCACCCCAGGGTGGCCTCCCGGTGCCTGTGGCTGGGGGGTCTCCATGCTGGCCCCGAGCTGCAGCCCCTCCGCGGGAGTTCAGAGAAGGGGTTGGGGCCCCCAGGTCAGAGGACTGAAAGACGGGGTGTCTGGGGAGGCCCCCCGGCACCGTGCTCCCGGGGTGCGGTCCCCATGCCCTGGAGCATTGATCCCAATGAGATCCCGCGTGCTGGAGAGGCCTGAAAGCAGCCTGGGGTCCCGGGGAGGGCTGTGGGGCTGTTGGGCTGTGCGCAGGGGCCTGGGGGACCAATGCTGCTTTCGGAGGACAAAGGCCGCGAGCTCCCTGCAGGTGCCACCACCCAGAGGCCGGGGTGTCCCCCTTTTCGAGGGAGTGGAGCATGGGGCAAGGCTGCCCATCACTTGACACCCAGCCAAATCAGGACAACCACCCCACACTGGCCATCCCCGTCCTGCGGCCAGTGGCTCCTGGGGGAGGGGGGCACCTCAGGTTTGCATTGGGTCTTTTAATACAACTTTTAATAATCTGGTTGATCATGAAATGCAACGCCCAGTTCTAGAAACAGCAGCAGAAACAGCAAGAGACGAGACTTTTATACAAAAAAATTCTTTGCTTACAAAACATATGCAAAAAAAGCTAAAAAAACAAAAACAAAAAACCGAGAGACCAAAGGCATCCTCCTTGCTAATTTTCTTCTACGTTAATAAAAAAAAAAAATCTTATAACTAATGTTCTTTTTATTTTCCTTAAAAAAAATATCAGGCGTAGGCACAATTTGCTGGTGGCTTCAGAGCAAGCCAGGTCTGCACGCATCTCCCTCGGGCGAGTGACACGCTCCGGCTCCTCCCCATCCATACTTAAGGCATTTTCTTTTCTGATAACGTGTGTATTCCTTGCTTGTTGTCCGACTTCGTTTCCAAAAAAAACAAACAAACAAACAAACGCTCCTCGCGGCCCGTCCTGGGTGGCGGGGCCGGGACACAGTCTCCGGGACCCGCGTCCCCGCCGGGGTTCCCGCGCTCGCAGCCTCCCGGGTGGGTGTCGGCGCGACGCTGCGCATGCGCGCGAGGAGCGCACCGGCCAGCCCTCGCCGAGGATGGAGACCGGCGCCCGGCGGGAGCGCCCCGGGCTGCACCGAGGTCGGGCACTCGTCCCTCGGCGGCGTCCCTGTCACATGTGCCCGGCAGGGTTGTGGGCCTCGCTCAGGCCTGGGTGGGCGGCCGACAGGACCATCTGGGGGTCTCCGACCACGCCCGACACCTTCTCCTCTTCCCGTCGCTTCAGGCAGGCGGCTTTGGGGTTCAGGTTACGCTCTGGGGGGAGGGGAGAGCACTGTGGGAGAGGGTCCCCCGGGAGGGCGAGCACGGCGGGCAGGGCTCCAGGGGGCGAGTGGGGGCACGCGTGGCCTCCTTTTCTCGGCTTGCCCCCTCCCCGGAGGGGAGCTGTGAGCCACAGATCGGGGGTTCGGGGGCGTCAGTCTGAGTCCCCCGCGGAGACGTGGGCAGAGCGCCCGGCGTCTGCGGGGGCGGGGGGGCGGGGCGGCCGGGAGCCTACCTCGCACCTGCTGCTCCAGGCCCAGGATGACCTGCACGGCCTGCTGCAGGATCAGCAGTTTGGTCTGCGCCTTGTCCGACTTGAGGTGCAGCTGGCACATGCGCCCCAGCTCCCGGAAGGCCTCGTTAATGTCCCGCACGCGCACCCGCTCCCGCGCGTTATTGGCCATGCGCCTCTCCCGGTCCCTCAGGTCTTTCTCCTCCAGGGACAGCACCTCCTCTGTACTGCTGGGTCACAGCACCGGGGCCTCTGTTAGTGACACGCGGGGGCGGGGGTGGGGCCAGGGCTGTGGACGGGACACCGACTCGCTGTGTGTGTGTGCGGGTGCAGGTGTGTGGTCTGCAGGTGCGTGGTCTGTGCAAGTGCATGGTCTGTGCAGGTACGTGGACTGTGCAGGTGCGTGGTCTGCAGGTGCGTGGTCTGTGCAAGTGCGTGGTCTGTGCAGGTGCGTGGACTGTGCAGGTGCGTGGTCTGTGCAGGTGTGTGGTCTGCAGGTGCATGGTCTGTGCAGGTGCGTGGACTGTGCAGGTGCGTGGTCTGTGCGGGTGCAGGTGCGTGGTCTGTGCGGGTGCAGGTGCGTGGTCTGTGCGGGTGCAGGTGCGTGGTCTGTGCGGGTGCAGGTGTGTGGACTGTGCGGGTGCAGGTGTGTGGACTGTGCGGGTGCAGGTGTGTGGACTGTGCAGGTGTGTGGACTGTGCAGGTGTGTGGACTGTGTGGGTACAGGTGTGTGGACTGTGCAGGTGTGTGGTCTGTGCGGGTGCAGGTGTGTGGTCTGTGCGGGTGCAGGTGTGTGGACTGTGCGGGTGCAGGTGTGTGGACTGTGCGGGTGCAGGTGTGTGGACTGTGCGGGTGCAGGTGTGTGGACTGTGCAGGTGTGTGGACTGTGCAGGTGTGTGGACTGTGTGGGTACAGGTGTGTGGACTGTGCGGGTGCAGGTGTGTGGACTGTGCGGGTGCAGGTGTGTTGACTGTGCGGGTGCAGGTGTGTGGTCTGTGCGGGTGCAGGTGTGTGGTCTGTGCAGGTGCAGGTGCGTGGTCTGTGCGGGTGCAGGTGCGTGGTCTGTGCGGGTGTGTGGTCTGTCTGGGTGGGTGGGTGGTCTTTGTCAGGGTGTGGTCTGTGTGAGTGGGTGCACATGCTAGCGTGTGAGCTCACGTCCACAACCACATGCTCCTCTGGGTGCACAGGGCACGCGTTCTGGAGCAAAGGGCTCGGGTGTGCCTGCGTGTGTGCCCCTGGACCTGCTCTCGGCGAGGCTGTGTGATGGTGTCTCAGGGAGACCAGGGCCTCGCTGTTCCTGGGATGTTTTCTGGGGATGGACGCAGGGCCGTGATTCCCCAACCTGGGAGTCTACAGGGAGCCGGGCGCACCCCTGGCCACTCCATGCGCCCCAGGACGGGCCAGGAGGGGGGGGGACCTGGCCCCCTCCCGGGAGGACGACCTTCCTGCTCAGAGCCGTGCGTGCTGGGGGAGGGGGAGCTGGGCCTGTCCTGATTTGCCCTGGGTGAAGAGGCCGCGAAGACAGGCTCAGCAGACAGCGGCCTGGGTCCCCAGAGCCCAGGACGGGGAGACCTCTGGGGCTGGGGGGGGGCCAGGACACTCAGAGTCCCACAAGGAGCCAACCAGCTCACCCCCAGGGGTCTCAGCGATGTCTGCCCCACACTGGGCTTTGCTGGCCCGAGGACGGGGCCTGGAGCGGCTGCCGTGCACCCTGCCTGTGGGCCTGACTCTGGCCGGCGCCTCCCGAGCTCCAGGACTCTGGTTCCTTATCTCTACGGCGAGTGACCCCGGTGGCGGGTCCAATCTACTGGACACTAGCGAGCCCTTCACACAGGCAGGGGTCTGGACCTGGTGCTCAGACACCTGCGCCCCTGCCCGCCAGCTCCTAACCCCGACTGGGCTCAGCAGTGGTGTCGCCGGGTGGCCACAGACAAGTGACTTTGCTCTCTGCCTGTTTCCTGGGGAGGGCGGGGCCGATCACAATGGGACGCCCGCCGTGCCACGGCTGTGGCGGAGGTGAAACGAGCCCGGGTGGAGGCCTGAGACGCGGGGACCCCTGGAAGCTGAGGAGCCGGGCACCTGCCTCTGGTCGGACCCCCGGGCCCCATCTGGTGCCTGTGGCCCGGCGGCTGCTGCCCTCAGGCCCGAGTGAAGACAGCCGGGTGGCGGCACGGCCTGGAGCCCAGGACAAGCGCACAGACCAAACTGACAGTGAGGCCTGGAGCCTGGCGCAAGCCTCGCCTCCTCCTCCCTTCCCTCAAGTCCTGACGGGGGCTCGGGGGAGGGGAGGCTGCGAGGCTGCAGCCCCGTCGTGCCGGGGTGCCGGGCGGGCAGCAAGTGCGAGGTGAGGAGGGGCTGCCGGTGGTGGGAGCGGAGGAGACGCCGGCTGGGGGTGTGGGGGAGGGGCGAAGCGCAAGAGGCAGAACAGAGAGGCGGGCGTGGGGACATGGCACAAGGCCCGCGGCCGTGCAGACGCAGAAACTCGAGCTGAGGGACAGCGGCGGGCAGGCCGGGCCCCAGCTCCCGTCCAAGCGACAGCGCTGCAGGAGAGAAGAGGTTAACGGGCGCAAGAGGGGGCGTTAAGGAAGCAGCGGGGGCGAGTCCCGGGGCCTCTCCGGACCCCCACCCAGCCCCGAAGCGGGGCATGAGCCCCCTGGAGGTGACAAGGATGCGCTCAAGGGCCCGCGGGTATCCACTCAGAGCAACAGTGATGGGCGCAAGGGCCCGGGGGGCACTGGCCTCTGCAGCCCGGCGATGAGCTTCCTGAGAAGGAAGGGCTGGGCGGGCGGGGGTCCCTGGGGTCTGGGGACACTGCTCTGAGCCAAGGTGCCCAGGTCTGCAGGCCAAGGAATCCAGAGTTTTGTCCTCCCATTCCAGGAGGGACACTGGGGCCGGGCGGAGGGCCAGTGGGCCACGGGGTGTCAATGCAGGAAAAAAAGTCAATGCAGAAAGGACAGCCACAGCAGAGAGACGGTCACCACAGCGGGGAGGGTCACAGCGGGGAGGACAGTGGTGACAGGGGAGGACGGTGGTGACAGAGGGAGGACGGTGATGATGCAGGGGGAGGACGGTGGTGACAGTGAGGGGAGGACGGTAGTGACAGAGGAGGGAGGACGGTGATGACTGCACGGGGAGGACGGTGGTGACGGGGAGGACGGTGGTGACAGAGGAGGGAGGACGGTGATGACTGCAGGGGGAGGACGGTGGTGACAGGAGGGGAGGACGGTGGTGACAGTGAGGAGGACGGTGGTGACAGTGGGGGGAGGACGGCGGTGACCGTGGGGGGAGGACGGCGGTAACCGTGGGGGTAGGACGGTGGTGACAGTGAGGACGGTGGTGACGTGGGAAGGATGGTAGTGACAACAGGGAGGATGGTGGTGACAGGAGGACAGTTGTGACAGGATGGTGGTGACAGCAATGGGAGGATGCTGGTGACAGCAAGGAGGACGGTGGTGACAGGGAGGAGGATGGTGGTGACAGTGCGGGGAGGATGGTGGTGACAGTGGGAAGGACAGTGGTGACAGCAGGGGACAATGGTGACAGCGAGGGGAGGACGATGGTGACACTGTGGGGAGGACAGTGGTGACAATGGGAAGGACGGTGGTGACGGCAGGAAGGATGGTGGTGACAGCAGGGGGAGGACAGTGGTGACCGTGGGGAGGTCACAGCAGGAGGGGAGGCCATCCAGGCCGCGGCGCGGGCAGCGGGGAGGGCGCGGCACCCCCACTGACCTCGCACCTGCTGCTCCAGGTTCAGGATGACCGACACGGCCTGGTGCAGGATGAGCAGTTTGGTCTGGGGCTTCTCACTGTTGAGGTGCAGCTGGCACATGCGCCCCAGCTCCTTAAAAGCCTCATTGATGTCTCGGACCCGCAGCCGCTCCCGCGCATTATTGGCCACCCGGCGCTCCTTCTCCCGCTCAGCCTTCTGCTCTGGGGGGAGAAGGTCGTCCTCGTCCTCGTCCGGGCTACGGGGCCGGGGGCCAGAGGGAGACAGTGAGCGGGGGCACGGGGTGGCCCGCCGACGGCCTCGCAGGTGGGCGCCATGTGTGCGTGTGCGCGCGTGCGTGTGCGTATGTGTCCTGGTGGGGGCGGGAGGGGGCGGGAGGGGCCGGCACCTGGTCCGGGTCCGGGGAGGCTTCAGCTCCTTCTTGTCCTCCTCTGAGGGGTCGGCGACCGACGCGTTCTCCTCGTCCTCCTTCGCTTCCCGCTTGATGTCACCGGCCGAGGTGGCACCCGTGCGCCCGAGCCCTGCAACAGGGCCTGGGTGAGGGGCGGGGCCGGGCCGGCCACCAGGGCCCCCGACCAGCCACTCGTGGGAGGGGAACGAGCTCTCCTGGGACAGCCGGGCCTTCCGCTGCCAAAAATGAAACCAGGATCCCTGCCTCACGCCAGACAGACTGAGGTCTGAGATGCAACAGGTGAAATGTGACCTTCAGGAGGACCGTGGAAATCTCACTGTGGCTCACGGCAGGGAACCGCGGCTTAGAATGCTAAAGAGCTGCTCTCACAGGAAGAAAAGGAATCGCCAACCTGACTCCACTGAAATCGAGAATTTCTCATCGCCGGGATAAAGACACGCCAGGACAGAAGATGTGCGTCACATATAAACCAAGAGAACGGGGCCCAGAGGACGTCGGGCGCTCCCCCAGACGGTGGAGCAGAGGACGGGCAGCCGGCAGGGAAGCAGGGACCCGAACGGGAGGTTCAGCAGGGGAGCAGGCGCGGCGGGCGGCTCCACCTCCTTCATCTGGAGGTCATGGACCGTGAGTCAGGGCCCAGCGCACCCATCTCCCGCCTGGATTCGGCAAGATCGAGGGGCCTGACGCTCCTGACGGCCCGTGAGGCACGGCCTCTTTGGGAAACGCCTGGGCATTCCCTGGACAGGGCAGGCACATGCGCACACGGAAATCCCACAACTGGAAACCACACTCGAGAGACTTCGGCATGTGTGCCCCAGAAGACACATTACGGAATGTTCCAGAAGGCAGCCAGCATGAAAGCAGAGTGCGAAAGGACCTGACACGCAGCGCAGGGGACCCAATGCCAGCGCAAGCCAGCAGACAGGTGGGAAGACAACACAGCGGGACGTGGGCTATAACGGAGCCCCGGAGCCATGATGACAGAGAACGAGGCTGACGGCGCGGCTACGCGGACCCCAACCTCGCAGAGACGCAGTCAGCAAAGCGCCGGCCAGTCCTCCAGCAGTGAAGGGGAGGAAGGGAGGGGATCCTGGGATATGACAGCACAGCGTCCCCCTGGCACTGGACATTGGGGCCGGATCACTGTCTGGGGGGCCACCCTGAGCACTGTGGAGGGTTGAGCAGCATCCCTGGCCCCCCCCCACTGGATGCCAGGAGCACCCCCAGTGTGACAACCACAGATGTCCCCAGACGTCACCCACTGTCCCCAGGTGAGAACCCTACAGTGCGTTGACATTGAGAAACACAAGGAAGCATTGACTCTGAACTGAGGCTGGTTTTGGGGGGCAGGGGGACAGGGAGGCACGAGAGAAGCTGCCCTAATGTGGGTCATGTGGTGGGTCCCTGGGGTGCTGGACGTTTAGGCAGCGTTGTCACACACACGTGTCCTGTTACTGTCACGTGACGTGGAATATCTTTCATGAAGGTGACGGGGGGGTGGGTGGCAGCCCAGCTCAGCCACTGCCCTGCAGGGAGTTCCCGCACCCTCTCTGGGGCTCGGTCTGCCCGCTGGAGCAGGGTAGGGGTTGATGGCCTGCGGGACTGGCCACTGTGAGATTCAGGTCCCGGGCCCCAGTGGGCACGGGAGCCCTCCCCCTGCTGCCTCCCCCCTCGAAGGCCTCCTGCCAGGCGGACAGCGTCCTGCTCGCCAAGGGCCCCCCTCAAACGCACCATGCCCTCTTCGGTCTTGAGAGGTACCCTCTCTTGACCTCACCCCCCACTTGCCACTGCCAATCCTCTGCTCCCCCGGATGGTGATGTCCCAAACCCACCGACCCTGCCCCGGTCAGCCTGACCCCACCTGGGTCCTCACCCCGGCGTCCCACACAGTCCCACCTCCTCCGCCTCCCACGGCCGCCTGTCCCGACCCCAGCCCGATGCTCGGGACCGAGCTCTGCTCCTCCCAGTGACCCCGTGCAGGGTCCTGGCTCTGAAGTCCAACGTGGGCCAGTGATGCTGGACGTCACTCTGAATTCCGGACCCAAATCCCACCGCTGCCGCCACATCTGCAAATCCATGGGCTCCGCCTTCACACTACCAGGAACCCACTCACTGCTCACCCCTCTGCAGCCCTGCCCAGGCCGACCCCCGGCATCGCCTCCCTGGACCAGCTCGTCCCTTCCCCTTGGTCCCACTCCTCCACCTGCAGCCCTCCAGGCTCTCCCTCCCTCGGGGGAGAAGCCAAGTCCTCCCAAAGGCACCCCAGGCCCGTATGACATGCCCTGTCCCCTCCCTGCCCTCGCTCTTCCCACTCCTCCCCCTCGCTCCCTCTTCTAGCCACACGGGCCTCCTCGCTGCCCGTCTAACACACTCGGCCTGCTCCTGCCCCAGGGCCTTTGCATGGCTGCACCCTCAGGTGCCTGCCCGCATTCGCTCATCCCTGGCTCTGCTGAAATGCCACAATCTTGCCCCCTCAACTTTAAAACTACAAGACCCCCTGCAACCTCTCCCGGCCCCCCGTCTCCCCCACCAGAACGTCACCTCCCAGCGAGGGGCTCTCTCTCATTCCCTATTTTATCCCAGTGCCTAGAAATGCCTCAGACATGGCTGATGCTAAATACACAGGTGCCGGCTGAACTCAGAGCAGGGGCCACCACAAACCACAGCCTCGCTTGCTCTGAGGCTGCGCCCAGAGCGCTGGGCCCCACTTCCCTTTCGAAAGATGCTGACCCACCGGTGACCCTGCCGGCCTCTCGGGCCTCCAGGTGCCTCTGATGGGGACCGCACCTGCCGGCTCCCACCAAGGCAGACACCGCTCCCCCACCCCCAGCTGGGATCCTGGGCACCTGGTCCCAGTGGAGCTTCTTGCCTTCTCCTCTGCCTCAGTTTCCTCAACTGGAAACGGGGGTGGGACAATCCTGAGCCCGTGGGTCACCGTGAGGGGCTGGCAGGTAGCATGGGGTCCAAGCCCCAGCCCTGTGCCAGGCAGAGAGCAGACGCTCGGGGCCACGTGGCGGTCCTCAGACCCCCGGTGATGAGCCCTCTGTGTCCCCTTTTTCCAAGGAGGGACGTAGCTCTGTTGGGAGCTGCCCACCACCAGTGGGTCCCACCCACGGAGCTGGGGTGCAGGGGACCCGTGTGCAGGCCGCCCGGGCCAGGCCAGGCTGGGGCTTACCGCTGTAGGAGTCAGGCGGCCGGGAGAGGTCGGGGAGGGCGCCAGGCTGGCCAGGGAGGGCCACGTGGCTGTGCAGGAGGCCACCGCTGCCCGCCGGGCCGTCCTCTGAGGGGCCGCCTCCGACCTGCGGATAGGGAGGCGGTCAGGTTTGCCCGGCCCGCGTGCCCACCCACCCGCTGGCTGCCCAGCCGCCCTGCCCGCTCTCACCAGGCCGGCGTGCCGCCCACCCAGCGGCAGGACGGGGCCGGTGAAGCCCGGGGCCAGCGCCCCATGGCCAGGCAGCAGCCCGTGCACGTCACCTGCCGTGCCCACAGCGTGGCTACGCAGCACGTGGATGGCCTCGTCCAGGTGGTCCTCCATTTTGCTCTGCTGCGGGGGGATGGGCGTGAGGGGTCTGGGTCGCCGGGACCCCAGGCAGCCCCGCGCACCTTCGCTGGTCACGGCCGCAGCTCTGACCACCCCCAGCTCCAGATCTCGTTCCCAACACATCAACTAAGTTTATTCTTGTCCAAGCAGCCTGCATCCTACTGCAAATTCTGCCCCCGCCCCACCAGCACACCCACAAGCAGCCCTCCACCCCCGCGCCGGGCAGGAGGCTCACCAGGCTGTGGAGACCCCCATCGTAGCTGGGCGATAAGGCACCGGGGGCTCCTGCTCGGGGCCACTGTGACGTCCCTGCAGGGAGAGGAGGCGTGAGTTGGGGGCTGGGGCAGCGCATCCTCCTGGCCTGACTGCGGGAGGGAGGCCGGAACCAGGACCACTGGGCAGGGAGCCCACTGCCAGCCCGCGATGCCCAGATGGCCACACAGGGGCGCCACACCCACAGACTGATGGCAGGGACCGGAGTCAGGCTCAGTGCTGGAGGCTCGCAGGCCCACCACGGACCCCTGGGGTCTCGGGCTCACGTTTAAATCTAGCTTCTCGCTGGGCCAGGGTGCGAACCCACCAGGCAGGTTCCTGTCTCTGAGCCTGTCCCCATCTGCTGGACCTGACCCCTCCTTTCCCGTGGGGAAGGCGGCTCAGCTAGACGAGGAGCGCAGAGCAGGGCTGGCTCCTCCCGGTCCCGCAGGGCAGTCGCCTGCTGTGAGAACCACAGAGGCCAGGGCCGGGTCTACTAGCCTTATAATGCCACCACCCCGCCTTCCAGAGACCCGCGGCTCACGTCCCCAGCTGATGCTGGGCCCACCCTCATGGCGACAGGGGCCGGGGCCGAGGCATACAAGACATAGAGTCGGTGCCTGACTAACACACGTGGGGTGGACACACGCCAACATATGCCGTTTGGAGTCTGGGCCAGAGCCAAGCCTGAAGCCCTGACCCCACTGGGTCCCCAGCCCCCCATGCTGACACAGTACAGACCACCACCTCCTGCCTCCTGGCCTTTGCCGGCGCAGTGACGTAAGAGCACTGGCTTGGAGGCCCCCTCCTCCAGGGAGCCTTCCCGGATGCCCATGGGAACACATGCTCTGAGGCGGCTGGTCTGTCCAGCTCGCCGCCCGCCCCCCCCCCCCCAGCACCCCGCACAGACCTGCCAGGCCCTGGGGGGAGCCCACGGGGGGCGAGGGGCTGGATGAGAAGTTATTGCTTGAGTGATCCGGGGAGTAGATCTGCAGTGGGGACGAGGAGAGACAGGCCACGGGGTGGCTGGTCAAGGGCCCACCTCCTGGGGCTGCCAGCCCGGCCACCCCCACCACCCGCTATGCCCATGCCTCACCGAGGCCAGCGCCTTCCCGAGGGCGTCCCCAGAGCTGCTGGCCGTGGTCCCGCGGGAGCCTGTGGGTGCAGAGACGTGAGGCCCAGCCTCCGGGAGGGAGCGCCCGCAGCACTGGGCCTGGCCTGCATCCCCGGCTGAGGGGGAGCCCCCTTCTGTGCCCGGCTGCCCCCCACACACGCCCCCAATTTTGCTCTGGTTGCTGCCTGACGTCCCACCACCTGCCTCCATTGAGGCCACGCTGTGAGGCCCTGAGTGATCGAGTCCCGTCTCTGGGCCTCAGTTTCTCCAGATGTAAAATGGGGACACTCTCCTCAAAGAGCTGCTTCCAGATTTCTGGGAGGGGGTCTGAGGAGCCGGAGCACGTGTGCGGGTGTGAGTAACAGGGTAGCTCCCGGCCACCCCCCACCCCCTGCCGCCACTAAACACTTCTGCGCCCGCCCTAGTCTCCAGCTCGGAGAGTGGGATCGGGGTAGGGTGGAGGGGGCATACCCATGAGGCTGTCAGCCCCACTGACGGGGGGTGTGTGGCTGGAAACGCTGCCATAGGCAGCCGTGGGGGCCGAGGAGAAGGTGGACACAGCCGGGAGCCCGCCATTCACCTCCGCTCCGTGCAGCTGGTAGCCCTGTGAGCGGACGGGGCGGGAGGGCGTCAGACGTGGTGGGAGGGCATCAGAGGGGGCGGGAGGGCTCCAGAGGGGGTGGGAGGGCATCAGACGGGGCCGCCCTCACCCCGTGCCCCAGAGCTTACCAGGCGCTCGTGCTGGTGCAGGCCGCCAAACCCGCCGCTGCCAGTGCTGCCCACAGAGCCGCCCCCGCCCGGCGGGAGGGGCAGGGGGGACGAGCTGCCGCTCAGCATGGGCCCGAAGCCGGCCTGGCCGGGGGCGCTCCAGAGCTCGGCCGAGGGGTGCAGGCTGCCATCTGCGGAGAGGGGAACGGTGAGGGGCGAGGGGGCCCAGGCCCTGCCCCACCGTCCCAGGCGAGCCCCACGCACCTGCCACATAGAAGGGGGCAGGGTAGGCGCTGCCGGGGGTCTTGGCGGACGGGTAGGCGGTGGCGTCCCTGCCGTAGTCGTCACCTGAGCTGGGGGGGTACACCTGCAGGCAGGCGAGCACGGTCAGGTGGGAGAGGCCCCTGCCCCGGCCTTGCCCTCCGCCTGGGCAGTTGTCCACCCACCTCCCCGTCTCCCCGTGGTGTGCCAATGTTTCCCCCAAGACAGCCCCGTGTCAGCGTTCGATGCCCTGGGGGCACTGCCATCTCCTTCCACTCTTCTTTCCCACCCTCAACCCCGGCCTTCGTGGACTGGAGGCCCTGCCCAGGACACCTTTTCCCTCCTTAATCCAGCAAACGCCTACTGACTTGTCAAAGCCCAGCTGGGAAACCCCCAGCACTAGAACCTCCCGGGGCCCCAGCCCGGGTCACACAAGACCCTGGGGCCTCAGAGGCCAGGCCCTGGGTTGATACTGCGGCCTGACCGCCCCAGGACAGTGGGATGGATGGGGTTCCAACATCAGTACTGACTCTGATAGACTGGTGCTGCCTGGAACCGCGGCCGGGCCCAGCGGGAAAATGCTGGGGTCGACTGGTGGCGCCTGCCCTGGCCGTGGGGAGAAGGCAGGGCACACGTGCCGAGGGCAGGGGTACCAGGAAACCAGCGTGGGGGCAGGGGTGTGAAAAACAGGGATCCACGATACAGTCCTGTCTTAGAACAGCCTGCACCTGACTGCGCCTCCTAGCAGCACGGCAGCCTCTGCGGCAAACCCTGAGCCTGGGGCCAGCGCGGGGCCAGACAGAGAGGCCGGGGGCGGCCCTGTTGGGGAACCAGCAAACTGCCTTCCTCCTGATGTGAGGACGTCAAGGGAGCCCACCCTGCAGGCCGCTGAGGGCCCTGCGCCGTCTGTGCACCTGGCACCCCGCCAACCGCCAGGCAGCGGGGCGGGGACTCAGGGTGGCACGACCAGGGCGGATAGGGCAGGGCCCTTCTGAACCGGCCCCCGGGACCCCCATCCACGCCCTTTCCAAGGCCTCGGACACAAGAAATGCTCTTCTCCTAAAGCGACAGGCATCCAGGATAGACCCCAGGAATAAGCCCCACCCCTCAGAGGTCGGGCTGCGGCCTTGGGGCCAAGTCCAGCCGAGCCCATGGGGTTCGGGGTCAGAACCCACAAGGAGCCCGCCCACATGCAGACCCACACATGTGGCCAGTGTCCCACTGACGTGCTGGGTGGCCTTGGGTGGGGAGGGCCCTTGAGCCTGGGGACAGGAGAGGCGCTGGCCTGTGGGGTGCCCACCCCGTCCCCCGACTCACCGAGGACGGGAGGCCCGGCGGCACCTTTCGGACTTTCTTGGGCTGCGAGTCTGTCAGAGCGAGAGCAGAGAGCACCACGTCTGGCCTGGTTCCTGCCCCGGCTGCCAGGGGTGTGGGGGGCCCTCCACAGCCCCGGGGACGTGCCTGTCACGGGGGGGTGGCCAGGTGACAGCCCCACCCTGCACCTTGGAGAAGGACCCTGGGACTCTCCTTTGGACAGAATCACTGACCCGTGACCCAGCAGCCCGGCTCTGAGGGTGTGCGGGCACCCCAGGCAGGGTGCGAGGACTCAGAATGGAGCCGCCCACCCCGGCTCCCCGGACGGTGGTCCTCGCTGTGCAGACCCCCACTAGCTGACAGCTGGGGCCCCGACCCCTTCTCCCTGGGTTTTGCGCATGCGCCCAGCTGGGGTGGGACCAGCCTACGCACAGCCTTCAGACGCCAGCTCAGGCTGGAGGCCAGGATCCCTTCTCTAAGATCTGGGGGTGACTTGCTGTCTAAAGTGGTGCCAGGCACAGAGCTCAGATGCTGGCCGTGAAGGGTGAGCTCACAGAGACAACACGCGTGTGCAGAGCTTCCTGCAGCCCGTGGGACGGGGACTGACAGCGCGGAGGTGTCCTCAGACACAGACGAGGTCGGGCACCAACGGCCCACGAGAACCCATGCGGGACCCCCCGCTGCAGTGTCCTCCCCGGAGCGGACAGCAGTGTCCACGGCTGCTGCCCAGTGACTAATGGCTCCGCTTGCACTCACTCCTCGCCTGGGTCCCCCGCCATCTCCCCAGCGTCCCCCCGCCCCGGCTGCCCCACTCACCAAGGCCACCATCCGCGGCTCTCCGCCGAGTGTGCCCGGGGTAGGAGGAGTAATACTGGGAGGCACCCTTGATGCCCGAGGGTGACAGCGGCCCGGGGCTGCTGAGGGCCAGCTCGCCGGGCAGGAAGCCGGCCTAGGAGGAGAGGGAGGCGTCAGGAGGCCGGGCTGCCATCCAGCCCCAGACAATTTCGGTTAAAGAAACACCTCATGCAAAAGGAGGCCGCAGGGACCATGTGGGGTGACAGTGGCCCTCGCGGGAGCCCCTCTGCCCTCTGGGGCTGCGTCTCTGCAGACAGCATCATGGCCACACTGCTGCTGTCACAAAGGGGAGAGAAGCGGCGGGCTCGGGCACACCGGGGTCAGGAATTGCCTGGGGCAGCGTGAGATGGGCTTTCCGCCCTCAGGACCAGGCGGGTCCAGCCCTGGCTCTGCCGTTCCCGACCCCCATCTCCCGTCTGTATGCCCATGGCTCAAGGACGGACAGGGCCCTGTGAGTTCCGCCCGTGGCCCAGGGCCTGGTACCCAGCTGGGGCCCAATAGCTGCGTCTGCTGCTGCCCTGGCTTGGGCACAGCGTGCACACAGGCGGCGCCACCTGGGACAAGGCCTAGCGCACCGCGAGACCTGGGGGCTGCAGGTGGGGACACGAGGGAAGGCCTCGGGCATCAGGGGAAAGGCCCAGGGAGTGACCGGGACAAGAGGCCATGCTGGGACCGCGGTGGCCACCACCGCTCCTGTCGGCCGCACAGGGGGCCGTGGTGTGAGTCCTGCCCGGGCTGGCAGCCTGTGGGGCGAGCTCCCTGGGAGGGCAGGCAGCTTCCAGGATGGCCTCAGTTTCCCCATGTGCCACTTGGGGGTGGGCGGGCGTCTCTTGGAGCCCCTCCAGCTGCGCACGGCGGCCCCAGGTATTCCCCACCTCTTGCTTCCTCCCCGTCCACACCCAGAGGGCCCGGCCTGGCCCACGGTCCAGCCCTATTTCAGCTGCTGCTGGAGAGTGACCAGCGCTGGGCCGACTAGAGAGCCTGCTGCAGGTCAAGGGGCGGGGGACAGACCGTGATGAGCTTGTTTAGAACTAAAACCTATGGGGGGAGTATACGGGGGGAAGGGGTCAAGGCCCCCCAGGCTCCCCACCTGCGCCGCCCCCTCCATTCTCCGGGCTCCACAGACTGAGCACACCAACAGGCCCACCGCTGCCCCCGCCCCGCAGACGTGGGCCTCACCTGAGTCAAGCCACCAACACCCGCGTCTCTCCCGAAGGCGGTGTACGCGCTCCGCTCACCGCTCTTGCCTGGGAGGGAGGAAGGAGGATCACTGGGAGCTGACCCCAGGGATGGTGTGTCCCGAGGGGCTGACCCAGTGCAGGGAACATGCCCGTATACAGCAGGTGCTCCATAAGTGCACAACACCCAGAAAACCATGGTGGGAAGCTGGTCTCCCCATCAGCCTGGGGGACGCTGTCCCAAGATGACCCTCAGAGAACTCTGCAAACCCACGAGGGCCCCCTGACGTCACGTCCCGTCCCTGAGGGGCAAGAGCACTGAGTCGGGCCCCAGTGCCCTTCGCAAGCTTTGGTTTCCTCTGTTCAAGGTCGTGAGGTGCCACCTCCCCAGGGTGGGGGCTCCCAGGGGACAGACTGGGGTGCCTGGTGCCTGCACGGTTCAGCACCCAGGCTCCCGGTGCCACCCCCAGCTCCCAGCCAGTGCTTGGCTTGTGAACGAGCACATGACATCCCTGGGGAGATTGATTCAAGAAACCTGGGGAAAAGGGGCCTTTTCCCCGTGTGGACAGATGAGGCCTGGGGCTCTGAGGGTAACAGCCTGACCGAGAGAACAGCTGGTGTGGGTGGACTCCCAGGGCTGCACGGATGCCTGGATCCAGCCTTGCCTGAAGCAGGTCCCTGGATCAATCAGGACCTGAGCCATTTAAGTCTGTTTCTGGCTTAGGCTGGGCACTAACGTGGACTGCAGGTGGACCATGACCAGCCCTGCTGTGAGCAAGGAACGAGAACACTCTGCCGACTGATTTGAACTATTCTCAAACTAATGGGGAAAAAACCTGTAATTTACTTTAGAAGGATGATAATTCTGACCAGACTCCTGGAGCAAATGCTGCTGGGGGAGGGGGGTTGGGGGGATGGGGAAGAGGCGCCCACTGGCTGTGCCCTCCAGCCTGACCTCCGTGACCCCTCGGAGCAGGTGGCACTGGGCCCGTTTAGGGATGAACAAACAGAGGCCCGGAGGCCAGGGGGCGTCCAGCCAGTGAACGGCCAGCAGGCCAGCAAGTGAACGGAGGCGACGCCCACACCTCCTCCCTCCCGGGGCGGCATGGGCACGGCGCCGACGGGGCAGTGGCTCCCTGCGAGACGGGGCTACTGTGCATACAGCAGGCACCAAAAAGGGGTCTCCTGAGAGGAAGGATGAGGGGTGCAGGGAGAGAATGCTGAGGCTCTAGAAGGGGAGCTGTGCGCATACAGCAGGCGCCCAATCCATGCACCAGGGCCACACACCAGGGCGTGAGGGCAGGATGAGGACCCTCCTCAAGGAATAAACCGCCAGACGGGGCTGGGGCCACACAGGGACAGGCCAGGCCCATCCTGGGGCACAGGGCACTCGCCTCCCCCCTGGCTGCTGGGCTCAGCCTGGGCTCCCCGCACCCACCCCAGACTGCTCGGCTGCAGGGCCGGGTGGCGGCCTGGGACACAGCTGGGCCCTGTGCACCCTGCCGGCCAGGCCACCGTGGGAACTGCCCGCGTCAGGAAGAGGCAGGAGGAAGGAACAGTGAGGGGAACCTGTGCCGCGGCAGGTGCAGGGCCACCCCGGGCCACACGGCTCCGAGCGCGTCCAGTCCCGTGCCCGGCAGGCACCATCCCCTCGGGGTCCGGGGCAAAGGCTGGCCCCAGAGTCCTCCAGACCCCGTGTCCCTGTCAGTGAGTCCCGCCAAGGGTCCACAGGTGGCCCGTCCACTCCCCTGGGTTCCACTGAACCCCCAATGTGCTGCGGCCTAGGGACCGCCACCGACGACGTGGCTGTGAAGCGGCTCCCGCCGACTCCTGGTGGACGGGCCTGAGCCCCCCGTTTACAGCCCCAGTGCCAAGGCCCGGCCGCTCCCAACCCCGGAGCCGCTGTGGTCACCCAGTGGGGGGACGGCACAGGCAACAGCCGGTTGGGCCCCAACATCAGAGCCTGGACTCCTGCGCGTCCCCGCTGGCCAGGTCTGTCTGCCGTCGGCGGGCCTGCATGCACCGGGGGGGTCCTGCACGTCCACCGCACCCTCCATGTGCCCAGGGTCGGGCGCACCCCGGAGACACTCACCTCCGAGCCCAGGGCCCAGGAATGTGGACGAAGAGAGGCCTCCAGGGGGCTCGCCGAAGGGGGCGCCCTCGCTGTAGGTCTGCGGAGAGATGAGAGTGAGGGGCGCTGGGCACCCACTCCGCGGCCAGGGGGCAGCACATGAACCCGCGTCCCTCAGCCCGGAGCCCCACAGCCCAGGCCGGCGTCTGCCCTCCCCACTCTGAGCCTCGGTTTCCCCTTTTGCCCCACCCCCATGAAGAAGGAAGACCCGCGTCCTGGCCCCGCAGCAGCTCCTCACCCGGCCGGGGTCGAAGGAGGACGCACTCTGGTCGCTGGAGCCCCAGGAGCCCGAGCCGGGCCGGTCCTCGAGGCCTGTGGGGCAGGAAGAGAGAGAGAAGGTCAGCCCCGCCCTGCCCAGCTCCGAAGCCAGCTTCAGTCTCCATCACCTCGCTCGACTCGGCAGCCTTCTCGGGCCCTCCCTGATCCAGCCCGGCCCTGGAGTCTGTCCGGCGTCCCCCAGCCATGGCGCTGCCCATAGTGACACCACCGCCACCGGCAAGCACCGCAGACACCCTGGCCCTGAGCACGCCTCTAGCTCCGCAGCTCTAAAACTGATTCCATCAGCTACCTCTGCTAGCAAACTCCTAGCCATCCATCAAAGCCCCAGGCCCCACCCCCGCAGTGACCAGGCGGAGGGGGCTGGGGCAACTGTGTCAGGCTCAGTCTCTCCTGATCCCATGATACAGTCCCACGAGGGCACTGGCAAATGGGTGCTCAGCGATGAGTCTCCCCCCTCCCATCACTGCTAATTCGGGGCGTGGGGCCATCCCTTTGTTGAAGCAGCAGCGGCAGCTGCCACTCAGTACCCGCCAGTCCACAGGCTGGCGGCCCCTCTAGCTGGAACTGAACCCGTCACCCACCAGGGGCAGTCAGAGGCCCGAGGCGCAGCGGGTGTTAACCAGTGAGCTAAGAGGACCCGGGTGGGGTCCTTATCTCCCCACACACTGTCCCAGGCCCCGCCCAGGATCCCTCCTAGGCCCTTCCTGGGCTGGGGGCATTTCTGACTCCATCTGTGGGGGGCTGAGGGGCACAGAGCACACGGCCTGGACCAGCAGAAGGGGAGCAGCCCCGGGACCCTCCCTCTCTGTGCCTCAGTTTCCCTCCTCTGTAAATGGGATTACAGACAGACTCTACTTTGCAGAACCGGGGTGTCCACGGCCACTCTGAGTCTGAAGGCCCCCCAAGCCAGGCTGGGGCGGTAGAGACGGGGATGGGTGCAGCCCAGCCATCTCTACAGGCAGGCCCCACCTTCCAACCCCACGCGCCCCAGCCAGACCCTTCACTCGCCCTCCTGCCTCCCCTGCTCATCTGTACCAGAAACTTCTTTCCAATCACATCCTTCTATTTCGGGGCCTTTGTGTTAATCGTTCCCCCAGGAGAATCGGTGTTTAATTGCTGTCTAATTTACATAATTATGCATATTAATCTCCCTGCCAAATGAATATTCATATCTCATTTAGATTTTGTTTTCTAATCAAAAATTTCCAATGTGATTATGGTGGGGGACTGGGGCGCTGCCTCGGCGGGTGGGGGCCAGGCAGGGGGCTCCCGCGGTCTCCGGGAATCCATCCGGCATCTGCCCCCAGGTTTGGGGTGCTGCACCCAAAGCCCTGGCCCCACTGGGGCTCCGGGAGGAGAGCGGCTGCTGAGGCAGGGGTGACCCTGGGCAAAGCACCAGCACCTCGTGAGCCTCAGTTTCCCTCTACATCCACTTGCCTGTCCTCCCCTCCCCCTTTGGAGCGGCCCCCACCTGAGATGAGCTTGTCCCTGCTCAGGGCGCCCCCACACCCCAAGTGGGCACCCACAGCGTGGCCCCAGAGGCGCCGGGACCCCGTAAGAGTGAGCAGGGAGGCCACGTCCCAAGGCCAGAGCCGGGCACCTCTCGGGGAGAGCTGTTCCCACACCCACAGCCCCCCAAGGCCCGGGGACTCCCCCCAAGCACGGGCCCCGGGAGCTCCTGGCCACCTAGCCCTCTCTGCCCTTTCTGGAAACCCCCTCCCTCGCTCAGCCCCGGTCACCCCCTTCCAGAAATGAGAGAAATAGGGCCGGCCCCTCGCCTGACTTCCATTAATACTGTTATTAACCCCCTCACCGATTAATTATGCATTTTAATAAGCCTGTCATGAATATTCATAGCATACCCTTGTTCGTGTTCTAATTAAAACGCACTAATAAAATAAGATGTTGCTGTCAGACAGTAATTTTCTGATGATTTTTTTTCTTTTTAAACGCTGGAGGTGAACTGCTGGCAGGACGGCGCCTGGAAAGATCTCCGGGCTCAGACCCAGCCCGGCTGGCCCGGGAGCCGCGGCCAGAGCGGGGGGCGCCTGGGGCCCTGGGGGCCGGAGCCCAGGCTGCTGCAGGGATGACCAGGAATGCCCAGAGCGGGGGGGGGTGCATTTGGCTCCCAACAAACCCTGCTCCCGGCTGGGCCACCCCCTCGCCGTGTCACGGAGGGCTGGCCCCCGTCTGATCAAACAGGGAGTGGGCTCGGCAGCTGCGCAGCAGACATGTGTTGGGACCGAGTGGCCTGTGTCCTGGGCCGGACTCCTCTGCGCAGGGCTGGCCCAGTCAGGCCCCTGGCTGCTCCAGTAAATGCAGTTTTATGCGCACGCACCCTTTTTCCCGTCCCGTCCTGTCCACCCCCGTCCACGGTGGCTTCTGCTGCAGCGGTGGACAGGTCAGCCGCCACAGAGACCGGCCGGCCCCTCATGGAGAAGGTCGGCCGACCTGGGACAGAAGACAAGTCCCCGAGCCGGTCCCTCTGCATAGAGAAGCCAGCCTCCCGGACAGGAGCGGGGCTATGGGGCGGGACGGGCACAATGCAGGTGGGCATGGGGCCCCCCGCACAGCCCTGGCCGCCGTCCTCCCAAGACCCACAGGCACAACCAGGGGGTCGTCAGCCTGGCCTGCAGCCCAGCTCTGTAAGCGCCCCCCACCCAGGGGCCCAGGCTGCAGCAGGGAGCGACCCCCTCTCCTTCCCTCCCTCCCTCGGCCTGCCCCAGGGGGCCCTCCGTGCCGGGGTCAGGCCACGCCCCTCCAGCACTGTCCTCCCAGGATTCCTGGGGACACTCCACCCCAGGCAGCCGGATGGAGGTTCCAGAAGCAAAACCCAGCTCTGCTCGCTCCCTCTCAGCCCTGCCATGGCTCCCTACCGCCCTCACGGCAGAGACCAGACTCCTGTCCCCAACATGTGAGGAGACCCTGACCCCCACCCCCAGCAGGGGTCCCCACACCTGCTCACCCTTCCTCCCCTTCAGGGAAGTCACCTCACTGATCCCCTCTCAGCCCGGGGCCCTCTGTGCAACCCCAGCGTTGCCTGCACTGGACGGGCCCCCCCAACCAGCCTCCACAACCTTTCTTTTCCATTTCTTCATGGCACCCACAAATAATGTAACGTGTCTCCAACGGGACTTCCCGCAGCAGTCACCAAGTTCTCCGCCTGTGCTGTCCACGGTGGCGGCCAAGTGCGTGTCTGAACCGTGGCCAGTGCAACCAACAGACAGATCCCGCAGTTCTCCGTGGCCGTGAGCACCCTGAGTGGAGTGGGACGGCTTGTGCCTGCTGCTCGGGCGGCGTGGCCCCCGAGACAAAGATCAAAACAACGACGACAACAACAGTGACAGTAAAAATCACCACCACGCACCACAACCTCACTGGGGGGATGCGCACCCGGACACCCCAAGAACGACTCTCCACTTTCTCTCTTCCTGCAGTTTTCCCGGTGCTGCTGAGACCCTGAGCCTGTCCGTCCCCCACCAGCTTTTCTCGCATAATCAAAGGACAAGACACCGGCCGGTGGCCTCTCCAGTTGCCCTGTGCCCTGCGGCGTCACGGTGGGGCGAGGGAGACAGGGGGTTGAATTTGGGGGGCAGCCCTTCCTCGGGGGCCTGTGGGCTCCCACAAGCTGGGGGGGCTCACTTCTCATGATTTCTGTTTTGGGCAACTTTCTCATTTTCCTGTCCTTTCCGACTTGGAGGAGAGCCGCGGGGGCTCCAGGCCGCCTCCCAGCACCGCCCTCCGCGTTCATACGCAAAGTGCTTGTTTTTCATTCTGCGGGGTTTTAAATTTTAATAAGATTTCCAGGGCCGGCGTCCAAGGCCTGCCCAGCGCCCCCTGAGTTCTATAAAGGATCGAGAAGGTGGGAGAGCATCGCCCCCACCCCGACTCCAGGCGGGAGGGCGGCCGGGGAGGATCTGCCCTGGAAGGGGGGGCGGGAAAGCAGGGGGCCGCCACCCCCTACCCTTCCTAAGACTATGGGGTCCCCCGGAGCCCCCAAAGCGGCAGTCCCCAGCCCTGGCAGAGCAGGAAGCCGTGTAGACAAAACAGGCAGCCTCATCCACCAGGAAGGGAGGCTTCACTCCAGCCCCCCTCCCGAACCCCCAGCCCGGGGTTTTGCCGGTGGGCGGGGCCGGCCCTCAGACGGGGCCCACGAATATGGGGCAATTCTCGGAGTGGAAACTGCCCCCCACCCCCAAATTTAAGATCCGGGACCAGAGTGACAACAGAAAGACCCCTCCTGCTTCAGCCTGAGGGGGACCATGCGATCCTGAGCGTGGGGACAGGAGAACCGCCCAACCCCAAGTCCGAGCTCAGAAAGCAGCCCGGCCGCCTCTGCGTGGAGACACACGGGGAGGCGGACGCAGACGCGGAAGACGGAGCGAGCCAAGGATTCGGGGTTTAACGGGGAAGCAAGCATGTCGGGGACAGCGGCCGCCCGCTGCCAAGGGCGCTGCAGAGCCCACGGGTTCTCTGTTCTAGAAGGAGGAGACCTCAGAGAGAGAAGTGACGGAGAGGTGACCGCAGCGGATCGCAGCCAAGTTTAAAGCAGGATGGACGACACGGAGGAGACGCTCGACGGGAGGAGGGCGCGTTCTGGAAACGCCCCAGACGCAGAGCAGAGGCAGGGATCTGAGACCTGACCCGAGCCGCCTGGGAGCCGGCCGTGCTCCGGAAGGAACGGGAGGGACACCCACCCAAACTGAGCCGCCACAGACGCCCAGGGCTCTCCCCCACCCCAGGGAAAAACGGAGGGAAAGCGAAGAAGGCGGGACAGACGCGTGTGCATTCGCTGGACGCCCAGGACGGACGGACAGACGAGGCCTCCCCAGGGGGAGCAGGGCTGGGAGAGGGGGCAACTGGGGAATCCCCTCCCCAACCAGCCGTCCCTCCGCGGAGGGGAACCTGCCTGCGAAGGCCACCAACGTCCCCTGCTGGGAAAACCACCCCTGAAGAAACGCTCCAGACCCAGAGGGCGGGTTCCACAGCCGGTGCGGGTCAGGAGGACAAGCCGGGCGCCCGCTGTGGGGTCCCTGACTGGCTGCTCCCACCCCCACTTTGCAGATGAGGAAACTGAAGCAGAGGAAAGTAAGTTCCTCACTTGCTCTGAGCCTCCTAACCAGCAGAGTCTATACACAAGGACCCCTGCTTCCCAGCAGGATTCTGACTTGTGCAATTTGCAAACGAAGAGAAACAATGTTTCCAAAATGTGGCGATTTCTTTACACCAGACACCAAGGTGCTGGAGGAGAGCCTGGAAGGTGCCTTCCTCCTCCTCCATGCAGGAGAGGGAGCCGGGATTTCACCCCGGGGTTGCCAGAGTGAGAAAGGGGAGCTTTGAGCGTGTTCTTTAAAACCGTAAATGTGACCACCAGTCGAGCTGCAACCAGCACGACCTTCCAGACCCGAGTCAGGAGAATGTGCGCCCGACAGACGTGGCCGCAAGGAAGGAGGACGAAAGCAGAGAACCTGAAGCGAGGGTGTGGAAGCAAACGGCGAAAATATAAGGCCGCTGCGGACTTAATCTCTTGGAATCTAACACACAGCACCTGCAGCAAGTTCTGGAACAAGCAACTCAGGAGATGAAACATGGTCAGACGCACAAAGGTATACACCAAGTCACGCGGACAAGGAGCAGGGCTGGAATATTCACCGGCAAGTCTGAATTCAGGGATGAGCTTCTGCTGGAAGAGAGGGAGGGTCTGCGGGTGACAGGCTGGACCCACAAAGAAAATCCCGCCCTGACTTGAGTTTCTCGAGCTGATAACCTGGCGTTCAAATCCTCCGAGGCCGGAGAAACACCCAGCGATGCATTAACCACAATGAGAATCTACATGTGGTCGAGCGGGAGACCAGAGCGCCCAGCTCCGCGTCCAACCATCCCTCATCCCTCGGGTACCATGGAGCGTGACAAAGGGGCCCCCATTTCTTCAAGGGCGGGAACGCCCAGCATCTTCCCAACAGCAGCTCGAGCCACGTCTGATCTCTGCATTGGTGGCCCAGCAATTCGCCAGGCCAGAGATCTCCCCAAGGACTGAACTCCAAAAAAAAAAAAAATTTTTAGAAAGTCAAGTATCTATAGAAAAATGAAAACATGGATCTGCAATGCCAACGGGCTATGGCTCGAGGCTGAAGCAGCCCTCAGAGGGACGGCGTAACGCTAGCCACTTGACGACTCGACCGACAGGAGAGAAGAGAATGGACAAAAGTGGCCATTGAAATTCAAAAGTCAAAAAAAAAAAAAAAAACTTTGAAAAGAGGAGGAACTAAGACAGAAGTAGCACAGAGACAGTAGTCAATTGATAAACATCGATTCGACAACGAGGTGGATTCCCTGGAAGAAAAATCAATGCGACAGACAAAACACGAGGCAGCTGCCCAAGGACAAAAGAAAAAGGAAAAATTAGTAAATTTGGGGACTGACACACGGACTGCACCCCCAGCCAAACAAGGACAGGATGCTTTACACGCTCCAAAAGAACGCAACGTTAACCATCTTCAAACGTGTCGAAAAGGGGGCTCTTTCCCTAAGAAAATGCTACAATTGACAAGAGGCGTGCACCAAACCTCAGGAGGAGGATTTCGCCACAGAAACGAGGCAGCTCCTAAAGGAAGGGATGCGAACGGGTGGCAGGGCGGCTCCCCACGCGCCCGGGGACCAGGGTCCCAGGCAGAGACCGTTCCAGAGAAACTGGGTCAGAAACGCAGCCGGGGGCCGAGGGCAGCCCCCCGCCTGCCCCAACTTAGGAACACAGGCAAGACACGAACGAGGAGACGCAGGGGCCAGCAGGTCGGGTCCGTGCACCATGCCCGAAAGGAACGCGTGTGCTCGCTGCGGGTGGTCGTACAGGACCAGAAGGAAACGCCCTGAACACCATAAACACACACGGAAAGATCCGGAACCAACAGCCAGTGTCAGGGTTGGTCCTGCAGACAATGCGCCAGGCAGCACGCTCTGTGCGGTTCTAGAAGACTGGCGGGCGTGAGAAGGTAGAGATCCCCTGCCCCGGGACGGCTTGATGGTTCACCTGGGAGACCGAACCAGGGGGAAAACGCGAGTAACGAAGGATGTCAGGAGGCGACCAGAGAGAAAACGGGACGAGAAAGATCCCCGAACCACAGCACGGGAAATCCTCAAATACCTAGAAATAACCCTCACTGGAAAAGTACGTGAAGGAATTAAGACAAAACAGTATAAAATGACTAAGTGCCTTTTATCCCAATTTTCAAAGTTTAAAAGTAGTAAGAGTCAAAAAATAAAACTTAGTGGGGCCGGCCCGTGGCGTAGGGGTTAAGTTCAGAGGGCCTTGCATTGGTGGCCTAGGTTTGCGGGTTTGGATCCTGGACGCAGACCTGCACCACTCGTCAGCCACGCTGTAGCAGTGTTCCACATACAAAACAGAGGAAGATTGGCACAGATCTTAGCTGGGGGCTAATCTTCCTCAGCGACAAAACAAAAAGAAAGGAAGATGGGCACAGATGTTAGCTCAAGGTGAAATCTTCCTCAGCAAAAACAAAACAGATAAACAGGTTCTCACAACAGGAAAATACAGTACTATAGAGAGAAACAGTTCTTCCCAAATTCACCTATGAATTTAACATAATATCCAAATTACAAAGGTTTTTTTTTGGGGGGAGATGTGGGAAGAAGAGACATAGCATAATGATTCTAATGGTCATAAAAAATAATCAGTGTGTCTGAAAACACGGGGGAAAAAAACGAAAAAGAACTGAGGTAGGACAATAAAAATACCATAAAACTACAATAATGAACACTGGGTAGCACTGAGATAGTAACAGATAAAAAGGTAGAAAAGTGAAATAAAAATTCACAGGTAATTGGCAATTTAGGAAATGCTTTGAAGCCCTTCAAAACCACCAATAAAGGTTTCCTTGAGTTTATTCTCTTGCTCTATAACTTCCTAACTTAAATGCTTAATCCCACTCTTTTCATTTTATCCGCTTCAATGAGAACATCAAAAGCTATGATTCCTCCCCAAGTACAGCTTTGGCTGCACCTCAGTCTCAACGTGTTTACATTACTGCTGATTTCTGTCTAGCCTGTCTTGGCTGTTTTGATTTCCCCTTTAACCCAACAGGCGGGTAAAAAGGAATTTTGGTATTTCCAAGTGGTTAGGTTTTTTTATTTCTTTCTCCTTTTTGGTTTTTTATTTCTAGTTTTGCTGCATTGTTCTCAGAGAATGTGGTTTATGCTTTAGTCAGTATTTTTTATGTTAGAGGTTTTTACTGTGCCCAGTATGGGGTCAATTTTTATAAAAGGGGTGTGGTCTTTATTTATAGGGCTTGGCCTTTAAAAAGACATACGCTTGGTAGATAAAGTGCTTCTAGGGGCCAGCCCGGTGGTGCAGCAGGTAAGTGTGCACGTTCCACTTCTCGGTGGCCCGGGGTTCGCCGGTTCGGATCCTGGGTGCGGACATGGCACTGCTTGTCAAGCCATGCTGGGGTAGACGTCCCACATATAAAGTAGAGGAAGATGGGCATGGATGTTAGCTCAGGGCCAGTCTTCCTCAGCAAAAAGAGGAGGATTGGCAGCAGATATTAGCTCAGGGCTAATCTTCTTCTTCTTCAAAAAGAGTGCTTCTAACTGGAGATGTCCCTCAGAATGGCCCGGAAGCTCTGACAGGCCCCGTCTGAGCCTCTGCACCAGCAGCTCTGGGTGCAGGGCCCCAGGACACGTGTTCTGAGCAGCCCCACGGGTGCACAGGGCCAGGAGCTGCTGTGTCAGCTCAAGCTTGATCACTTTGCTGTCAAGCTTCCCTCCCTCCCACTCACTTTTCACATCTCTGATCTGCCCAGGATGGCAAAAGCACACTTTTCTCTCCTCCAGCATCTTTCCCCATAGGTTCCTCAACCTGATACAATGAGGAGCAGGCACGTTCATGACCATCACATCAGCACTACAGAATGGACTGTGTCACCCAATTCCTAAAAATGTTCTCAAAATGGCACTAAGGCCAGAAAACCATAAATAAGAAGACAATGTAAAAACGATACCTGTAAACCACTGAGACAAACTAGACATCTCCACCAGTAGCAATGGTTACAAAGAGAGAGTGAACAAAAAAGGCTGCAATGTAGATGGCAAAAAATTAACAACCTTCCTATATAGAGTTCTTGCAAATCAATAAAGCAGAGCAGGGATACAGGACACTATGGGAGGCAGGACTGGGTGGTCAGCTGGGATGGTTACAGCTTCTTCATTGGTAAAACATGGCTAATAACTATACCTATTTCCTCGACCTGTGAGGATGGAGGGCTCACGATCAATGATCCAAGCTTGGTGGCTGGCACACAGTGCTCCAGAAATAGTGATATAAGTCCTGGTTGATAAGCACTATCATCGCTGATGTTCAAAAGTTCATCGGGCGTTGATAAAAGGAACAAACTGGTGGTACAGCCCACAACTCAGATGGATCTCGAGAGAATGAGGCTCAGTGAAAAAGGCCCATCTCAGAAGGTTCCACACTGTGCGAGTCCACACTCAGAACACTATCGACACGACAGAACTGTGGGATGGAGAACAGATCAGCGGTGGCCCTGGGTGTGGGGGGGCCCCGGGTGTGGCTATGGAGGGGGTGGTGTGCTGATTGGACGCCTCTTGCTCTGCATTGTGGCCATGGCCTAACGGCCCTACATGCGGCATGAAACACACACACACGTAAACTGGTGAGATCTGAGCAAACTCAGGGGCTCTTCCTGATCTCCCGCCACAGATGTGAGGGATGTCGCCGCCGGGGGGGCGGCGGGGGGGAGGTCAAGGGAGGGAGCGAGGGTCCTCCCTGGACACTTGGCTGCAACTTCCTGTGAATCTCTAGTTTCCAAAATTAAAAGCCAAAAACAAAAGTTGATCAACTCCAAAATAAGAAAGAAAAAGGGCACAAGACAGTGACGGGAGACTCGTCACGAAGGAACTCACGTGGCGGATGAGCTCCTGCAAAGACGGCCGCCCGTGAGCGGTGACATCAGCACCCTGGAAACGGCAGACCCCTTTTCTGAGGCCCAGCGAACGGGAGGAAACTTAGGAAGAGCCGGCGCTGGCCAAGGCGATGGGACACCAGGGGACGTGCGCAGCGTGATCACACGTCCACGGCCAGCCGTCCTCCATCCAGAATCCACCCGGGAGGCCGGGATCGCAGGGTCCCCTGTGGAAACGACACAGCGGCCGCCTCCCCCGCCCTCAGTCTTCGTCCCAAGCGGGCGCCACGTCCACAACTGCACAAACCCAGAGAGCCGCGCGGACGGTAAAAATAGGAAGACGCTTCCTCTGCTGTGTCACTGAGTGCTTCCTGCCGTCCCTGGGGCCTCGGACCCGCCGGCTCTGGCCGCAGACGCGCTGTCATCGGGCCCGGGCCCCCTCCAAAGGGAGGGGGACACACTCGGCTCGTCTTAAACGTCCTCCAATCCGGATAAAAACCCGCACACCCGCCTGGCACGGCCTCGCCTCTCCGACACCATCAGAGGGAGCCAGGCGGCCCCCACACCCGTCCACCTCCCGCTCCAGCCACTGTCGGGGACACCGCCAGGGCCGGCCGGCTGCTGACCTGCTGGCAGAAAGTGCCCTTTCGGGATGAATCTAGGAGCAACTGAGGACTCAGAGAAACCAAACTAAATAGACGCCACGCCAGCACAGATGAGGAGGGTGACGGGAGCCCGTGCCGGGGACCCACAGGCACGTGGAAACTCCTGACAAACGGTGGTGGCCCCCCAGCCCCAGGCCGACACGGCCCGTCTGGAAGGACGGTGACCCACTGACGGAAGAAAGAAACTGAGGCTCGGCAAGGGGGTCTCCCCCGGTCCTGCCCTGCTGACGGACCACCCAACTGCGCCCCCCTCCCCGGGGGCTCTAGTCCCACTGGGAGGAGGCGGGGAACGAGCTCAGGGAGGGGAGACCCCCGTCCGACCCTCTGCTGACGGGCAGACGCCTGGCGAACAGACGAGCAAGCTGGGGCTCAGAGGAGCACTGTCACCTGATAACACGGTGTCACAGCCTGGTGGTGTTGGGGGGCAGTGACGAGGCCCTTCAGCTTGGGTCTTAGGGCCTCAGTCCTGTGCCCCCCGCCCCAGGCTCAGGCTGGCGTCAACTGCTCGAACTGCACTGGTGGAGGGGGGGGTCCCCAATCGCCTGTCCGGCGGGGGATGGTCTCAGGCTGGACCAACCATGCCACTTCCCATGAGGGTAAGAAAACTCAGCCTGACACGTCAGGGGAACAAGGCAAGACCCTAACTGTCCAACGGGGTCAGGGCAGGGCCAGAGAGCGAGCCGGGGCTGCAGATACAACAGGAAGTCAATCTGCAAATATTCACGGGGGTCTCACTCAGGCCAGGCGGGGAGCGGGGGGTCTCAGAGAAGAATTTTTCCCGGTGGCCGAGGGGCTCACAGGCCCCTGGCTTCCGCTCCTCGGGGCTGCTGGCCTTGTGAGTGGACACTGGACGAGGGAAGACGGCCTGGGGCAGAGGGGGAGAGGAGGGCATGCCTGTGTCACCTCCTCCAGGAAGCCCCCGGGGCCTGGCCCTCCGCCAGGCAGGGAAGTGGCAGCGCCCTGGCTCCCGGGGCAGCTTCCGAGGGTGGGGCATGGTGGCCTGCGGGGATTTCCACATCTCAGGAAGGACTCCAGCCAGTCCTGTGGCCACTTCCTCAGGCGGAGGGGAAGGCCAACGCAGGGCAGTGGGGCGGCAACACGACATCCCTCCCTTGGGGGCGGGGGGTGAGCGTGAACTGCCCCTCGAGACCCCCTCCTCCTCCAGCCGCAGCCCACTGGACACCCGGGTGGGATTCAGAGACAACTCCAAGATGGACCTTGGGTCCTGGATCCCCAAGACACATAAGGACACAGCTCGGACACTGAGACCCCAGAAAAACACTAAAGTCCACACGTAGTGCCGGGAGGTGCTCCCCAAACCCCACCGACGGTGCAAGTGGACCCCCCAACATGCACCTCCCCAACGGCACCTCTCTCTGCCTACCGCCCTTGACGGCTCTCACCTCCCTATGGGGAGAAGCCCAAGTCCTCCCTGTGGCCCACCAGGCCCCACACGACCTGTCCCATCCTCTCCGTCCCTCTGCTCCAGCCACACGGGCCTCCTCTCTGTTCCTCCAATATGCCAGCCCAGGCCTGCCCCAGGGCCTTTGCACAGGCTGTGCCCCCTGCCTTGATACCATCCCCATCAGGCCTCTGCGCCAACATCCCCTCCTCGGAAACAGTCCCCAAGGCCCTGGCTTTGTGACAGCCCCTCCCTGCCACTCTGCTGCCTGACTCCCACTATATGCTGCTTCAGGCCGTGCTGTCTGTCCTCCCCCTGCCTTGTCGGCGGCATTCAGTGCTGGCCAGGGTGACCAACCAGTCCGGGTGTGCCCGGGATTTTCCCAATTTGAGCTCAAAGTCCCAGGAACCCCCTGGGTCCCAGGTAAACAGGGACAGTTGGTCACCCCAGCGCAGGGTACATAGACAGTAAGCAACTAACACACACTTGGATGAAAACAGCCAGGAGCTGGGTGGGATTTGGTGAGGGCTGGGGTTCCACGTCACGCCCCTTCTGTGCCTTGGTTTCCCCAGGGCGGATGGACTAGAGACTCAGGACCCCACCTGGGCTAGGGGGACCTCGGAGGCTCAAGTTGCTGCTTCACATGGCCCCCCCGTAAGTAACACAGACACCCCCCCACACACACCAGGGCCCAGGCCTCGCCCCCCCCACCCTACCTGTAGGCCTGGGCGCGCCCCCAAACACCTCCTCCCCGGGTGCCCCGTCCACGAGCCTGGGTCCGGCTGTCAGCCCCGCCCTGGGCTCAGGCCGCGCTGTCCCCGCCCCGGCCCCTCTGCACCGCCCATCTCTTCCCACAAACACGCAGCCCCGAGACAGCGGGTCCTACCTGAGCTTCCAAACTGGGCGCCGGCCAGGGAGGCGGGCCGGCCCTTCCCGTTGGCCACCGGCAGGGGGAACATCTGCAGGGGAGGGAGAGAGACGTGAGTGGGGCAGAGCCTGGGGACGGGGATCCGCCTGGAGGAGACCCCACAGGTGGAAACAGGCAGCACACGGCCCGGCCGCACGCGCCTGCGCAGAAGGCTCCCCCTGGCCGCCCCCCAGCAGCATCCCGGGAGATACAAACGGGGCTGTTTGCACAGTTTCCAGCAGAGGAGAGTAACCTGTTAGGCACTTGATACAATGTATCTGCTCTCTCAACCGATACAAAGTTCCCAAGTTGCAACTTAGGGAAGGGAGATCACCGCTGCTCAGCAGGGGGACCAGCAAGGACCACCGGAAGCTCCAGCCCCCTGCACGACGCACGCCACCTTTCCCAGCAAGCCCAGCATCACCCCCTCGTGTGCCCCTGACCTTAAGTGGAAGGAATGGGGGGGACAGCCAGGCCCCGACACTGGGACAGGGAGACTGACCCGGGGCGAGTGACCCCCGCGGCCCCCCCAGCCCCATGCTCTGTGCTTAGCAGCTGCCAGAGCAGCTCCCGTGGCACCCCACAGCTTGCTGTCAGAAGGGGAAACAGGCTCAGACGCAGGACACTGGAGAGACAAGAAAAAGGCTGCCACCCCCACGGTTGATTCGGTGGATCTCCGGGGCCTGATGTGGGACGGCCACACCCCACTCTCCCTCCCTGCCCTGGCTCACCCCAACCCAGAGCGCTAAGTCCCTAAAGATTAACCAGCTTAGCAGCATTAACCAGGAAAACCCAACACCAACAAACTCTTTTGCCACAGAAAAAACAAAACACAGCCACGCCCTGCCCCGAGGGTCTGGGTTTTACAGATCCCGTTTGGGGTTCAGGTGATTCAAATTGGCCAGAATCGAGGTCAAGGGCTTGTTGGGGAGCAGCTCAAGGCCCCCCAAAACCTTCCTTGGCCAGCCAGGAGGTGGGGGTGCAGTGCCTGGGGGCGTGACTCCCGTGGTGGCACCACGAGCCCTGGGAGGGGCCCAGAAAGTGGGGTCCTGTCCCCCATGCCCCATTCTATAGAAGGGGAAACTGAGGCCATACGCCACCTGGCCCTGGCAGGACTAAGAGCAGAGACTCATGGGAAGTGTGGGGCCCGGGCGGGTTTTCACAGATCTGTGCCCCACCTCAGGGGCGTGCCCACTCAACTGGTCCAGCCTCCCCAGGGCCCTGTCCTCCAGGATGGCTCCTCCCCCCCTGGGGAAACTGAGGCCTGGGGGGAGGGGCTGGCCTGAGCCAGGACCAGAACCAACCGGACCTGAGGCCTGGGGGTCAGCAGCCAAGCCCCTGGGTGTGTGGGGGCTCCACCCCACCTCTCTGTTTCGTCTTCTAGGGTGCCAGAGGCTCTGCTGACGTGGCACTTGTGACACGGGGCACTGGGCCGTGTCCTGTGGGCGCCACAGGTCTCATGACGAGCCCAGACCAGGCCCTGAACCCCTCGGAGCCTCAGTTTCCTTTTCTGTGAAACGGGCTCAGGACTCAGGCCACGTGGGACATCCTGAAACCCAAACGCACGTGGGCGTCTTGGGCACGGTTCAGAGGGGCGGCCTGGGCTGGCGGGGTCACCCAGCCGGGTCACAGGGCGAGCATCTGCCAGCGGCACCCCTCCCACCCACCCCTCAAGCCCTGCCCCAGGCTGGGGACCCCTCAGGCCCACGTCTGCCCTCTTTCTGACCCCCTCCAAGACAGGAAGGCCAGGTCAGGGCAGACGGGGGTCTGACAGCGTGGTTTGATTTTCTCTCTGTATTTTCATGTGAACCTCACCCAAGAAAGCGGCTGCCCTTTAAAATCTTTGGTTGCGGTCTAAAAACGAGTTGTTTTAAAGAAATACATTAACTCAGTTTCTCCGGGGCGGGTGGGAGGGCAGCTACGGGAGGGGACGACAGCTGTAACGGGGGGGGGGGGGGGGGGGGCTGCCTCCGCGCCCGCCGCTCGGCCAGGGCATTCTCCGGGACGAATGGAAACCCAGCCCTGGCCTTTCTCCCACGGGACACCGGGCACCTCAGCCCTCTCGGCCTCACTTTCCTCATCTGGAAACCGGGTGCCTGGTGCTGAGCTGGGGGGAGGACACGTTGGGACCCTCCGGCGAAGGGGCCAGGTCGGGGCCCGTGCGGCCGCCCCCCCGCCCCCCCAGTCGCTCCGTTCCGGCCCAGTGATCTATGACTTGTCAGTTTAACAAAAAAACAAGCGAGCTGCACCCCTGATTACTCAGCCGAGGAGGCAAAAATAAGACGGGGCTTAAAAATACCGGCGTGGCCCTTCCGGAGCGGTGGCCCCCAGTCCCGTGGGCTCTGCTTTTCCGCAGGGCGGCTGACGTCGTTTTGGTTTAGGGACTTTTGTTTTCGACAGACCTCGGCGGCCTGGGCCCCGGACGGGTGGAGGGTTAAATTCAGACCGAAAACTCCCTCCCCAGTCCTGTTTCAAGCCCGAACGGTGCTCGCTGGGGGAGGGGAGGCGGCAGGATTTAGGGAACTGGCCGTACCCAGGTTCCTGGGTTTGCCAGGAAACACCAACCACTCCCTCCCCCAACACCCATGACAGGTGGCCCACTGCATAGACAGGCAAGTCGAGGCCCTGGTCCTCCAAGATGCGCCCCAGCTCCCGACATGCAAGGGGAGCTCCGGTTCCAGCCTCGCCAGGGCTGCTGTGTGACCTTTGGAAGGCAGCAACCCTCTCTGAACCTCCATCTGCCCGGCTGGGAAACAGGCCGTTCTGGCGTGGATCAAACTGCCTGGGACATGTGAAGAACCTCTCACTCTCACCAGGGCCCGCCCCCTCCCCAACAGGAAAGCTTCCTCTGGGCCAGCACTGCCCAGATGCCCATCCACATCTCCTGCGGTCTCCTCCCGTTCCCTGCGCCCCAAGCTCCTGGCGACACACCACGCTGGCCACCGCGTGACTTGATAATTGAGTCTGCCGGCTCACCAAGGGTCCCTGCTCCCTGCACAGGCCAGCCAGGCACCGGACACTCCTTTTTTCTTTTTTTGCACACACATGGAGTGAATAACCCTGATCACACCCATTCTGCAGATCACAAATGCCAAGGCCACCACCCCCCCAGAGCCAAGCAAGAGCCTCAGGGCCGAGCCTCCCCATGGAGGTGTTGGAGGCTCTGGGCAGCCCCTCCCTCTCTCTGGGCCTCAGTTTCCCCATCTGTAAAGTGGTGGACTAGCCCCAAGCTGTGCCTGGGCAAACACCTGGGGTGACAGGTGCCTCTGGAAGCTGGGGAGGGCCTGGCTGATGCTCACTGCTGTAGGGGTGCCAACCTACCCGTCGCAGTGCACCCCAACTCCCCCGGCCCCAGCCAGAGGCCCTTCCATCCAAACCAGCTTAAGGCCGGGCTGTCGGGGGGGTTTTCTGCAGATGCTTCTTTCCCAGGAAGCCCGGGGTGTCCAAGAGGTGGCCGGAGGCCTGGGCTGCAGTGGGGAGGAGCCCGGGAGAATGGGATCGAGGCTCACCATGCTGAAGTCCAGGAGGTCGCTGAGCTCCTTGTCCGTGCCCACGGGCGCCATCCTCTGCGGCTGGCTCATTCTCTGACGGTGACAGCGGGCGCAGGGGCCAGGGTGGGCACCTCAGGCCTGGAGACTGCCCTGCGTGGTGGAGAAGGGAGGTGCCAGGACAGACACACACGGACAAACAGGGAGAGGAGAGAAAGGGTGAGCGACTGAGGCCGGGGTGGCCAGATGGGGAGGGGAGAGCTGCTTAAAGGCCCCTCTGACCACCCAGAGGATCTGGGTCTCCCCACAGTGAGTCCCTTCCTGACACTAGGGGTGGGGGCAGGGCAGCCAGGATCCAGGGGTCTGGGCCCCTGGAGACCCCTCCCCAGAGCCCGCGGGGAGTTTGAACAATGAGGGGGGCGGGGGGGGGGGGGGGGGCGCGAGAATACAGCTCCCCTGAACTCTCTCTGCGACCACCAGGGAATCGGGAATCAAATTGCAAATTTTCAACGGGATGCAGGGCGGGGAGCCCGCCGGCCAGAACCCGCCCCTCTCCCCCGCCACTTCTCCCATTTCCAACCCCCCCCCAACCAGGCTCCCCCACTGGCCACGCCCCCGAGAAGGAGGCGGGGCGAGCCAGGCCCCGCCCCCAAGGAAATTTGGTGGACCCCCCCCTTCCCAGCAGCTGTCACAGCACGTTGAAGGCCCGGTCACCCCCAAATTCAAAGCGAAAGAAATCCACAAGTGAGGAGGAGCCGCCCCCTCCCCGTTCACGACCGAATTGGGGGTGGGGGGGCGCCCTGCGCAGCGACCTACCCACAAAGTTCCCCTCCGCCCCTCACCTCCTCCCCCCACAAAAAAACAACCGAACTCAGAAAAGAAAAAAACAACCCTGGGTTGTTTTATTGTCGCGATGTATCCGGGAATTATTTTTAAGCAACTTTGAAAACATCCCTCGCCGCCGCCCGCCCCTGGGGGGGGTCGCAAAAGCAGGGTTTCCCCCGCAGGGTCCCAGGGGCTCCGTGCTAGAATGGGGGTGGGGAATCCACCTGCCAGGCCCCGTCCCACCCCAGCGGAGGGCGAAGGGAGAAGGGCGAGGGGTGCGTCCCGCACACAGACAGCCGGCCGAGCCCCTCCGGGTTCCCCGGGTGGGGGGCGGGGGCGGCCGCGGAGCAACCCCAGAGGCTGCGGGGGAGAGGGGGTTCCGAGATCGAGGGAGACCCGACTTCAGAAGCGGAGAAACTCCCCGCTTTGTGGGCCAACTAGAGACGGGGTGTGAAACGGATGCCCCGGCGCACCCCCTCCCCCGCTAAGTTTTTTTTTTTTTCTTCTTTTTTGGAGGGCGTGTGAAACTGACTTTTTTTGAGGAGGACGAAACCGCACTCTTTTGTGGGGTAGTTGAAACCGATCTGAAGGCAGACTCGGGGGAGGGGGAGCTGAAACGGGCTCTTAAGAGGGGGCCGCGGCGAGACTTCTGGGGGTCGCCGGGACTTGGGAGGGGAGACTGGGAAAGTGTTGGAACCCACTTCGGGAGACGCTTGGGGGGGGGCCCCAGAGAGCGTCTTCCTCTCGGGGGTGGGGGGGGAGAGGAGGGGTGGGCGGAGGCCCGGGAACCCAATCCCCCGCCTCACCCCCCGCAGCCGGTGCAGGCGGCGCGCCCGGGAGCCCTTTGAAGCTCTGCTGCCGACCCCCAGCCGCCCGCCGCCGCCTCTCCCCGCGGTAACGCGGAGCAGATGTTCCCCCCCGGCCCCGACCCGAGCCCGCGGCGCGCAGCCCCTTCCCCGGAGACAAAAGGGCTCCCCCTCCCGCGCGCCCTCCTCTCCAAACTCCGGCCGGCCTCCCGGGGAGGGGGCGCCCGGGACGCGCGCACGCCCGGTCGGCCGGCCCTCGGGCGCCCCCGCAAAGTTTCCCGAAGTGGCCGGGGGCGGGGGCCGGGGCCGGGCGCGCGCGCTCCTCCACGTCGCCGCCCCCCAGCGGGCGCAAAGTTGGAGAGAACAATGACTCGGGCGGCCCGCGCGCCCCCGCCCCAGACTCGGGCGGCCCGGCCGCCGGCCCCGCGCGCCCCCGGCCCCGCGCGTTACCTGCTCGGCGCGGCCCGGCGCGCGGGCGGCGGCATGAACGGCCCCCCCGGACAAAGGGCGCGCGCGGGCCCGAGGGGCGCGCGTGGGCGGCGGCGGCGGCGGCGACGCGTGGCCTGGGGCGCTCCCGCGTGGCCGCGCCCGCGGGGCCCTGCGCGGCCGGGGCTGGCGGAGGCGGCGTGCGCGGAGCCCGCGGTGCCCGCCGCCCGCGACGCTGGGCTCGGTCCGCCCGCTACGCCCGCGGCCGCCGCCGCTGCCTCATCTTCCTGCGGCGGGAGACATGTTCCGCCCCCCGCCCCGCGCAGGCCCCGCCCCACGCCGGCCACGCCCACGGCCCGCCCCCTGCGCTCCACCCGCGCCGCCGCGGATCCCTCCGCCGCCGCCCGCGCCCGGCTCCCTCCTCCCGCCCGGCGCGCCCGCGGGAGTCCAGCGGCGGCCACGCGGCACCCGGCGCCGGGGAGCGGGGGCGCGCGAGGGGGGGCCCGCCGGCCAACAGCGCGGGGAGGCGGGGGGGACTATCTCCCAGCGCGGAGGCGCACGCGGGCCTGAAGCAGCTCCCGTGACGCAACTGGGAGAGGACCTTGAGATAGAAAGATAAGGCAGAGCGAAGGTGGCCAATGAGGAGGCGCGGGAGCCTGATTGGCGGGGCCGCCCGCCATTCGTGGCAAGACCCCGCCCTCATCCCCGCCCCTCCACCGCGCGGCCCTGCGAAGAAAGAGGCGGGACTCTCCGAGCGAGAGGCCGCGAGAAGCGGTGGAGGGCGGGGGGGGGCGGGGGGCGGGGGGGGGGGGGGTTAGTTTGGAGTTTTATTCTCAGGTTGGCGTGGCCGCCCGCGCGGCCTGTTCGGTTGGGTCGTATCTGTGTTTCTAGGGCTAGCTCCCGGGGCTGGGTGTTGCGAACGGGCATCCCCGGCGCCGAGGGAATGAAGCAGACCCATTTCACGGGCGGGGCAACCGAGGCCAGCTCTGTTTCAGGGTCGAAGAGCCCCGCCTGGCACCGGCGCTGTGCCTCTGATTGCTGGTGGCCTTTGCCTGCCTGAGTCTGTTTGCTCAGCTGTAAAATGGGATTTGGATCTTAATTTGCACAGGACCAAGGCTACACTGGGCCTTCTGATTCTCAGTAGTCTGTGCGGCCACTGAGGTCCAAAGATCCCCCCAGAGCCAGGGGCTCCTCGACTTCTGAGGACCACAGACCCTACAGAATGGGAATAAGAATAATTATAAATGAAAATGACAGAGGCTTTCGTGGCTCCCCATGTCCCCACAGAGAAAACCAGGGGGCTCCTAAAAAAGCCACAGGCCCCTCCTGCTACACCCGAGGTGGGCTGACCCTCACTCTGACCCCTTCTGGCCCACAGAATCCGTCATTGGCTGCAGGCCTGGGGCAGGAGGTGTGGGTCTTGGAGTCCAAGTTCCAATCCCTCGTTCTTCCCTGTGGCCTTGGGCAAATTCTTGCCGTGCTATGGGCCTCAGTTTCCCCATCAGGAAAACGGAAGGGTGCAGCAATGGGCGCAGAGTGGGCGCCCACAGCCCGTGCCTGAGTCCTTCAGCCTCTCCCCATTGACACCCTCTGGAGTGGACGCCCCCTCGGTCCCCAGCCCTTATCTGTGGCCCAACCCTGACCCCACAGGTCTGTGGCCAGCTCTGGCTTCCCTCCAGCCTGGGGGGGGTTTCTCGAGGATCAGGTGGGGTTCAGACCTCTCGGGGTCCCCAACCTCATTTGGGGTGGGCCAGCCTTGCCTTCCCCACAATGCTCAGGGTCTAAACCGCAGAGTCGGGGCCATGTTCCTGGGGGGTGGGGGGCTCTCAGCACACCCACTGAAGTGGGGAAAAGATCCGTTCATGGACCATGCACTTATTGAGCACCGACTGTATGCTAGGCTTGGTGCTGGGCAGCGGGGCACTGTGGTGACTGCGACCTGTCCAGTCCCTGCCCTCCAAGGCAACCTGGGCTGTCAGAGGCCTCCCTTCAGTCCCAAAGGTGCTTCTTTCCGTCCATATGTTTGGCCGTCAGGTTCTCATCCCCGAGTGATTAAACCCATTGTACAGACAAGGAAACTGAAGCTCAGAGAACCCCTCCCTGCGGGCCAGTCCACCCTGAGGCTCACACCTGCCAGGAGGCCCTCCCGGCACCCACAAGCCACCATTGTCCTCCCTGGGGAGGCCCGGCATGGGGCTGAGTCACCGGGCGGAGCAGCCCATGGGGGCCCCGAGTTGCTGCCACCTCTGCCCAGCCCCGCGGCCTGGGCGCGCCCTCCAGGGCCCTGGCACAGGACAGGCAGCCAGCGACTGGTGCCAGGGGCCCCTCGCGGGCAGCCCACAGCCCGCCCGCGCCCCCGCCCGCCTGACTATGGCCTTTGTTCTCTGCTGGGTGCCCGGCAGCCGGCCTCCCCACCTGCCCCTTCCTCCTTTCCCCCCAGCCACACCTACTGTGCGCCACCCAGGCTGGGGACCCCCCGGGGCAGGAGACGACCCCATTGCTGTTTGGAAAAAACGAATGCCAGGGGTTGGTTCCCATGGAGGGGGAGGGGGCAGAGCCCGGAACTTGGGGCTGGGGGTGGAAGCTTCCAGAAGACAGACATGCTAGGTGTGCAGGCTCAGGTTGTCCACAGAGAGAATGTAATTGGACTTAGGACTTCAGGAACACTCTCTCGCCCTCCGTTTTCATTTGTCTCCAAAGTGGGTCCCTTGTCCCGGGGTGGGACCGGCCGCTCTCCCGTCTCCCTGCTCTCACCCCACCCAGCTCCGCCCTGTTGACAGAGGTCCCCGCGGGAGGGAGGAGCGCTTATCACTCGGGCCAGACCCCTGGCACCAACCTCATTTCTTCGTGCAGCGTGTGCGTGTGCAGGGGGCTGGCTGCCTCTGGAACTGGGGGTTTCTCCATCCATGCGGATCCCGTGAAGGGGCCGGACCCTGATGTGCCCCCACTCGCCATGGCCAACCCCCCGCCCCCCGCCACCGCATCCTGGGGCTGGTCTCATTCATTCGTCCATTCATTCATTCTCCCTGGCCTCTGGGAGGGAGGTTTCCGCAGGGCCTGCTGGTGGAGCCTGGGGCCGGGGGTCTCCCTGGATATGGGATGGGGGCTTATTTCCATCCTCCAAAGAGGGAGAAGGTGGGCGTCAAATGGAGGATAGAGCAGTCCCCTAGCCACTCAGATGTGACTTCTCTGGTGCCCAGGGCCGTGCCTATGAGGAGGGGAGGGGACAGATAGGAGTCGACCCCCGCTCCTCCACCCCGGACCCGTCCTGGGGAGCCAGGGGGCCAGGAGCGCTGGGCAGGGGGCTCCAAGAGTGACCAGAGCCCCAGCCTCAAGCTTCCCTTGCCAGGTGTCAAAAAGGACCCAGAAGAGGCTCTGAACATGTGCCCCGAGACCCTGAGCTCCCTGGGTGGGTCCCCTGGGACAGCGAGTGTCACATGGCTGGGACCAGAAGGATGAGTGAAGTCGACGGGCAAAGAGTGGAGCACGTTCTAGGCGAGCGGGGGGACTGCAGGGGTGAAGGCCGGGACATGGGGTCCCTGGGGTGTATTTAAGGAACCCCTGAGGCCAGGGAGCCCAGAGAAATGGAGGGGACAGCAGCCAAGGCCGGAAGGAGGGCAGGATGAGTCGGGTCTTGATGGTGAGGGCGCTAGAGAGCCATGGCGGGGATTTGAGCAGGAGAGGGACGGGATCCCATGTCTGCGGTAGAGGAGGGCTCAGAGAGGAGGGAATGGGGTGGTCATTAGGGGAGAGAAGGGCTGACCATGGCGATGGTTGGTGAGCTGCTGGACTGGGGGCAAGTTTGAGGGGTAACTGAGGGCTCAGCCGTGGGTGGGGGTGAGGAGACAACCACGCGTCGTGGAGCTGGGCATCTGGAGCACCAATAGTGGTGCCCGTCTCCAAGCACTGACGTCTTAGGGTTAGGGATAGGAATGAATGGGGCACAGGAAGTCCATGTCCTGACCGTGCCCAGGCCCCCCGGGACAGAGCCAGGGCCTGGCCAGGAGGGGCTGTGCGGCGGGGGTGTGGGGCAGGGGGCGGTGAGGGGGAGAGTCAGTGAGTGAATGAGCCCCCACCAGGCTGAGCCCAGGCCTAGTCTAAGCCCCGGCCCCAAGCTGGGCCCCAATTCTGGTCGGAGCCCCAACCCTGGACTGAACCCCGAGTCCCCCGACCCAGACCGAACCCTGAGTCCCGTTGAACCCCCAGCCCGGGGCCGAGCCACCTGATCTGGATGGAGCCTGACCACACCGTGCCCTCTTTCCACCTGGGCCCCCCGGCCCCCTCCCCACCTTCCCTGTGCCCATCCCCCCAGGGCCGTGCCACCTGCCCAGGGCAGCCCTTCCCCCTCCTGGCCCGGCGCCCACAGCTCCTGACTCAGGGGCCCCCAGGGCCTGTCCCACCACATTCCGGGGCAGCCTGTGCAAACACAGGGCGCCTCCCCAGCAGCCCCCACGGGCATCGTCCGGCCCAGTTCCCTGGGAAGAGGCAGGGGACAGGGAGCCAGGCCGGATTCCCGCTGCCCACGCACCCACCCACAGAGTGGCCCGGCTGACCCCTGCCCGCAGCGGCTCAGGAGGTGCTCCTGTCCACCCTGGGCACACTGGGGGTGACCCCCTTGCTCCCCAGGGCTCTCCAGCTCCCCTGAGCTTCACCCAGGAGGCAGCAGGAGACTGTTCATATGGGGAAACTGAGGCAAGGCTTCACCCTCCCTGTCCAGGTCTTCACCTGCTCCCGGTGGGCCTTCCAGAAGCGGGTGCAGGGCATCCGAGCCAAAGTGTGGGTTCCACTCAGGGGCGCGGGGGAGAAGCCAGGGGGGCCACATGGTCTCATGGGGGCCCGGAGCTGAGCCTGCACTGCTGGGTGTCCCCAGCCAGGAAGCTGATCAGGAGGCGGGCACGGCTCAGGCAAAGGCCAGGAGGAGGCCTGGGGACCACCAGCTGCTCCCTGGTGCGCTGAGGACCATGGAGAGCCCTTGGCACTCAGTGACACGGACCCCAGTCCCAGCCACCCCGTCTGGAGCCCCAGCTCGGCCCACCCACCTCGCAGCCTCAGCAGCCTCCATGCTGCCCTCCTTGCTGTTCCTCCGGACACCTGTGAGTTCCAGGCCTTTGCCCTCCTCCAGGCCACCCTTCCTCTCCTGGTGCCTGGCTGGCTCCTCCTCACTCTTCAGCCCTCGGCTTGAGGGCTGCCTCCTCCAGGAAGCCTCCCGGGTCCCCAGAACAGGCCGGGTCCCCCGCCCGTCTTGTGGCTCCTCTCACCAAACGTCCGTTCACTGTTTATGGTCACATCCTGAGCGGCACCCCCGAGGGCAGGGATGGGGGCCTTCTTGCTCCCTGTCGCTCCCCGAGGCCGAGGCCTGGCGCGGAGGCCTGGAGGGTGGCGGTGAAGTCGGCATGTGTGCGGTCAGGCTTCTGGTTCCCAGGGGCAGGTTTGGGGCCTGACGGCTGGGGGTCCAGGGAAAGACACGGACCATGAGGCCCATTCCCAGTCCCTGGGCCCGGCTCACCTACGGATCCAGGTTCAAATCCTGGCTCCACCATGTCTTGGCTGTACGACCCCAGGCAGGGGCTGCCTCTCTGGGGCCTCAGTTTCCCCTTCTGAAAATGAGGACCTGGGCCCTGTAGCTGCTCATGTCCTGCTTTCCCTGTGCACCAGCACATTGAGTTTCCCCCGGGCCCTGTGGGGTGCTGACGGTTATGGCACTCATTTTGTAAGTGGGGAAACTGAGGCACAGAGGGATGCAGCCACTTGACCAAAGCCACATGACTGGGCGGTGAACTCAGCCAGGGTTCTGTGCCCGGGACCACCCAAGGGCAGGGTCCATGGGGTCTCCCACGAGCCAGCTCTGTGCCTGGCAGCGTGACCCAGTTTCGGTGGCCAGCCTCTCCTGTGTCTTCCCGCCGGCCCACGGAGTTTGGGGCAGTAGGTAGTCGGCCCCATTTCGCAGAGGAGGGAAGTGAGGCCCAGGGAAGCTGAGTTGACCCCACATGCTCCCTCCCGGCTGGGGCTTGACGTGGCCCGGCTGGGAGTTCGCAGAGAAAATAAATAAGTTGCATAAATAGGTCAGCCAGGCGGCCGGGGAGAGGGAGGGCCCATTCCTCCTCGCGGGGTGAATGGCCAGGCCTCTCTGGGTCCCCGGGCGTCTGGGCTCAGGCCTGACCCCTACTTGTCCTTGTGTGAATGAGAGTCCTCGCGTGGCGGGCAGGCAGGGAGCAGGTATGAGGGGCCTGGACTCGGCCGAGCTCCCTGGACCCCCAGGATTGGAGGTGACACCCGGAAGGCTGGCCTTGCCCCGCCCCCTCCACCTCCTTCCCCCTTCAGGGGTGGAAAAAGGCACAAGCAAGAGCTAGGAAAGGAGAAAAATCTTCAAATTGGGCTACATAACATAGAAACAAAACACTTCTCTATTGTAACAGACCCCCAGATGAAGTTATAGGAGGTGTGACAGCCGAGGCGGGGAAATACTGGCAACATCATAACAGAAGAAAGATTTGTGTCCTTCCTATACAAAGAGTTCCCACAAATCAATAAGAATAGCAACCCAACAGGAAACCGGGCAAAGAAATGAAGAATGAGTCCATAGAAGAAGAAATAGAAATGGCCACTGCAGACACAGAGAAAGAGAAGCTTCAAGTCACTCACGACGAAAGAATCAAGACAAATACGCAAACGAAAAACAACCTTTTGTCCTTATTGTTGGCCAAAAGGGAAAACGTTGGCCACATCCTGCGATGCTGAGGTAGATGTGGGGATCCACTTTGGGTGCTCATTACAATAAAGAAACTCTATGTCCCTCCGAACTCCCCCTCCAGGTCCGGTCCTAACGCTCATAAATCTAATAAAAATGATCGCACAGGCGGGATGTTCATGAGAAGGTGGTTTGTGGCGGCCGATATTGGAAACAAGCCGTGTCCAGCAAAAAAGGGGATTCATAAGAGGATTCTGACACAGCCGTGGGACGAATACTGTCCTCGCCTCACACCCAGTGGGGTTTCTGTGTGTTCTGTCCAAGCAAGAAAGATGTCGGCGGTGGACCGTTCAGAAAAAGTAGGAGTCGGGGACTCACGGCGCCGTTTGGGGGGTAAAGTTTTTGCAAAGGAAAAAAGCGTGAATCGAAAAAGCGCAGGAGGAAATGCCCCAGGGTTCGGCGGTTGCTTGGGGTGTGGGGGGGCCACTTTCAGTTCTTTATATTTAAAAAGAGCTGGGATTCGCTGAGAATTGAACTCCATTTTTCTGCATGGGTTTTGGTATTTTTTTTTTCAATTAAAACAAAGTTTAGTTTTTCAACCCACGGCTGAAGCTGTGTGACCCCACAGAGCCCCAGGATGGCGGGTGGGTTTCCGGGGGGGGGACCCCGACCCCTTCGGTGACAAGGCTCACGGGGCGTTCCCTGGAGGGGGCAGGCTTCCGGCTGCCCCTGGGGGCCTCTGGGGGAAACCCCTGGTGCCCCGGGGGAGGCCCCCCCCACCGGGGGCGATCCTGGGAGTGGGCAGATACGAGGAGCACTGTAGAGAGAGTCCAGCGGCCTCACTTCCGCACTCAGAACCCGGGTTCTCAGCAGTTAAGGGACCAGTGATGAGGTCACCCACCAGGGCCAAGGCCGGGCCTCCTGGTCCCCGGCAGGTGCTGGCGGAGCGGAGAGGGGCGGCCCCTTCCCCCAGGGCAGGGACGGCCCCACAAGTGGCCTGGGAGGAACCGGGTCAGAGGGTCACGGAGCCTTCCCTCCGAAGGCCACTCACTGGTCTCGGTTTCCCCATTTGCGTTGAGGCCCTGCCCACCCCCCCACCATGGGTCCCTTGGCTCTTCGTTTCTCCTCATCACCCAACTGTCGGCACCCCTCTCGGTCCCCCCCACACACACAGCTGGCCCCAGGGCTGGGGAGAATGCTGGGCCCCAGGCCGGCTGAGACCTCTCTGGGCCTCGCTCCGAAGGTCTGCAGAAGGGGCCTGAAGAAGGACAGGACGCTCACCCGCCAGCTCCTGACTCCTTCCCTGCCAGGGCCCCAGGAGGCCCAAGAATCCAGACAGAGGCCAACTGAGGGCACGAAGCACCTACTGTGTGCTCCCCGGCCTGGTCTCCCTTCAGCCACGCTGGCTTCCTGCTTGCTGCTCCTGAATGCCCCGTCTTGTTCCGACCTCGGGGCCTTTGCACGGCTGGCCCCTCTGCCAGGAACCGCTCCCTCGCTCCCTCTGCAGCCTCTGTGCTTGTTTGTTAACCTTCCGCTGACCTCCCCAGGGCCACAACTAGCTGATCTGCTCCCTCAGTTCCACGGGGGCAGCCCCGGGGCCCCGCCTGGGTCTGGCACCTTGGGCACTCGGTGGAGCGAGAGGGTGGGGAGGACAGAGTCCCACTTCACAGGGGAGGAAACTGAGGCTCAGAGGGGGAGGCCTGAGGTCACACGGCTAGCGGTGCCTGGGAGCCCTGGCCCGGGCCAAGGCCTTTCCTCCCGGCCCCGGGGGCTGCGGTTCCCGGGCAGCTGGTGGGGCCACCAACCGGGCCTGGTGTGTGGCAGCGGCAGCTGGGGCTCCTCGGGGCCCAGCCCCCACCACGCAGGACGGGGAGCAGCTGGCGGCTGGGCCGGAGCAGCTCGGAGCCTCTGCGGGGAGGGGCCGCGGGGCCCTCCTCTCTCTCCCTCTGTCCCCCTCTGTCTCTGTCCCTGTCTCTGGCCCCCTCTGTCTCTGTCTCTGTCCCCCTCTGTCTCTGTCTCCCTCTGTCTCTCTCTGTCTCTCTGTCTCTGTCTCCCTCTGTCTCTGTCTCTGTCTCTCTCTGTCTCTGTCTCCCTCTGTCTCTGTCTCTCCCTCTCTGTCTCTGTCTCTGTCTCTCCCTCTATCTCTGTCTCTCTGTCTCTGTCTCTCCCTCTCTGTCTCTCTGTCTCTGTCTGTGTCTCCCCTCTCCTGCACTTTACCTCCTGGGCCATGGGGGCTGGGGTTGGGCCCCCTCCACGGCCCTAGAACCCCCGTACCCCTCCCCCTGCCCATGTGAGCGAGCGAATGGACGGGACCCCCCCCCCCCCCCGCCTGCATCCCCCAACATGTCCCTCCCCGGACGGGGAGCCTGGGACACACCTCTCACTGGCCGGGGGGGCCCCGAGCGAGACCCTGCCACCGCAGGAGCCCATTTCACTTCTGCAGGGTGTTCGCGGGCGGCCTGTCTGGCCAGGATGTGCTGAGCATGGGCACTCAGTGGGACCGCAGGCTTGGGGTCCTTGTCCCTCTGGCCACACAGCCAGCCCTGGGAAGAAACAATCCTGAAGGAGCCACTGGATCATCTGAGGCTATCATGGGGGTGGCCACAGAGGGTCCCAGGGAGGGGGGATATGGAGGCCAGGAGTGATCCTGGTTGGGGCACGGCCAGTGCACAGGCCCTGAGGCCCAGGGCCACCCTCAGCCAAGTTCCTGGGTCCCCACCCCCAGGTCACACAGCAAAGTTGGCCTGGCTGACCCTGCCCACTGCTTCCTCAATAAGGCCCTTAGGCCAAACCCTGGGGAAGGCAGACAGCTGGGGGACTGTGGGTGCAACGAGGAGGGCACTGGGGGGGCAGGGAGTCGGGCACCCCCAAACCCACACGCCCTGGCCCCTGCCAGGACAGCAATCACACCAAACCTCGCTGACAAAAGAATCCATCACAGCAGAAATATCCTCCAGGGGCTGTGGCTTAATCACCCCCAATTTGCATTTTTGCATATTAATGATGGCAGAGATGCTAATTTTGCAGCAGTATTTTTTAAAGGTGCAGAAACTCTGGAAGGGGGGGCGGGTGACGGCAGGGCTTTCCTCGAGGGACCTGGGGGTGCTGGGACTCTGGGTCCGAGATCCCTGCCCCTTGGGGTCACCCCTGCCCCTTGGGTCACAGGGAGCCCGTCCCCAGGGGCGCCGGTGTCTCTGCTCTTGAAATTGGGGCACTCACGCCAGCATTAGCCGGGGGAACCAGGATTCCAGAATTTTCTGCAAATGTCTCCATCCTGAGCAGCATATGGGGGAAAGTTGAGAATTTAGGCTCAGAATCTGTCTTAAAACCTGTGGATTCTGTCATAGACCCTGAATTGTGCTGTGGTCCCCACCTCCGGGTTCAGACCAGAAGCCTGGGGGGGGCCCCTCGGTAGCCCCAGGGGTGGGCTGCACCCCACACCTGGCTCCGGGCTCACTGAGCCCCCCTCAGGATGCCTTGCAGCTCCCACCTGCTCCAACTGCTCACCTCGGGGCCTCTGCACATGCCGTTCCCCTCGCCTGCTGTGCCCTTCCTTTCCTACAGGGTGACCTCTCCAGGGAGGCCTTCCGTGCTGCTCTGCACCACGCATGGGTCCAGTCCTGTCACCTCCACGTCCCCATCGCGAAGCTGGGGAAACTGAGGTCCGGAGCGGTGAGGCCAGGTGCTCGGGGTCACCCAGGGTCCTCCCAGACCCCTTCCCTCCCACTGGCCTCAGGGGGGCTGCGCCCCGGGGGCTCCAAGAGTGGGGTTCAGGCCCGAGGTGAGCTCCTGGGCGCATGCTGCCACCTGGTGGCGCCCCGGGGAGAGCCCACCCCGCGCAGGGGGACCCCGGGAAACCCCCAGTGGGGGAGATGCCCAGCCGAGCCAGACGCCCCCGGACCTGGGCACGGGCGGGATGGAGGGGCTTCAAGGGTGAGGAAGGAAAGGGGGCCCCGACCCGCTGGCCCGTCTGACCCCATCCAGAGCCTTTCCGCCCCATTCCCACCCTAATACTGACCCCCAGCCCGACCCGCCCTGCCCAGCACCCTCCCCTGCGCCCCCGGGACACACGCGCGGCGGGGCCCGTGTCCACCAGGGGGCGCCCGGCGCCCAGGAACCCGCGGGCTGCTGCGCACGGCTGCGATCTGCGCACGCGCGTGTCCGAGCTCCCCGTGGGTCCTGAGCGCGCGTGTGTGTTCCGCCGGCTCGGGCGTGTGCGCGCGCGTGCCCACGCGTGCCCTGGCGTGTCCTACGCACGTGTCCACGCGTGCCACGATGTGCTCGTGTACGGGCGCTGCTCTCGGCTGTGTTCGCCGGCGCCCGGGCACGTGCACGTGAGCTCACGAGCACGCTGGTGTGTTTGTGCATGCTCTCCACGCGCGTGTGTATTCTAGCGTGTTCGTGTGCTCGCGCGTGCTTGCGCTTACGTGTGTGTTCTGGCGTGTTCCTGGGGGTGCCTACACGTGCTGCAACAGTCTGCTCGGATGCAGTGTGCGCAGGTGTGTGCACACGACTCCATGTGCCCTGGGGGGACTGTGCACGTGCGCACACTTGCATGTTCGCATGCGTCACGCGTATTTCTTCACGCACGTGCCCACGCGCCGGGCATGCCCACACTTCCCCGTCTCCTCTTGCTTCCATCTGCTCACCTGTCCTCAGCAGTCACACGTGCACGAACACACCTGAGCACACTGCGCCCGAGCCCGTGTGCGCGCCCCGAGGAACCGGCCAGAACACCCACAAACGCGCTGACCAGCCTATTCGCGCATGCGCGGGTCCTGGCACCCACACGCCCGAGCGTTCCCGCATGTTTACTGCGCGTTCACGGATGCGCGTGCGCCCACGCGCGCTCCCTGTGGTCCCTGCGACGGGGCACGCGCACCTGCGCTCACGCGTACCTGCACGTGTGCTCATCAGAGCCACGGCCCACCCTCAGGTCCCCGGGGAGACCCTGGGCCCAGCAGGACACACCCTGTGGACCGCCCCTCCCAGGAGCTCAGCTGCCTGGACACCCGAGCCCCGCTCCCTGCGCCCCGCCCTGCCTCTCCGTCCTCCACGCCGGCTCCTGCCCCCCGGTGACCACAGGCTCCGGGTCACCCTGCTCTGCACACCCCGCATGGGGAGCCTCTGGCTGGTTGCTCTCTGGGAGCCCGGTCAGGCCTCAGTGGCCACAAAGCTCCTGCCTCTGGGCCTTCACCCGGGCTGTTCCCTTTGCCTCAGGAATCTGGCGACGTGTCCCCAGCTCAGTGCCACCTCCGGTTACAGTGGCCCCCATTTGATCCTCCCCACACCCCGATTCTTTCCTTTGTTGCCCTGACCCGGGTCTCAGCTGCCGCCTGTCCCTGGATGAGGAGCTGTGCTCTGGGAAGGCACCCTGACGTCTGGCACCCCATGGGCACCCGACTGGCTGAAGGATGTGCGCCCAGCGGCCCCCTGATTATGGGAATCCGTGCCCGGCTCCGACAAGCCAGCCCCAGCCAACCAGGCCCAGACAGGGGCTCCACGACAAACCCGCCAAGTGGGGACTCCATGATCCCCCGCCCACCCGCCCCTCCTCTCCACTCATGCCACCGGAGGGGCTGCCTCCCTTCTCCTATCTGTTCCTCCTCCATCTCTTGAACTCCTATTCAACCTGCGGGGCCCCGTGCTATTGGCCCCTCTTCTAAGACGCCTCCCCTGGTCTCCCGGGCGTGAATGGATGAGAGACCACCATGGAGAACAGGCAGGGTGCCAGCTCCCCCAGCTCAGGGTGACCTCAGGTGGTCCAGGCCCAGTCTGAAGACAGGAGCCTATCTGTGGCACGTCAGGTGGACATCCAGGGATGACTGAGTGGCGGTTCCTGGGCCCCGCCCCGCGGTGTCAGCATTGCTCACAAGCTGCCCACGAGGCTCTGATGTGAGGACCCCTCTGTCCCTCCCTCCCTCTCACTCCTCCTCTCTCTGTCCCTCTGTCACCCCCTGGCCCTGGCCACCACCCCCCTCCCCCCCCGCCGGGCCTCCACGGGCCATCTCCTTGGCAACGGTGGCCACAGGGTGGGCCGCTCGATCAATCTCCTTTCACCCCTGCAGCCCCGACCCCGGACCTGGAAGGTGTCAAGGAAGTGGGGTCAGGCCTGGGTGTCCGGGGTGCGGGGACGCTGTGGGGTCAGGACAGGGGTCCCTCAGCCAGAGCAGGGTGGCGAGACTAGGAGAGGGTGAGCGGGTCCCTGGGGCTAGGGTCAGCAGGGTCAGAGGTCAGGCAAGTCCTGGGCACACAGTGACAGTATGACCCTCCTGGGCCTCAGTTGCCCCCTAGGCACATCCAGTCTCCAAACCAGGTCCAGCCCAGCTCTTCAGAGTTCTCCGTCTGTGGGAGCCACCGCCCCAGCCGACGCGAGGAAGGCTCCATCCTGGTCCCTGTGACAGCTGACGACACGGCCACGCGGCCAGGCACCGGTCAGCGCTGGCCTTCGACACCACCCCTGCTTCTGGAAGATTCTGCCATCACTGCTGCTGCACTGTCATCGTTGTTGCTTCTAGAAGATTCTTCCATTCCAGTTCAGAGCCGCTCACCATTCCAGCTCCCGGGAGGGTGGGAAGCGGTCAGGGCCCTGGGGTTTTCCCCTTCAGGGAGGGTCCCCCAACACCCCGGGAGGGAGCGGCTTCTCCCCTGTTCCCGGGTGGGGGGCCGGCGGGGCCGCAGGTCGATGAGCGGGGCCCACAGGCCTTCGATCGCTAAGTGCGTTTGTATAGATCCCGGGCCGGGTAGCCTGGGCCTGCGGGGAGGGTGGCAGGGCCGCGGGGGCCTCCGGGGACCTTGGGGGGCTGAGTGGGGACTCCAGGGCGAGAGTGGGGGTGGCACAGTTCAGAAGAAAGCTCTGGCTGCTCTCTCCCCTTTCGGAGCCTCAGTTTCCCCATCTGGGCAATGGGGACAGATGCTGACATCCAGGGGTTTGCAGTGGGTCTCCCGGGGCCCATTTTCCAGAGGAGGCGTCCACAGCTCAGAGAGGTCAGGCTGCGGGCCCAGGGCCACCCAGCCTGGGGGCGGGGCTGCACGGCGCGCTGTGCAGATGGAGACACTGTCTCGCTCCGCCTGTAGCTGGGGTCCCGCCCGGCTCGCGGAGGGTGGGGGGGGCCTCCCCGCCCGCCTGGCGCGCTGCTGGCCCTTTAAGAGCCCGATTGGGGCGCCTCCTGGGTTATCGATCGATCGTCGCAGCCTTGGAAACGCGATTAGATTATCGGGCGGGGGAGGCGGGGCGGCGCCCGAGCCCGGGGCCCCTGCCTGGGGGCCCTCCCTCGTGCTCCCGGGACGAGGGGCTGCAGGGTCGGCGCCCGGCTTGTGGGTTTGGAGACTGAGGCGCAGAGAGGGGGCCGCGGAGACTCATGGATCCAGCCGCATTTATTGAGCGCCTGCTGCGTGCGCGGGGCGCGCGACTCCAGCAGTCACCATCTGGAAAAACACAATCAACTATGAAACTAATATTAGGATCGTAAATAACTGCGGCTCGTGACGGGCTCCTGGGGTCTAGGATCCCATTGCACAGATGGGGAAACTGAGGCCGGAGGTCGCGCCGGCCAGAGGGGCTGAGACAGAACATGCAGGCCCCCCGCTCATTCCTGGGGAGCCTCCCCCGGCGGGGTCACTTAGGGAAGGGAAGGGGCTGGTTTCGGGGGGACCAGCCCTTCCACCAACCCTACCCCTTTCTGCACCTGCAAAGACCTCTGGGAGGGGCTTGATCTTGGGGGCGGGGCGCAAGGCAGATCGACCCCCGCGTGAGGCCCGAGTGGGACGCACGGACTGGCCCCGGGACCGGCGGGGGGCTGGGGGGCACCCCCCCAATCTCGGGAGCCCCCGGGGGGGGGGAAGCTCCACTCAGCCGAGGCCGCGCCCCCTCCGCCCACTCCGCACGCACGTGGCCACACGCGGGGCGGGGACACCAGAGCGCCTGCGCGGACAGTCTGCGCGCCTACTGTGTGCCTCCCGCGGCCGGCCGCCCTCACCGGGGCGCGCATGCGGGATGCGCAGTAAGAGCTGATTCCTGCTTCCAGCCACGCTCACCCCAGAGGCCCGGTTCCAAACGCTCCCACAGCAAATGTTTGTCGATTGACTAAACAATAGTACTTAGCAATAAGGATTATAGTAGTAAATTAAATGCAAACCACTCAGACTGGACTTTAGCTCTTGATCACCCTCCCAGCCTCCGCGTCCCCACAAATCTCAACGGATCAATCATTCCCAACACTTATTGAGTGCCGACTGTATGCCCTAGGTCGCCCCTTCTTCTCCTCGACAGACCTGTGAGGCAGGAAATAAGGTCGACCTGGTCTACAAAGTGGGAAACCGAGGCCCAGGGAGGTGGAGAGACTTGTTCACGGAGCCCAGGTGAGGTATCCAGATCCATCTGTGTCTGACGCTTGGGTTGCCTCTGAGGAAAGGAGCTTCATCGTGTTATTTCCGAGGCTCTGAATGTGGGGAAACTGAGGCACAGAGCCAGGGAGCGGCCTGGGGATCTCCCAGAGCTTCGAGGAGGAGCCAGGAGGCAGTTCCGGGCGAACGGTGGAGATCAGCCAGGTTTGGGCCACAACCACACGGTGTGACCTTGAGCGCTTCACCAGGGTCACCTACAGGAATAGGGCCTGACCACTAGGGGGCTGGGGAGCGGGCCGCCCACCTCCCCCCTGAGTCGCCCCTCAACCCCGGCAGGGCCCCCCTGTGCGCCCCCCAGAGCTCTGTCTGCCTCTCCCTGTCTCTCTGTCTCTCTCCCCCCCTCTGTCTCTCTGTCTCTCTCCATCTCTGTCTCTCTCTCCATCTCTCTGTCTCTCCATTTGTCTCTCTCTTTCTGTCTCTGTCTCTCCATCTCTGTCTCTGTCTCTCCATCTCTGTCTCTGTCTCTGTCTCCATCTCCATCTCTGTCTCTCTCTCTGTCTCCGTCTCTCTGTCTCTCCATCTCTCTGTCTTTCCATCTCTGTCTCTCTCTCTCCATCTCTGTCTCTGTCTCTCTGTCTCTGTCTCTCTCCATCTCTGTCTCTCTCCATCTCTGTCTCTCCATCTCTCTGTCTCTCCATCTCTGTCTCTCTCTCTCCTTCTCTGTCTCTGTCTCTCTGTCTCTGTCTCTCTCCATCTCTGTCTCTCTCCATCTCTGTCTCTCCATCTCTCTGTCTCTCCATCTCTGTCTCTCTCTCTCCATCTCTGTCTCTCCGTCTCTCCCCGCCCCTCCATCCCTCCCCGTGTCCCTTGCCCCCGGGCTCAGCCACGTCTCTCCCCACCTCCAGCTCCGGCCGGCCCCTCCTGTCCCTCTCGGGAGCCCTTAGCCGTGGCCTCTCCAGGGGTCCCTGTCCCCCCCCACACCGTGAAGAGCCTGGTGGGGGGGCCACCACCGTGGGGACCGACGCCGGCCCCGCGCTCAGGGCCACAGACACTCTCTGGCTGCACGGACGTCCCCGCCTCTCCCGGAGCAGCATCCACAGCCGCCGTGCTGTGTGGCCTTGGCTGGGACCCGTTCCTCTCTGGACAGTGTAACCCCACTGTGGACCGTCAGGCTGGGGACCCCCAAGGGGCTGGGTCACCGGGCAGCGGAGAGGACACAGTCGGGGCCCAGACCTCCCTCTGGCCCAGCCCTGAGCGGCACCCCCAGCCTGGGGCGCCCGGATGGGGGTGAGGAGACAGTAAAGGGACCAGCCGCCCAGTCCTTTGGGTCTCCCCTCCCCTCCTGCTGGGGAAACTGAGGCACAGAAGGGCAGGTATGCCAGAGGAGGGCTCCCAGCGCCTGAGTGTCCCCCATGCTGCCCCCGAGGCTTTGGCTGGGACTGTCCCCCCCCAAAGGTCCCCCCAGGCTCCCCGTTCGGGGGTCCAGAGGCGAAGCTGTCCTGGCAGCGGGAACAGCAGGGGCCAAGGCCCTGAGGCAGGAAGTGGGAAGTGGAAGGAGGAGTCTGTGGCCGCTGGCCTGGCCTGGGGGCCACAGGCGGCTCAGAGCGAGGGGGGACGAGGACCAAGCCCTCTGGCTGTGGGGAGGGAAGGTGGCGGGCGGGTCGGGCCAGGCGGCGGGCAGGGGTGCGGGCGGTGGCCGTGGCGCCGGCCCCTGGAAGCAGTAATTAAGGGCTCGCGGCGTCCCCGCGGCATGATGCATGTCCACCCTCACTAATCATTTATTAGGTCACTGATGGTTCGTCAATATTAATTCATTTATTTAAACAACTCGGTTCGTAATGAAGACGTGGCCGGAGCGGGGAGCCCGCCGGGCGCGGGGCCGGGACCGCGGGGAGGGGCTCAGACCCGGGGGTGGGGTCACCGGCAGGGTGAGGTCACGCCACGCCCCCCCCACCCCCGACACCGGGCCCATGGGGACACTGAGGCCGGGGCCGGAGGGGAGCTGCCTGGAGGCCACTCAGACCAACCGCTCGCCGGACCCTGTCCTGCTGCCCTGCTCCCCGAAGGCACATGCCAGCCGGGGGACCACAGGCTACAAGGCTGAAGGGTGGGCGTCATCCGTACCCCTGCTGGACCCTCAGCCTGGACCACCCTTCCCGGTCTCCCCACCGGCCTGGCGGACTTGTCCAGGGGGACATTTAAGAACAAAAAATCAGATCACCTCCCTCCTCTGCTCAAGAGCCGCCCATGGCTCCCCAGTGCCCTGCAGAGAAAACCCGAACTTCTCTGTCTCCGCTGCCCCCTCGACCTCCAGTCCGTAGGGCCCCATCGCGTCTCTGTTCCCCGCGACCCTGTTTATCTCAGGAGCTCACTGCGCCCCGACTTGTCTGGGCGATTCATCTGTTTACCCATCATCGGTCGTGTGTTTCCCCCGCTGGCCTGAGCTCGGGGACGGAAGGGACCCTGGCTGTCCCAGGGTGTGGATGACATTTGGCAAATGCCTTCTTTCTGAAGCAGCAGACACTTTGGGGGCCTGGGTCTCAGCCCCTCGGTGAGGAACCCTCCCCGGAGGAGGCCCCGCCAGGGCCCCCGGGGGACGGAGCCTCGTGCCACCTTCCGGGTCCTTCCCACCGCCCCTTCTCCCGGAGCCTCGCCCTCCTGCACCCGAGGTTAGGAGCATGACGGTGACGGCTGACGTCTCCCTCTCTGTACTTGCAGCCACTGTCTGCCATTGACGTCATCACTGTCTCCTTTCTACAGAAGGGGAAACTGAGGCAGTGAGCGGTTGGGCAGCTGCTGGAGGTCACACGGCGAGCGTACGTCGAAGGCAGGACTCGGACCCCTGCCTGGGCCGTCTCTGTGCCCCGGGCCACCTCTAACATGTCCCTCCAGCCAGGGCCCTCTCCTGCCCCACCGCCCGCCGGGGCACCCACCGCGCTCAGGGTCGAGTCCTGGGGCCCGGCCCTCGAGGTCCCCACGCCTCCTGGCCTCAGGCACACGGTGACCCGTCCGCCCGGCCTCGTCCTGACGCGGAGCGTGAGCCGGGTGAGGTCGGCAGAGTGAGCGCGCCTGCGAGGCCGGCACCAGGGCGACAATGATGGCAGTGACGTCCCACCGAGGGGTGGCTGTGAGAATGACGTCCGACGTTCCCGCCTGCGTCCGTGCGTCCACCCAGCGCCCCCTCTGTCCTCGGGTCCACGCCGGGTGAGCTGAGCCCGCCGGGGAGTCCAGGCCGGGAGACAGGGCCCGACATGGACATTCCCAGACCCTGGGGGCCCGGGAGGGTCCCAGAGAGAGATGGGACCCTCCACCCGACACCCACCGGCCGTCCCTGGGGAGGCGCCCCCATGTCCTGGGTCTGCCCGGCGCCCCCGGAACACTCCAGCCACGCCGACGGTGCGGGAGGCAGGCGGCCAGGGCGTGAAAGTTAGCGTGTCATAAGCAGACTCTGTCGTGCTCGCGGCCACCACAAGGAGGGCTCGGGGGCGGCCCCTGTCTGAGCCTCAGTTTCCACACCTGTGAACGGGAGCGGTGCCCGGCGGAGGGAGGCGGGCCGTGAGCCCAAGAGGAAGAGGTCTTCGTAAGGACGTGACCGTGCCGCGGTGAGTTGGGGATCAGCCCGGGGCGAAGTGTCACCTAATTTAACCCTGGCCGGGGGGCCCGGTCCTTCCCCAGACAGGTCAGCTAGGGATGGACGACGAGGGGACCCGGACGTCGAGCCCAGAACCCCACCTGCTCCAAGGGCGCGGAGATGGGGGACGGTCACCTGTGGCATTGGGGGGGGGCACCTGCTGTGTCTGGGGAGACAGCCAGGAGGGGCGGAGAATCCCCCAGAAGACCCTGGACCCCGAACCCCGCTGAGGGAAGGGGGCACCCAGGGCTTCAGGCGTCAGCGGGCTGGGACAGGGTGGGGGGATCCTGGGAGGCCAAGGGTGCGGGTGGCTCTCTGGCTCCTCTGTGGGGCCAGAGTGGGGCCCAAGGGCAGGACCCAGGGCTGGGGCCAGAGCCTGAGGGGTGTGGAGACCCTGCTTGGGGGGCCAGGGCGGGCTCCCCGAGGAGACGACTTTGAAGAACAAGGAGAGGGAGCTGCCTAGGTGACAAAGAGCCAGAAGGAACTGTATGTGCAAAGGCCCTGAGGCAGGCACGGCAAAGAGGCCTGTTTGGTGGAGGCAGGGTTGGGGCTGGAGGTGGAAGAGGCCCCGAAACAGGTGGAGAAGTCGGCGGGGCAGGATTGGGGATTTACAGGGAAGGGAGGGAGCCATGGGGGGCTTCCAGCCGAGGGGAGGCGACAATGCAACTTTCCTCTGAAAAAGTCCTGTCTGGTGCCTCATGGCGGCTCCCGGGGGAAGGGGGGAGGTGGGAGAATCCGGATCCCACCCTGCCAGGTCCGGGTGGGATGAGGGGGGCCAGATGGTGGTCTGCACCCTGTACCCCAACCTCCCCCCACCCACCTAATCCTGGCCAGCCTCCAATAGCCATCTCCACGGCCCCACACCGGGCTGGCCTCAGTTTACCCCTCTGCATGGGGGGGGCTCCGCAGGCGGGCCACTGGGCATGAAGGTGCCCTTGGGGATGTCACCAGCTGGGTGGGAGGACCATACCCAGACCCCAGGAATCTGGGTGGGAAGCCACTGCCGGGGGTGGGGGGGACGGGAGGCTCCCTCTCGGGCCTCAGTTTCCCGAGCTGTGAAATGGGGGATCGGGGCCGTGAGGCAGAGGCTGTGGGGGACGGGTGCTCACATGAGGTTCCTGCGTGTGAACGAGAACCCCAGGGATCTCACCTCCTGCCCCCACAGATCCTCACCGCCGGCAGGGGAGACGGGTCCGTGTCTCCGAGCTGCATGTGGAAGGGGGCCGGGCACCTCTCTATGCTGTGTCGTGGATGGCCTGCAGTAGGTCTCTGTGTCTTTCAGCCTCAGTTTCCCCAGTGACCACAGCTGACCGGCTGGCCCCTTTCTGAGCCGGGAACAGACCCTCACCCACCCGAGGAGGCCTGCCTCCCCAGCCCGGCCCCCTCTCCGTGCCTCTTGCACCCCCCCCCCTCCTAGGGACGGGGAGCTCACCCCTTCCCCAGAGCCCTCGCGGGAGGTTTGACGTGTCAGGCGGCGGCGGCCCCGGGGACGGGTCTGGGGGCGGCGGTTCTCGGAAGAGGTGGACGCGGTTCTGAGAAACCCCGAGACCCTGAGGGACTCCTTTCCCTTCTCAGAAACGCTGCCCCCACCGACGCGGAAGACGAGCAAGAAACAGGCACAGGCGGCCGCGGGCAGGGGGCTCAGAACAGCCCAAGACGCACCCCCCAAAGCTGCCCCCATCTCTCCCCCACCCAGACCCACCCAGCATGGCCCCCGCCTCAGGCTGACGTCTCCCGCCCCCTGCCCGTCCCCTCCTCGCAGGCCCAGGGCACACCCTGCTCCCTCCCTGACGTCCCTCGTCCCTCCTGGTACACTCGCCCCCGTGCGTGACAGCCCCGTGCACCGGGGATTCACGCCCGCTCAGCACACATTTGGGGGCCGTTTGGGCCCTGCCTCACCCACCATCTGGGCACCGTCCCCTCCCCACGCTGGGGATAGGGTGACACCAGGACCTGCGGCCTCTCCTCCCCGACGGCTCCCCACGGGCTCAGGCCCAAGGGTCGTGCTGGACACATGGCCTCTCCGAAGTGGGACATCTCTGTGTCCCCTCCCTCAGCCCAGGGGACCTGCCGGATGTCTCGGTTGGCAGCCCTGGGGTGGCAGGGCCACCTTGATGGCGCGTCACAACCGTCCAGGCTGGGAACGGCCACAGGGCGCTGCAGGCTGACCGCCCGCTCTCTGCGCACGGCTGGGGTCTCACGGGGGCCCACCCCCCCAGGAGGGGAGACGCTTATCCTTGTCCCAGAGTTGGTCACCCGAGTCCCCACACGGCCCAGGTTGTACAGGTGTCCACGGGAGGAAAGCGCGGCTGTGGACACCTGGTGGCGATGACGGCGGCTGAGACGCACAGGGAGCCCCCGTCCACGTCCCGGGTTGGAGGCGCGGAAAGGGAGGCACACGACCTCGCCCCGAGCTCGCGGAACGACCCCTCCGCTGCCTGAAAGTCCAGGCAGTCCTTCCAGAAGGATCCGGGGCCCGGCAGGTACAGGGGACAAAGGGGAATCCAGACTCTGGTCCACAGCTCAGCAACTGGGTCCCCCTGTGTTCATGGGGCCCCTGTGCCCCGCTCGTGGGGTCTCCCCTGGAGTCACCGGCCCCATTAATGCTCTGTCACCCTCTCCCTTCCTCCCACAGCCCCCTCTGCGGCTGGGCAGCTGCCTAATTTCTGGGCACACCAGCCCCGCCTCGGGGGTCCCTAACGGTCACCTGTGTAGCCTGCAAACTTGCCAGCTTCCGATTTCTGCCACAGAATCAGGCTTCACTCCCCTTAGAACGGCTTTGAAAAGCGAACGGTCGAAAAAAACGAGAAATAACAAAGGTCGGCGAGGAGGTAGAGAGACCGGAACCCCGTGTGTCTCGGGGGGGAATGTGCGACGGGGCAGCCGCTGTGGGAGACGGGCCGACGTTTCCCCGGAGAGTCAAGCAGTCACCACGGGAGGCGGCCCTTCCACGCCCAGGGCCCCGATCCGTGGGGGCGGCTGCGGCCTCAGGTTGCGACCCTGGGTTTAAACATTGAGATAAAATTGATGTAACATAAAGCCAACCATTTTAGAGTGAGCTATTCAGTGTTTTCAGTACATTCACAATGTTGTGCACCCATCACCTCTATCTAGTTCCGGAACATTCCATCACCCCAATAAGATCCCCCTGTCCCCATCAGCATCACCCCCACCCCCTCCCCAGCCCCTGGCCCCCACGAGCCCGCTCTCTGTCTGTGGATCTGCCTGTTCTGGACGTTTCACGTCAATGGGGTCACACGCCGTGTGTCCTTCTGTGTCTGCTTCTCTCCCTGAGCGTCGTGTGTGCAGGTCCGTCCACGTGCAGCCATGTCAGGGCCTCGCTCCTCTTCACGGCTGCATAATATTCCCCTACACAGATGGACCATATTATCCATCAACGGACACTCGGGTTATTTCCACCACCCGTGCTGCCGTGACTGTGTGTGTACGAGTATCTGAGTCTCTGTTTTCAATTCCTTGGGTCTATACCTGGGAGTGGAATTGCTGGGTCACCTGACAATTCGATGCTAATTTTTTGCGGAACCATCACACAATTTTCCCATTACAGCCCCTGGATTTCACCTCTGTCCTCCGGGCGAGAAAAGTCCATCTGAGAAATGGGTGCACAAATCCAAGAACCCCGATGAGGCGGGGCCTCCTCTCAGCTCAGATTCCCAGCGAGCCCCGGGACCTCTTCTGCCTCAGTTTCCCCATCTCACAAATGGGCAGTTGGGGTCAGACCTGGGTTTCAGTTCGTGTAGTGACGGAAGGATCCATTTGCTCAAAGGATGGATTTGCAGAAGGCTGGCGGTTCACATGGATGGAACACGGCTCCTCTCCTCCACGTGGGGTGCAGCGTGGGGCGCACATGAGTTCCCCGTCCTCGCTGCTGTTCCCCAAACAAACTTAGGGCTTAAAACCACACGAGTTTATTCTCTTTCATTCCTGGGGGTCAGGAGTCCGACAGGGTCCCACGGGGCTAAACCCAGGGGCGGGCAGGGCGGGTCCTCCCGGAGGCCCCAGGGGAGGAGCGTGTCCCGCCTCCTCCAGCTTCCAGAGGCGCCGCGTCCTGGGCTCGGGGCCCCTTCCTCCGTCCGCACGGCCAGCAGCGCAGCGTCTCCATCTCGGCCTCTGACCCTCCCACCGCCCTCTGCTCAGGACCCTGGGGTGACCCTGGGCCCCGGGAATCCAGGGTCACCCCATCCCAGGGGCCTCGACTTAATCCGTCTGCAGAGTCCCCTCTGCCCCGTGAGGTGACATGGCCACAGGGCCCGGGACCAGGACGGGGATGTCTTTGGGGACCACTACTGAGCCCACCCCAGGGGACGCCCCCCAGTCAACCTCCCTCGTCCACCTTGGAGCCAGGACACCATCCACAGCCTCTGAAGCCTCAGAATAGTTCGAGCCTCCTGGGATTAAATGACCTCCAGCTTCCTCTGATCACAACAAGCATTTATTGAATGCCGGCTGTGTACCAGGCCTCTCTAGCAGGACCGTCCTTGCGGGCGTGTGACCTGTGCCGTTGCCCAGGGCCTCACGCTTGGTTTAACACTCCTCTGTCACCGTCTTGAAATTCTCGCCAATTTGATCTCTGAATTTGTGCTTTGTAAGTGAAGCCCGGTGGGGACAAGGCACGCACACCATGCGGGCGTCCCTTCTGTTCCCGGCTGCTCCATTTGCGCCCGCCGGCCTCCGCGGGGCCAGAATGGTCGCACGTCAACCAGCAAAATGCAAACAGCCGGGTTGCTTTCACGCCACATTTCAATTGTTCCATAGAGAAGAAACACATAGGCGAGCGCCGTCTACGAAATGCAAACTCTGCGCGTCCGAGCTACGCGCTCTTGTCCTTATTTGCATTGAAAACTGGCCTCACGCAGCAGAAACAGTAACCCTCCTGCCGATCATTCAAAGTTTTAACTTTCTTTTATTTCGAATGACCTGGAATAGCAAACGGAGAAAACCACGACCGGCAGAGCGAGGGAGGCACCGGGGAAGAAAGGAAAAAGCTTCATACTTTAGCGCCGTGACCGACGTTTCTTTCGCTGCTTTTCGAACACGCAGGCCCGCATTTGCATTTGCAGCGAGCGCTGCGAGTTACGTCGCCGGGACCGCAGACAGGGTGCTGGAGACTGCTGCGGACAGACAGACAAAAACCTCTGCTTTCCTGGACCAGACATTCGAGTGGGGGAGATGGACAGGAAATGAAGGAATATTTCAAACGGGAGGTGGGCGAGGAGGTGACACAGGGCTTCACAGAAGAGGGGGCATTGGAGCTGGGGCTTTGAGGGACAAATAGGAGTTTGCCTAGTGATGAAGGTGGAGGGCAGAGGAAATAGCACCAGTCTGAGAAAGAAAGAGCATGGCTGTAAAAAGGGGTAGTGAGGGAGGCGGGCAAGGCCGAATCCTTGAAGAACTTTCTGCACCCAACCAGGAGAATAGGGCCTTTATCCCCAGGCCATGAAGAGGCATAAAAAAGGTTTAGAGCAGGGGAGGTACGTACCAGGTCTGCGAGTGAGAAAGAGCCCCCTGAGGTCAGTGTCGGGGATGGTTTAGATCAAGAGTCTGCTAACTATTGGCCAGAGGGCCGAATCTGGCCCTTGGCCTGTTTTTATAAATAAAGTTTTATTGGCACACTGCCACGCCCACTCATTTCTGTGTCCCCTCCGTGCTTTCGCTGCAAGGGCAGAGCTGAGCAGTCCCGACAGAGACACTCCGGCCCCCAAAGCTGAGTGCGTTTACTCTCTGGTCCCTTACAGCCTGGTCTGCAGGAGCGAGGGCAGAGGTGGGGGGACCAGAGGGGGTGAGGCCGAGCGGAGGCTGCAGAGGGAGCCCATTCCAGGGGGACACACAAGCATGTTGGAGGATGCTGGGAGGCCTGGATGTGGGGGCCAGGGCAGGACGAGGGGGGCAGCGTGTCCAGCTGGGGGATGGATGGCAGAGCGGCCACTGATGGGGGCACGGGAAGACCCTGAAGCCAGTTAAGCTGAGTCTCGGGCCTGGGACGGTGGGGAGGGGCTCTGGGGAGAGGCCTGGGGTGGCCACGTGGGCCTGGAATCTTCCGTGAGGCCTGGAGAGCCTGGACCAAGGCCTCCAATGCATCCTGGGGGGGTCCCTGGTGGCCCTCTTGGGACTGGCCCCTGTGTTTCCAGAACTTACCTGGCGACTTTTGGGTACAGCCCAGCAGGCCCCACGCCTGGAAATCCCGAGGGTCCCAAATCGCATGTGGCAGGAGGCAGCTACCAGGTGTGGAGCTCTGGCGGGCACCCTCTGGTCCGGGGTGGCGCCCAGAGTTGTGGAAGGACCTTCCATGTAAGGAACCCACATAGGAGCTGTGGTCCACGGTGCATCTGGAGGAGGTGTCGTCGCCGTAAGTGACCAGGCCCAGGTGCCCGTGCACGGGGGGGCCAGGCTGGCACAGGGCTTGGGTCCAGCCCGGGTGGAGCATCAGATGCCCGCAGTGGCCGGGGGTCCCTCCCACACCCTGGAGGACCCCAGATCCTGCACGTGGTGCCCCACTCGCCCCCAGGGCAGAGCCCCCGAGTGTGTCCCCACAGCCTCTGCTTCGCCGGGGCCCCTCGGCCTCCCCCGCCTCCAGGGCCTGGCTGGCACAGCCCGGGTGCACGGATGCCCAGAAGGATGGGTCGTGGGGCGGGCAGGGCCATCGACAGTCGTGCACCGCGGGGCGGCCGGAAGCCAGGACTGGGGGCCATCCGCTGTCCCCCCCCCCAACCCTCCCGGCAGGCGGATGAGGTCGGGGACCCTCTTGAGCGAAGCCGGGCACCCGCCTGCCGCCCTGGCCCCATCTGCGCGGAAGGCCCCAGTTCCTGAATTGCTCCGTCGGGCCGGCCACAGGCCTCCCCAAAGCCCTTAATAGCTGGGCCTAATGTTTTATTGTTGGTTTTAAAAGTGTAATTAGTTCAAGTGTAAACACAAAAAACCTGCTTAATTAAGAATTTTTAAACAGGGGCATAAAGAGCTGGCGGAAGCATCCAAGAACCCCGGGCCGCTCTCGGTCGGATCGATGGGCAGAGGCTGGCGCGCGGGGGGCGGCGGGGCCGGGGAGCCGCCGGTGGGGGCCACGCGCTGCGGCCCCCGGGGACCGGCCGCTTTACGAGCCGGGGCTCACCGGTGCCGAATGATTTTTACGCATTAATGGAGATGACAGTTGGCCAACACAGACCGGGTAGGAAGCCTTGATGGGTGGCTCGGAGCTGAGTCCCGTGACCCCGGGGGCCAGCGGGGTGGGGACAGCGCCTCCCCCGGCCGGGGAGGCCCCGGGTCTGCTCGTCCTCCTGGGGCGCGCCGGCCGGGGGGCGGGGGGGGCCCCTAGCCATGAGGGATGCGCGCGCGCGCACGCGCACGCCGGTCGATGGAGGCTGGGGCGCCACTGGGTCACCTCTCGGCCCATCAGCATCGTCCTGGGAGCGCGTGGCCGCCCTCCCTCAGTGTCAAGGGCTTGAACTTGGCGGTCGGTGCAGGCAGCGCCTGCCTCCCCCCGGGACAGGGCGGCGTTCACAGGGGCGCGGGAGGGCTGCGTATGAAGCCGGGAGAGGCGAGCTGAGCTGGCCGCGGCCTCCGCGGAGGGGAGGGTGGTCTGTCACCAGTGGCAGGAGGTCGTGGAGGTCCCAGGCCGGCCCCAACCTCTCGCTGAGTCCAGGATTTGGCTGCTCCAAGCATCACCGGCTTGAGAAGCAGGAGGAAAGTTCTGGAAGGCCGAGCGGCTGATGGCACGCGGGGCCGTGTAGGCTGGGCCCTGGGGGCTGTGGGTCCTGGGGGCCCCGGAGACACACCTGTCAGGGTGTGGAGCGTGGGTTCCGGCCCAGTCTCGCCCCGGTGTCTGTAAAGGGGTCCGGTCATGCCTCAGCCCTCTGCCTGCCAAGGCGACTTCCCAAGGACACGAATAGGCTGTGTTCCCAAAGCAGCCGGCAGGTCGAGGCTGGCGGCCGGGACCCACTTCCCGCCTCTTGGATTCAGAGGGGTCGGTGGTCTTCACCGTTGTCCCCTAAGACCCTCTTCGGGTCCGCCCAGCCCTGCTCCACACGTGTGGGGATGGGGACAGGACCTGGGGCACGGTCCTCGCACGCTGGGAGCGGCACAGATTCTGGCGTCGCTGTCACTGCATCGCATGTGGTCGGGATGCTGCCCCCTGGATGGTGTGGATGCTCGGGCTTGCCCAGGCCCCACAGTGACCCAGGTGTCGGATCCGGTGGGGCCCCACGCCAAGGCCTGAGCTTGGACCTGCTGAGCCCCCTGGAGACTGCGGAGGAGGGCCCAGGGTCGAGGCCCCAGAAGGAGAAGACCCTCCATTTCTGGAACAGACAGCCCACCTGCTGGGGGGTCCTGGCCTCCGATTTCTGGAATCTGGGCAAGAAGGGGCCGAATGGAAACCTTTCAGGTGATCAGAGAGGCTGAGACGGCTGCCCGGGGCAGCTCAGCAGACATTATCCTCCCACTGCCCCCACCTCTCTTCCTAAGGGACGGAGCAGAGGTGGGTCCCCAGTGGGCCCCTGCCTGCCCGCCCACGGGTGTCAGGGGTCTCTGGGCTGGGCCCCACAGTCTAGTGGGTACTCCGTCCGGAGCATAAATGATAATACCCGTGTTGAGGCCGCTGCCCAGCCCCGCCTGCTCCCGGAGGCAGCGACAGGCGGATCGATAGCTGGCGAGGCCACAGCCTGACAGGGATTCCTCTCCTCTGATTGGGAGGCGGGTGCTGGGGGGCAGGCGGCAGCGGGCGGGCGGGGCCAGACGAGCAGACCCACCGGCCGGCCGTCTGCATGGTCGGGGCCTTGGCTGGCTCCGCGGGTCTCTCACGGGGGTGTCTGTCTGTCTGTCTGTCTGTCCGTGTCTGTCTGCCTCTTTGTCTGTCTTTCTGTGTCTTCATATCTCTCTCTCTCCTTTCTGGTTAGTCCGTTTCCCTGGGTACGGCTTTGGGGGGTCTCCATCTCTCTGTTTTAGCCCCCATTTCTCTGTTCCTCTCAGTGTCTCCCTCTGTCTCTCTGTCCCTGTTGGTCTGTCTGTCTGTCTCGCTCTCTGCCTCTGAGAATCCAAACCAGGACCCGAGATGTCCCCTAGAAAGCGCCCCGGGAGCCCACATGCCCAGCTCCGAAGGGCAGCCCCCAGCCCGGGAAGAGCCGGGTCAGGGTCACCTCCCTGTGGCCCCCGGACCCCCAGCCCCGGCTGGATCTCCCTTGTCTGCGGTGTTCCTTCAAGTCTGAACAAGTCGCCAGCACGTCGAAGCCAGGAGATCTCCACAGGAAAACCCGATTCTGACTCCTGGGCCGCTGTGGTTGCCGAGGCCTGCAGCCTGCTCTGGTCCCTGCCCCCGGCCCCACCTGCAGCGGACCCGGCTTCCTGGGCTCCGTCTGTTGGGACCCTGGCCGCCTGTGAGGTGGAGTCTGTGCCACAGACGAGCAGATCCGGCAGCACCCACTCCTTTCCCCACCGTGGGTTCAAATCTTCCTCCCAGGGGGGAGCCCGGTGGAGCTCTCAAGCCTCTGGAGCCCCAGGCTCTCTTCTGCACAGTGCGGGCGAGTTTCAGGAAATGATTCCAGTTCCCTGACAGGAGCAGGGCTCCCTTAGCAGACAAGACACTTTGTGGGTGTGAGAAATGGAAGTTGGGTTCCAGTGGCACCAACACTGGAACGATGGAGTGGACGTACAGGTGGAAGTCCAAAGAGGGCAGCTGCAGGTAAGGCTTGATCCAGCAGCACAGCCTGGTCACTAGGACTCCAAGATGGGGGCCAGCAGTCTCTTCTTTCCCTCAGGCCCAGCAGGAGAGAGACAGAGATAGAGAGAAAGAGAGAAAGCGAGAGAGAGGCATAGCTCTCTTTTCCCTCTAGGCAGCCCAAGGCCTGAGGTTCACTCTGATTGGATCAGCTTAGGTCACATGACCACCCTTGACTGGATCCCTGCAGCCTGAGGATGGACAGCTCCGTCCCCACACCTCCAGCTGAGGGGCTCTAAGCCCCCATATTGTCGGCATCCAGGCCGTCTACGTGGAGGGGTGGCAGCTGTGGTGACCAGCAAGGGCTCTGCTCTTCCCAGCTCTCCGTCAGCTGGGGTCACGGGGGGACCCACCAAGGGGGGCTGCGGCTGGGGGGGCCGTCAGCACATAAGGAGCACCCAGGACCCCCAACGCGGGACCCACTTATACTGAAAATTAATTGTTTAGCTGAATTCACGTGTAACCAGGCTGCCCAAGTTTATCCAGTGACACTGGAGGGAGAGGCTCCATCCCCGGCCACCTGAGGGGCCCCCCTCACGCCCAGGGCCTGGCTGACCTCCAAACGTCCTTCCCCCCTCCATTGAGCACTTATTAAACACCTGTTGTGGAAGCAACACCCCCCCCCCCCGCAGAGGTGGGGGCCCAGCCAGGGGATGCCTGGAGTTGGGTGGGGGGCGGAATCAGGTCAGGACAGCCCAGAGAGGCCAGGAACCCACCTGGGGTCACACAGCAGATCGGTTGCCCAGGCCGCCGAGGCCCACAGAGGGGCTTCCCCGGGGAGGATGCGGCTGGGCCTCTGGGCGGCCCCATGCCGGCCCAGCCTGGCAGCAGCGTCCCTCCCACAACCTCGCCAGCGCAGATCAGATCGATGGCTCCGCGGGGTTTGCAGGAGCCACACAGCCCAGATTGAAGGAAGAGGGCGGGGAGCGTGGAGTGAGGGGGGGTGGGGTGGGAGTGCGGACGTCGAGAGTGAGCGCGTGCGTGCCCGCGTGGACGGCTGTGTGGTCCATATGTGTGTGGACATCGGTGCGTGTGTCCGAGCGTCTGCGTGCCGGGGCGTGTGTGTCCCTGCGGCGGACCCTCTGGGGCCCTGTGACCTCGTCTTCCGTGGCCGATGGCCTGGCTCCGGATGCTAATAGAGAGGCAGCCCTGGGCTACGGGCCTGAGCCCCATGACAGCGGGGACCCCCAGGGAGCCAGAATCACAGGGGCCCGAGGTGCAGGGCCGCTGGGTCTCAGGGCTCTCGGACTCAGCTGTCCACATGTGGACGCCGGGCTGAGGGCCCCGGGGTGTCCACCCCTGACTTCCCAACTGGACAGGACGGGGCAAGACCACCAAGGCCTCCGGGTGGGCAGCAGGCCACCGTCCCTTGGAAGCCGTTTCATAAAGGCCTAGTGTGGGAGGGGCTGGGGGCAGGGGGTCCAGAGATAGAGACACAGAGACAGAGGGGCAGAGGCCGGGGGTAGACTGGCACCAAGAGACACACACAGCAGCAACTCTCACTGTCTCTCTTTCTTTCTTTCTTTTTTTTTTTTGCTGAGGAAGACTGGCCCTGAGCTAACATCCGTGCCCATCTTCCTCTACTTTATATGTGGGACACCTACCACAGCATGGCTTTTGCCAAGCGGTGCCATGTCCGCACCTGGGATCCAAACCACCAAACCCCGGGCCGCCGAGAAGCGGAACGTGCGCACTTAACCGCTGTGCCACCCGCCCGGCCCCAGGAGTTGTTACTTTTTTGTTGTTGGTGGTGTGTCTAGTGGGTTCTGACTCCTGGTGACCCTGTGGACGGCTGAGCCGAGCCGGCCCCGTCTTTCTGCACCATCCTCTCCGCTTCCGGCGCTAAGTCGGACAGTGCTCCGCTGCTGTTCACGGATTTTTCGTGGCTAATTTTTTCGGAAGTGAGTGGCCACATCCTTCTTCCTAGCCTGTCTTACCCTGGAAGCTTCGCTGAAACTTGTCCACACACGGTGACGGTATTTGAAACCCCACGGCGACATGCAGCCGCCACAGCGCGACAGCCAACCGACGGGTGGCGTGGTCCCCTGGTCAGGACAGATGGCCGAATCTTAACCACTGGACCACCGGGGCTGGCTACTCTTTTAAAAATCAAGGTATATGGTCCCGCAATTCCGCTTCCAGGCCTGTGCCCGGAAAGACGGAGAAGAGCTGTTGAAACGCACATGCGCACACGGACGTCCACAGCGGCGGACACGGCACAGTGTCCGCCAGCTGATGGTGGATAATGCGGGCCAGCCGCACGCCGGGGTAGTACTCAGGCTTGAAAAGTCATTTTAAGATTCTTTTTGAAAAGCTACTTAGCCTTAAGAAATCCTGACGCCTGCTCCCACGTGGAGGGACCTGGAGGACGTGATGCTCAGGGACGTGAGCCAGACACGGAAGGACACACACTGTGTGGTCCACTCACAGGAGGTCCCCAGAGGAGCCACATCCACAGAGACAGAAAGTGGATGGGGGGCCAGGGGCTGGGGGAGGGGTGGGAGTCAGTGTTTCCTGGGGACAGAGCTTCAGTTTGGGGAGATGGAAAGTTCTGGAGACGGATGGAGGGGATGGTGGCACAACTGTCTGAATGTGCTTCATGCCGCTGAGCTGTGCACTGAAAAATGGCTAAGATGGATTTTGCCACAATGCAAAAAAAAATTTTTACAAATGGAAAAAAAAAACTAAGTAGAATTTGTACACAGTCAAATGCACAGATCTTAGTCCATAGTTTGCTGAGTTTTAACAGACGTGTCACTCGTGGTGTAAATAATTCTTCCACGTCGGTTCACTGCGGTTCTCATTCATGAGGTTCGGTTTCTCGCGTTATCGGTCATTTACGCCTCCTCTCGTGGGGGTGTCCTCGTCGCGGTTTTCGCCCGCGGCCCCACCGTCTGTGGCCGTGAAGAATCCGGAGGAAAATGAATGCCCCTCAAAGGAGGCCGGCGAGCGGCAGGGGAGTCCGTCCCCGGTGGTCTGCTCCGAGGGTCTAAGTCCTCACGCGGACCGAGCGCCGAGGTGTGTCGTCCAGCGACAATCGCGAGGCCCGAGCATCAGAGAGACGCGGGGACAGAGGCGCACGCGGGCACAAACCCAGCCCGTGTCTGGAACGAGGCCCAAGACCCTGGGAATTCGCGTCCCTGGGGAGGGCAAATGAGACTGGGGTCTTTTTGCTGTGCTCTATTTGGTACGGCAGGAGATGTTTTTTGCCACCGTGCGCAATAAAATAAATATGCTTGCAGTTTAAAATTTGCTGCTGGCGCCATCGTCCCCAGAGAGCAGAGCCCCCTCCCCAGCCCAGCATTGGAGACCCCCTCTTCGGGTTGAAATTTCCACCTTGTCTCCCCTGGTCCCACTGCCATCCCTCAGGTCCCAGGTCCAGGCAGTTGAGGCTCGTCCCTCCCTCGGGCAGAGGACTGAGGGGCGCGTCCCGGCTGCGATTCACCCCTGCACAGAGGGGGCTGGGTAAGTGCTGACTGGGAGACGGGGAGACAGACATATGGACAAGGACAAGGATGGACGGGTGGGCGGAGGGTGGATGAGAGGAAACTCATGAAGGGCTTAGAACAGGGGCCCGGCATGCAAGGGGCAAGCAATGAAGTGCTAGATTGTGGCGAGGTCGGGGAAGGAGCTGGGGGTGGACAATGGGAAGGATGAATGTCCGGGTGGTAGAAGGATGGACAAATGAATGAGTGAAGCCAAGTGGATGCACAGGCACACCAGATACGTACATCAGTGCCTACAGCAACACGTAATCAAATGGTTGGGTGGATGGGTGAACAGACAGCTGGACAAATGGATAGATGGAAGGATGGGTGGGTAGATGACGGATGGATGAACGTATGGGTCTATGGATGGATGATGGGTGACATATGTATGTATGGATGGATGGATGGATGGATGGATGGAAGGGTGTATTATGGATGATATGTGGATGGATGGTTGATGGATGAATAGATGGGTCTACGGATGGATGGTGGATATATGGAAGCATGGATGGATGGATAGTATGGATGGATGGATGGATGGAAGGGTGTATTATGGATGATAGATGTATGGATGACCAGATGGATGATGGATGAATGGATGATGGATAGATGGATGGATGGATGGATGGATGGGTGATGGATAGATGGATGCATGGGTGATGGATGGATGGATGGATGGATGGATGATGGATAGATGGATGGATGGATGGATGATGGATAGATGGATGGATGGGTGATGGATGGATGGATAGATGGATGGATGGGTGATGGATAGATGGATGCATGGGTGATGGATGGATGGATGGATGGATGGATGGAAGGGTGTATTATGGATGATAGATGTATGGATGATCAGATGGATGATGGATGGATGGATGATAGATGGTGGATGGATGGATGATGGATAGATGGATGCACACGTAGATAGGTGGATGGATGGATTATAGATGGATGGATGGAATGAAAGAATGGAAAGATGAATGTGTGGTTGGATGATGGCTGGACAAATAGATGACCGCACACCTGGATGGATGAACAGATGGACAGATGGATAGGTGGACAGACAATTGTCCCTGTGAGTCCCACATCCAACGGGGCTGCAGGCCGTCATTTCCAAGACTCAGGTGGCTGAGAGGTGCTGCGTGCGCCTCCGGGATTGGACGCAGCCGTCCGCTGCCCTCTGGGTCTCACTCTCTCCCCAGGGCTCACCTGGGGGAGGGGACATGCGGGGGCCGGAGTCCACTGTGCTACCCGCTCCGGCAGCACCCCGCACACCTCCTGCCCGGGAAGGGCGGGGCCGGGAGCAAGGAACGGGGTGGAAGATGCAAAAAGGTAATTAATCTACGGAGAGGGGAGGAGTGTTAATACCTTGAAGACACGGGGGACACACTGTCAGCTCCTACCAATTAGTGGCCTAAACCTGTGTGGTGCTCTCCGTGGGGCGGCAGAGTTGATTACTCTAATTAATTTTGCATCGACCGCATGGATCTGCTGGGAGAGCGCCGATCGGCCTGGGAGACGGATGCTGCCAGCCCCCCACACACACTCTGCCCGCAGCCCCCTCGGCCTGGCCTCCCCACCCTCCCCCAGCCACTCCGCCCCTCTTCACTGCCCTGCCTGCAAGGTCAAAGGTCTCCTCACCAGCCCTGAGGCCAGCCGACTGCACGGGACACACACCTGGACCTGCCTCGCTGGAATCTTTGCGGAACGGGGAGAGGCCACAGCTGGGAACCCGCGGTCTCTGTAGCCCAATTCCTCACAAGGAGGGTGGAGGCGTCTTCCAGGGCTGAGAAGAGACAGGACAGGACGAGATCTCCCTAAATCAGAGCGGGCACTAGCTATTAGTTTCCTCTTCCTGCTGTAACTATTTACCACAAACTTAGCATAAGACAACACAGATTTATTTTCTGACGGTTCTGGGGTCAGGAGTCCGACAGGGTCCCATGGGGCTAAACCTAGGGGCTGGGCAGGGCAGGTCCTCCTGGAGGACCCCCGTCCTCTGTCTGCACAGCCAGCAGCGCAGCATCTCCATCTCGGCCTCTGACCCTCCCGCCTCCCTCTGCTCAGGACCCTGGGCTGACCCTGGGCCCCGGGAATCCAGGTTCACCCTCATCCCAGGGGTCTTGACTTAACCCGTCTGCAGAGTCCCCTCTGCCCCATGAGGTGACAACATCCACAGGTCCCAGGACCAGGATGGGGATGTCTTTGAAGGGCCGTTATTCTGATCACCTCAGAGAGGCACCCCCAAAATGAGACAAGGCAATCCCCCAACCGTGTGGCCAGAAGCTAGACACAGCCATGCCTGAATGGGATGTTTAATTTGTTGGTGTGAACAGAAAGCCAAGACAGGAGCTAATCAACACACCCAGAGAGAACAGCACGAGTACCAAGACCCTCCCCAGCCCCCTCTCTTCTCCCCATCGGAGGGCTCGAGGGCATGACCTCCAGTGTACAGTTTAGAATCGCCAGAGAGGATTTTGTTGTTTACAGCTAGATGAATATTTACATATAGATGAACCTATGAAACCTCCATCCCAGTGAAGGTCTCCGTTTCCTTCACCTCAGAAGGCTCCCTGGTGCCCCCAACTAGGGGTGTAGACCCCCTGGAGGTAGTCACTACCCCAACTTCCATCACCAAGAATTAGTTTCACCTGTTCTTGAAACTCGTATAAATAGGACGTAAGTGTGTTCTTTTGTGTTCTGGCTTCATCTGCTTAATGACGTGTCTGAGCAGTGCGTCCTTGATGTTGGACACACTGGTAGCTTTTTCATTGTTCTGTAATATTCCACAGTGTGGGTAAACCATCATTTAGTTATCCATTCTACTGGAGACATTTGGGTAGGATGGACATCTGGATTCTGTCCAGTTTGTGGCCATCGAGCAAATCTGCTATGAATCATCTCGTACAAGGGTTTTGTGTGGACCTTAGGGCTCACCCCTCTGGGGCATTTGCTCAGGAGCAGAATTGCTGGGACACAGGACGAGTAGATATGGCCCGTCTTCTAAAGTGTTTGGACCAGCGTCCGCCCCCCCAGCCGTGGCTGACCGTTCTCAATCCTCCACCGCAGGACGACCGGCCAGGAGTCAGGGACTCAACAAGAAGCCGCTGACACCACTTTCTAGCCAATAGTAGTCATCTCAGATCTGCCTTCATTGAAGGATAATTAAAAATAAGAATAAAGGGCCGGCCCAGTGGCGTAGCAATTAAGTGCGCACATTCCACTTTGGTGGCCTGGGGTTCGTCGGTTCAGATCCCGGGTGCGGACATGGCACCGCTCATCAAGCCATGCTGTGGCAGGCGTCCCACATATAAAGTAGAGGAAGATGGGAACGGATGTTAGCTCAGGGCCAGTCTTCCTTAGCAAAAAAAAAAAAAAAAAAAAAGAGGAGGATTGGCAGCAGATGTTAGCTCAGGACTAATCTTCCTCAAAAAAAAAAACCCCACACAAAACAACAACAATGAGGTACCACCATACAACTCTCAGAATGGCCCAAATCCAGGACACTGACGACACCAGACGCTGGCGAGGACGTGGAGCAGTGGGAACTCTCGCTCATTGTTGGTGGGAGTGCAGAATGTGCAGCCACTTTGGAAGATAAGTTTGGCAGTTTCTCACAAAACTAAACTTACTCTTACCATGCGATTCAGCTCCTGGGTATTTCCCCAAGAGAACTGAAAACTTATTTCCACAGAAAAACCTGCATGTAGGTGTTTGCAGCAGTTTTACTCATCATCGCTGAGACTCGGAAGCAATCAAGACGCTCTCCAGCAGGTGGACGGATAAACAAACTGTGGTCCATCCAGACGAGGGAATACGACGCAGCCCTGAAAAGAAATGCGCCGTCAAGCCATGAAAAGACACGGAGGAACCGTGAATGCGTATTGCTATGTATAAGTGTGTTACTAAGGGTGTGTTACTATCCGAAAAGGCCGTGTGCTGTGTGATTCCAACTCTAGGACATTCTGGAAAAGACAAAACTGTGGAGACAGTAAAAAGATGCATGGTTTCCAGGGGGTCGGGGGGTGAATAGACGGAGCGGGGGGATTTGCAGGCAGTGACGCTATTCTGTGTGGTACCATAACGATGGATACACATCCTTAGACATTTGTCCAAACCCACAGAACGTCCGCCCCCAAGAATGAACCGTAACATACTATGGACTTCGGGTGATAAAGACGCGTCCGTGTAGATTCATCGATCGTAAGGAAAGTCCCACTCGGCGGGGGACATTGATAATGGGGGAGGCTCTGAGTGTGTGTATGCGCAGGAAATGTATGAGAAAGCCCTTATTTTCCACTCAATTTTGCGATGAACCTAAAACTGCTCTGAAACATACAATATACTAAAAAAAAAAAAAAAAGAAAAGTGAAAGAAGGGATGAAGCTGTACCAGGCAAAAGGAGGCCGGAAAGGGAGGAAGGGCCGTCGTTCTGACACGAGACGAGAGCGAATTCAGGCTGGAAAGAGTGGAATGCACGAGGAAGGACGTTTATTCTTAGGACCATCGTGCAAACGGAACGGAACCGTCAGGAGTCTGCAGGTGCCAGAGGACGCTCGGTGACGTGCGGCTGTCGCGTAAAGAGAACAGCTTGAGAAATACAGGGAAAAGTGGGCAGCTGCCTCATGAGAGGTTTTCACCCATCTCTCCCTGCGTTTGTCGAAAGGAATAAAGAGAAAAATAGGATCGACAAGGGTGAGTCTGCTTTAAATAATGAGATCGGGCTAATAGACACGTGAAACTCGGCTGGGAGGCAGGACAGAGTTTCTTCCCGAGACCCGTGGAAGACTCTCGAACGCCACCCACCTATCAAGCCACAAAGAAATCGCCAATACATTTCTAAGGGTCAAAAAGCACATGTTTGTCAATCACAATGACCAAAACTAGAAATAAATAACAGAGCAGGAAAAAGAACTAATTCTCGGGTCAAAACGATTCCAGAGTCTTTTCGGTGATCGTGAGGTGATGACGGCCGGGCACAAATCTATGGGCCCTAAATGCTTTCGTTGCTGAAGACGAAAACAGTGAGTGTAAATAAAGTCAGCAATTCAAGAAGAGAACAACGACCCCCAAACAGAACTAACGATGGCCGAGGAGCAAATTAATAAAGATAAAAGCCAAAATTAATGACTGAGAAAAGGAGAGAGCAGCAGAACGCATGAATAAATCCCACGGCTGCTTCTTTGCAAAAAAAAAAAATAAATCCCTCTAAAAGAGATAAAGCAGCCGGCGTAATCAAGACGGAGAGAGAGAGAAGAAACGCAGATGAAAATTAGGAATGAAAATTAGGCTGTGAAACCGTAAATACCGAGGACGTTTAGATGCGCGAAGATAGCACGTCGTGGGGTCCTATGCTAACGAGCAGGAAGAAACGGGTGACTTTCTAGGAAAAACATAAATTATCAAAATTGGCCCAAAAAGCAGCAGAACGCTTAAAGAAAAACCTGGGAGAAATTTGCCTTAAGATGATGCCAGAGGCGTCTACCCAAAATAACTGAAAAGAGGCGTTCTAACAAAAGCTTGTTCACGAATGTTCACAGCAGCACTAATTCACGACAGCCAAGAAGGAGGAAACCACCCAAATGCCCATCAACGGATGATGGACCCACACGCTGGAATATTATGCAGCCGCGAAGAGGAGCGAGGCCCTGACACGGCTGCACGTGGAGGGACCTGCACACACGACGCTCAGGGAGAGAAGCAGAGACGGAAGGACACACAGCGTGTGACCCCATTGACAGGAAACGTCCAGAACGGGCAGATCCACAGACAGGGAGCGGGCTCGTGGGGGCCAGGGGCTGGGGAGGGGGTGGGGGTGATGCTGATGGGGACAGGGTGACATGATCTTGTGACTTCTAATAAGAAATGTATATTTAGTCTTCAGCCCTGGTCTTGGCACAGAGCTCCTAAGACCCTTGGAATGCCCGAGGTGACAAAGGTGTCTTTCGATATTCGTAACCCGCCCCTTTCGACCGCGCTTGAGTATAAGTACCTCTCTCTACCTTCCCCTTCGGTACTTTGCCCTGAGTGTCTCTTCCTGGCTGTTCCCGAGTTGGATCTTTTTATGATAAAGTTTTCCAGTAAGTAAACTGGTTTCCTGAGTTCTGTGAGCCGCTCTAGCAAATTAACTGAGCCCGAGGACGGGCTGGTGGGGACCTCTGATTTACAGCCGGTTGGACAGAAGCACAGGTGACAACCTGGACTTTCAATTGGTGACCGAGGTGGGGGCCAGTCTTGGAGGACTGAGCCCCCACCTGGGGGATCTGACCCCGTCTCCAGGTAGATGGTGTCAGAATCCAGTTAAATTTAGGACAGCCGGCTGGTGTTGCAAAGAACTGCTTGAGGTGGGGCAAAACCCTCCACATTTGGTGATCAGAAGTGAAGAATTCTGAGAGCAGCATAGTAGAAAGAAGAAACCCAGGAGCGTTTTTCCTTTACAGGTTATAAGAAAATTTCTGAAACGACAGAGAGGTGGGGTTGCACAGCATTGTGAATGCGCTAAATGCCACCAAGGTGTATGCTTTACAGTGGCTATTTGTGGTCTGTGAATTTCATCTCAATTTTTGAAAAATATGGGGGAAAAAAAAAGAGGGGCCAGACTGGTGGCGCAGTGATTAAGTTCACACATTCTGCTTTGGTGGCCCAGGGTTCACTGGTTTGCATCCTGGGCGCAGACCTACACACCGCTCATCAAGCCATGCTGTAGCAGACATCCTACATATAAAGTAGAGGAAGATGGGCACAGATATTAGCTCAGGGCCAGTCTTCCTCAGCAAAAAAAAAAAAAAAAAAGAGAGAGAGAGAGACAGAGAGAGAGAGAGATGATGCCAGACCCAGGTGGTTTCACAGGTTACACCCTTCAAGGTTAAAGAAAGGAGAAGTGAACTTGATTTCATTCAACCATCCCAAACCATGGAACAATGAGAAACGCCCCGTAGTGGGATCACCAGTGTCCTGTCCCCTGAATTCACGTCCACCTGGAACCTCAGAACGTGACCTTATTTGGAAATGTCTTTGCAGATGTAATTAGTTAAGATGAAGTTGTACTGGATCAGGGTGGGCCCCAAGACCAATGACTGGCGTCCCAATAAGAAGGCCACGTGAAGGCCCGGCCCCACGATGCAGTGGTTAGGTGAGCTCCACTTTGGTGGCCTGGGTTCATGGGTTCTGATCCTGGGCGTGGACCTACACCACTCGTCAGTGGCCATGCTGTGGCGGAGACCCACATACAAAATAGAGGAAGATTGACAACAGATGTTAGCTCAGGGCAAATCTTCCTCAGCAAAAAAAAAAAAAAAAAAAGAAGAGGAGGAAAGTCATGTAAAGACCCAGAGAGACACACGAGTGGATGGCCATGTGACGACAGAGACCAGAGATACGCTGCCCCAACCCAAGGGACACCAAGGATTCTCCCTTGGAGCTTCCGGAAGGACCCAGCCCTGCCACCCCCTTGATCTCGGCCTTCCAGCCCCCAGGACTGTGAAGGAGTCAATTTCCGCTGTTTTGAGCCCCCGGTTTGTGGTACTTTGTCAGGGGAGCCCCCAGTCATCTTCCTCTGCCAGCGGATCGCAACACCAGACCTGACGAAGGGAAAATGACAAAGACACCCGCAGGCCTCCGGCCCGTCACGTCAAAGCACAAAACAAACTCTCCTTCGGGTGAATCCGGAGACGTTTGAAGAAAAAACCACCGACATCAAGTAGGGCTGGTTCCAGGACGGCCGAAGGCAGAGTCTGTCCGTCCACTCCGCCATCCTAACGATCAGAGGGGACCAGCCACATGCTCCGCCCGTAGAGGCGAAAATCATTTGCCAGGAATTCTGGGTGAGGAGGGAACGGGAGGCTGCACCCTCGACGTGACGAAGAAGCGGGCGACCCGATCAGGCCGGGTGACACAACGGTCTGGGTTCATAGCCGAAGAGGAGGGGACGCTCGGGTCGGTCTCCCGTCGGAGCTGTATGGTCGGTGCAATTTTGAAACAGAACCGAAAACCCTGAGCAGCTTAAAACCGTTTTTTGCGCCCTTCAAACAAGCCGTCGGTTACTCAAACCTGGTCTCCAACAGCGGCGACAAGCGCTGGCCGTGTGCCGGGCGGGGATCTCAGAGACAGATCTGAGAGCGTTGCCTCCTGTCTCCTTGCAGGTCGACCTGTCAGCGAGGCTCTTTCTTTCTTTCTTTTTTGAGGAAGATTGGCCCTGAGCTAACTGCTGCCAATCCTCCTCTTTTTGCTGAGAAAGACTGGCCCTGAGCTAACATCCGTGCCCATCTTCCTCTACTTTATATGTGGGATGCCTACCACAGCATGGCTTTTGCCAAGCGGTGCCATGTCCACACCTGGGATCTGAACCGCTGCACCACCGGGCCGGCCCCAAAGCTCTTTCTTTCTGCAAATGCCGATGCCATAATATCAGCTTCTTTGGGCATCGGGGAGCGAGCCCCTGCTCAGTAACAATTTGTTGCAGCCTCAGTAGGAAATGTAGCCACACACACTATTTTCAGATGGTGTCATTGTATCACTGAAACCCCAAGAGAATTTATGAAGACCGGTCAGCATATTCGAGATAGTTACAATGTAAATATACAAAACCAACAGTATCTTTCCTCAGACTGGCAATAACCAGCGAGAACGTATATGAGGGAAAATAAAATTCATTCGCAGTAGCAATCAGAACAGAAACCCAAAAGGCTTCAGAGGAAAAAAAAAAAAAAAACCAAAAGAGACATGTAGGACTTAAAAAAATACAAAACTATTGAAGGATTTTTTTTTTTAAAAAAAAGGCCAAACATGGAATAAATGGAGAGATCTCAGTTGCTGGGTGAAAAGACCCAATAATGTAAAAATGTCTATTTCCTCTAAATTAATCCATATCTGTTTAAATACCAATCAAAATTCCAATCAGATTTTTTTTGCACAGGATGAAGGAGAGCTGAATGAAATGATTCTGAAGTTCAAGTGGCAGAAAACACATTTGGGAGTTGCTGGGATTTTAAGTGGCGGAGTTGAGGAGTGGCACTGGTTTTTGCAGAAAATTGAAATGGGGGCTGGCCCAGTGGCGCAGCGGTTAAGTCTGCATGTTCCGCTTCTCGGCGGCCCGGGGTTCGCCGGTTCAGATCCCGGGTGCGGACATGGCACCGCTTGGCACACCATGCTGTGGTAGGCGTCCCACATATAAAGTAGAGGAAGATGGGCACAGATGTGAGCTCAGGGCCAGTCTTCCTCAGCAAAAATGAGGAGGATTGGCAGATGTTAGCTCAGGGCTAATCTTCCTCAAAAAAAAAAAAAAAATGAAATGTATTGTGAAATTACAATAACTATAAAGTGACACTATCGTTGGCCTAAAGGCTAACCAGAGTATATACAAACTCTGAGCATAACTGGGGTGTCCTTTCGTTTTTGGTGGGGAGGCTGCTGTTGGCCCAGCTGGATGCTGTCACAGAGAGAATGAAGTGCGTCGTCTGTTTCCTTCATTACACGGAAGACAGTCCATTCCCGGGGGGCTAAAATCTCTCACAGCCACACAGACGTAGTTGTAAGATGCGGCATTTTTTTTTGGCTGGTTTGTTAAAATTGGAAATAACTAAATATCTGTATCAATCGGAGCATCCACCGCAGTAAATAGGTTGTAAAACAGACCCCAAATCTTCAGTCTTTTCTCCCAGGGAACTTCACAGGGATGGGGGACGGGTAATATCCCGCCCCTGGGATCAGCCGTGTGACTTGCTGTGGCCCATGGGGCACATATTCAATCCAAGCAGAGAGCAGAGTCCCCCTTCCACCACGCGGGGCCCCACGCCCCCACCATGCTCGGATGGACGCGTTATCCTTCACTGTGTAACCAACGACCACAAACCCAGCAGCTTCGAACACCACCCCGTTATCATCTCGCAGTTTCCACAGGCCAGCATTTGGGGCACAGCGTAACCGGGCTCTCTGCACAGGGTCTCACCAAGCTGCAGTCGGGTTGCGAGCTGGGCGGGGTGGCTTTCTGCAGCCTGGCGACCTCTTCCAAGCTCGTGGTAGAACTCAGGTCCTCGTAGCTGTAGGATCCACAGCAGCTGGCCTCTTTAAAGCCAGCGGCAAAGAGAAAAGAGGGAATCTCAGCTATTCGGAGTCTTCGATTTAAGGAAGGCCTGGGCCCTCACCTGATTAGGTCAGGCCCACCCAGGGTAGTCTCCCTTTTGATTAACTCAAGTCGACTGAGTAGGGATCTTCATTGTATCTGCAGAGTCGCTCCGCCTTTGCCATATTCTGTGTATTAGAAGCAAGTTGCAGGTAATGACCGCGTTTAAGGGGAGCGGACTATACAAGAGGGTGACTCACAGGGGGCCAACCTGGGATGTGTCTGCCTCACCCGGCTAACCTCCGGTCTCAGGAGTGGGAAGAGGGAACTGAGTCACCTGAGTTGTCCAGACCTTCCCACCTCCATCAGCCGACAGCTAGCCGACCCCAGACAAGATCGGCAAATGGACAGCCCCGCCCAACCATGTGAGCAATGTACTGTGACATGTGTACTGTTACATATTGCAACACGCTGTCATATACAGACTGATATATTGCAACACACTGTTATATATGCTGTTGCATATTGCAACATACCATTATTTACACACTGTTACATCTTGTAACGTAGTGTTGTTGCAGCACACTGTTACACGGTGTGTATAATACACACACTGCTCAGGCTGCTGAGGTGTTGCAGGCATTTGTTACGAAGCGTCACGGCGGCAGCCGACGGCTGGTGCATCAGCACTGATGAGTCTCCTGGAAAGAGACGGTGCGAGCGCCCTGAGAAATTGAGGCAAGTTGCATAAAGACATTTTTTTAGAAAACAAAGGTTTGGACACCGTGAGAAACCACAAGGGATGGCGCATCCTTGAACCTCTCCTCCTGCCCTCCAGGCTCCTGCAGGAGCTCCTCGTTGGCCAAACTCACATGGGAGCCAGGGAGCAAGAAGTCATGTGGGTCAGCACTGGGGGCACAACACAGGGTGGCAAAGGGCAGCGGGTGTATGGGGGGGGGGACAGAATTTATCCAGCATGGTGTTTGTCAATATAAGAATGGGTACATGCTCACCAGAATGTCCACATATGTGGAATATTATGCAGCCACTAAAAAGAAGAAGCTGCCTTACACATGGACGGACGTGGAGAATTCCCGGCATCTGTTGCTAAGGGAACAAGGCAAGATGTGCAGCAGGATGTGTCCCAGGCTCCCATTTGTGTCCAGTCACACACACGTCCACAGCCTCTCACTGTCCGGGGAGTGAGAGTAGACGTGGACTGAGGGCAGCAAGGCACAGGCCACTGGCAATCGAAGCCTCGTTCACCACGGACCAGCTCTGTGAGCTTGAGCAGGTGGCTTGACCTCTCTGTGCCTCCACGTCTGTAAAAGAGTGAACCCACACCACAGGGTTGCTCTGGGGATTAAATGAGATACTACGAGGAAAGCACGTAGCATGGCACCTGGCTTCCGGTGGGCACTCAGTAAGGACGGGTGTTTAATTCTTACCGAACACACTTCTGTGTTGTTTGAATTCTCCTTCGTCAGGCACGCAAAGGACGACAATGGAGAGGAATACATCCCAGGTGGACCACAGTTTTAAACATAAGTAATGAAAGCACAGATGCATTGGAAGGACAAATGATAATCTGAGAGCAGACAAATGTATATAATTTGGGGGTGAGGAAGACTTTCTCACCAAGAAACCGAAGGCAGAAAGTGTGAGGGGAAGGTGGATAAACTGGGCTACATGACGACTAAAATGTCACGAGCAACAGTAAAACGCAGGTGCCGGCCCCAGGGTGCAGTGGCTAAGTTCAGTGCACTCTGCTTTGGCAGCCCAGGGTTCACAAATTCAGATCCCAGGCTCAGACCTACACCACTCGTCAGCCACGCTGTGGCAGCGACCCACATATAAAGTGGAGGAAGATTGGCACAGATGTTAGCCCAGGGCTAATCTTCCTCAGCAAAAAAAAAAAAAAAAAAAGTAATAATAAAATTAATTAATTAATAAAATAAAAAGCAAATGCTAAATCTAGAAAAATATTGAAACGTGAATGGCAAAGTTAATACCCTCAGTATAAAGAGGTCTTATAGATTATAAGAGATCTTATAGATTGTTAAGAAACAAGCATAGCCACCTCAAATTAAAAATGAGCAAAACCTCAGAACAAGCAATTCACCAAAGCAATGACAAATGACCCAAATGGGATGAGATGCCAAAAATGAGGCACTATGTTCTACATGTTAGACCAGCGAAACTAAAAGAAATAACAGTCCCCACCGCTGGAATGGATGTAGATATCTCTGTCCTTGGGTGAGAGTGTAAAGCAATTCGGTGCTAAGTCTTGGAAGACTCCTTTTCAGGTGACTGTCCTTTAAGTCACAAAGCCGTCAGAGGAGATTTAGTACAAGGATGTTCCTCGCAGTTTTGCTCTTAACAAGAGAAAAGTGTAAAGACCTAATTGATGGGCGGCTGACACGATAAACTTGGATGATCACAAAGTTAACCACAGAATTATCACGACCTCGCAATCCCACTCCTGGGCCTACGCCCCGAAGAATTGAAAACAGGTGTTCAAAAGACTATGCATCCCCATCTGTTCACAGCAGCACAATTCACAATCGTCAAAAGCTGGAAGCAGCCCAAACGTCCATCGACGGGTGATGGATAAACACAATATGGTCCACACACGTGCTGGAATATTACGCACCCGTGAAGAGGAGCGAGGCCCTGACACAGCCGCACGTGGACGGACCTGCACACATGACGCTCAGGGAGAGAAGCAGACACAGAAGGACACACGGCGTGTGATCCCATTGATGGGAAACATCCAGAACAGGCCGATCCACAGACAGAGAGCGGGCTCGTGGGGCCAGGGGCTGGGGAGGGGGTGGGGGGATGCTGATGGGGACGGGGCTTCTGCTCTGAATTTGACGGTGGAAATGGTTGCAAGACTCTGCGAATATGCTAAAAACCATTGACTTGTACACTGAATCAAAATGTTTAATTTTATGGTATATGAATTTCACCTTTAAAAAAAGGAAAGAAAAGAAAAATAAATAGACTTGGTTATACTGGCAGACACAAAAGCGACGAAAAATCGTGAAAAAGATGGATACCTACTGGTTTTAAAAGGTTCGCAATATGCCTTTGAGTGAAACAAAGGTCACACAGGGCATTTCGACTCCCTGTTTGTAAAGTGGCTTTATCCTCATCCCCGAGCGTGTCTGCAGGAGAAGAGCCTGAACTCTCACGGATCAGAACAAGAGACGTCTAAACGCGACGTGGGATCCTGGAGCGGGAAAAGGACGTCGTGCAAAACCTGGCAAAGCCCAGTCGAAGCCTGTGAGCGGGAACGGCGGGCGCCCGTGTTGATTTCCCGGCCGCAATAAACAGCAGCGCCGCGTTCACGGGAGAAGCCGGGCGAGGGCTGCGCCATCTCTGCGACTTGTCTGTACGTCCAAAATTATTCCAAAATAAGTTAATTTTTTTTAAAGGGAGAAAACTGCTCTTTCATTTCCAAGAAATGAAATCACCGATAATTACATTTTCTCCATGACACTTTTCAGTATTTTCCAATTAATTCCGACCCTGGTGACAACTACTTTTTTAACCAGATGGAACCGCTAGCCTTTTAGTGCGGGTTGCAGACAACGTAGGAAGGCGTTTTTTGCAAATTTCTTTAATATTTATGTGCAATGATTTTACACGAATGTACATGTTTGCATGCGAGAAATCTCAGAGGGTTTCTGTCTGGTCCGGTGAGACAAATGTTTTCTGTTGTGCTGGTTGATTCCTCATTTTACTACAGTTTTGCCAAGATAGATGTGCAGTGTTTGCGTAATTAAAAAAAAAAAAACAGGATTTATTTTTCTATCCCCGAAACTTCTCCCATGGCCTCGTGCGAATTTGCCTGATGACCTTTCCCGATACCAGCAATAATTGATCGTTAATCAGATATTCAAATGGGGGCTTCGAGGAAAGACAGAGTGATTCGGCAACTTTGGCGATAAATAATATTTCCTTGCCTCCCTCGCCCCCTGCCCCTCGGCTGCTCCTTGCTTCCCCAGCGCCGCCCCCCCCCCTGCCCCTTTGCAGCCCAGCCTCGATGTCGCCCCCCGCCCCACCGGAGTCTTGAAAATATCTTTTGGTTTTAAGAGTTCCCCGGGGAAGCCTTGTTCTAAATGAGGTGTAAAAATCTAAGCGGCACAAAAAAAATAGCGTGAGGTTGGAATCAATATTCTCTTCACAGCTCCATCGATTAACAACCATATTCTTCATTTATTAATTATGAAGGGGGATTTCAGAGCTGCCGTCTCCTTCTTTCACTGTGACATGGCGGCTTCCCCCATCCCTGCTTCCCGCGGCTGCATCCCCCCTCCGCTGCCTCCCCAGGCCCGGGGCCGTGGTACCCGGGGCTCAGCATACCCCAGGCCTGCAAGGAGAGGGGGGAGGCGGCACCTGCCCCCACCTGCTGGTCCACCAGGAGCAGAGAGCTTCCGATTGGCCTCACAGCAAATTTTTCTATTTCTTTGCTCCTCTGCTGTTTTTTTTTTTTTTTTTTTTTTCCCTGTCTCCTTCACTAGAACTTAAGCTCCATGCGGGACCTCGCCTGCTGTTTCCCTGATGTGTTTCTCATGCCCAGCACACATGCCCAATAAAGATTTGCTGAGCGACCGAGCAGGTGGAGACAGGAGGGAGAGGGCAGCCCGGGGGAGGGCATCGACGAGGAGTAGGGGCAGAGAGCAAGCTCTGATCGTGGTAAATACTCGTGGGTTGGCCCATGGAAGCCTTGCTGAGGCCACCATGGGAGGGCCCGCTGGCTTTGGCTCCAGCAGGGCTGGCGTCCCCCCTCCCTAATTGTTCGGGCTTCAGTTCACTTATCTGTAAAATGGCACCTCCTGCAGATGAGGCGATCCCTCACATCAACCCTTGTCTGGGCTGAACTTGGTTGTCTATAGGAAAGTAAAACGTCCTCCATCTGGGAACTCATGGGGAAGGGGCCAGGTCAGATGCACCTTTATCCCCACAGCATGGCATCAGGATAGCCCAGAGGTGACCACAGAACAGGCTTGTGGTGGACTCAAATGGATGCATGAATTGATAAATAGATGAGCAGGTGGGTAGATGGGTGGATGGCAGGGTGGATGGGTAAGTGGATGGAAGCGGGGGGATGGAAGGGTGAATGAATCAGTGAAAGGGTGGGGGGGTGGTTGGATGGGTGGGTGAGTAGAAGGGCTGATGAATGGATGGATGTGTGAATGGATGAGTGGATAAGTAGGCATACGAATGTGTGGATGGGTGGGAGGGAGGATGAGTGGATGGCTAAAAGGATAGATAAATGGATGCACGTATGGATGGATGAGTTGGTGAATGCACGAGTAGACAGGTGAACGGTTTAGTGAATGGATGATGAGATGGATGAGTAGAGAGGTAGACGAATGAATAGGTATGTAATGTGATGGACAAATGGGTGACTGGGTGGGTGGATGGATAGGTGAATGGGTAGGAGGATGGATGGGTGAATCAATGAGTGAGTAGATGGATAGATGAATGGATGGATGGATGCATGGATGGGTGGATGGATGGGTGGATGGATGGATGGGTAAGTGAGTGGATGGAAGGTGGATGGATGGATGGATGGGTGGATGAATCAATGAGTGAGTAGATGGATGGATGGGTGGATGGATGGATGGATGGATGGGTGGATGGATGGATGGATGGATGGATGGATGGGTAAGTGAGTGGATGGAAGGTGGATGGATGGATGGATGGATGGATGGGTGGATGGATGGTGGATGGATGGATGGATGGGTGGATGGATGGATGGGTAAGTGAGTGGATGGATGGATGGATGGATGGATGGGTGGATGGATGGTGGATGGATGGATGGATGGGTGGATGGATGGTGGATGGATGGATGGATGGGTGGATGGATGGATGGGTGGATGGATGGATGGATGGGTAAGTGAGTGGATGGAAGGTGGATGGATGGATGGATGGATGAATCAATGAGTGGGTGGATGGATGGACGGATGGATGAATGAAGGAGTCTTTGGGTAAGTTGGTGAATGTATGGCTTGTTGACTGTGTGGGCAATGCGGCGTTGGCTAAACAGACAAGTGTCTTGGTGAAAAGGGAGATGGCTGGGTGGGTTGGTGAGCGAATCAGTGGGTAGCTGGATGGACGAATACGTGGACGGAGGTGTTGGTGACTGGGTGGATGAGTGGGCATATAGGTGGCTAAACAAAAGGGCTTAAGGGGGATTATTTTGCACAGGTTACCTGTGCAGCCCCTAAGCTTTCTGCAACGCCCAAGTACTTATTGCAGCCACACAGGCCCCGGGGGAGGAAACCTCGGGCTGGCTCAGGAGGACCAGCGTTCTCTGCAGAGGAGGCACACGGGGCGGGAGGAAGGGGGACCTACGAGAGGAGAAGTAGAAGGAGCCGCTGGACGTGGCCCAGGCCTCGGGGACTAAGAGGAGGATTCTGGGCACGGATGGGTAGGAAGACCCCGGGACCCAGCCGGGCCTCCCTTCCAGCCCCCCTAACACCTGGAGCTGGCTCCCACCTTCCAGGCCTCCGGAGGCCTCTGCCCACCCCCTCCCCGCCCCCCAGTCCCTCCCTGCGCGGGGACGCTGGGGTGCAGAGCCGGGCAGCAGGAGCTGTCAGCGGCGGACCACGGGGAGGGGCGCCTCCGCTGAGGTCGATGGGAGCAGGGGCCCAGGCTGCGGTTTACACTGAATCCACGAAAATCACCGAAGCTTGAAAAGTGCTCAATACGCCATCGATCGCTCTCTGCTGATCGGCGCGGCGCCGCAGCGGGCTGGGAGGAAGGGCCGGCCCCCCCCACCCCCCGCGCCCCGCACGGCCCCACGCGGGACCCGGCCGCGCCCCTGCCCCTCCCCACCGGGCTCCAGCCCCCGGGCCCTGCGCGCTGCGGACCTGCCGCCTCCTTCTCTGCCGCAGCCCACCTCCAAACCCGCCCCCGGGGTCCTCCCGGTTTGCTGAGATGCGCTCCGACTTCAGAATCCTTCCCCAGCTGTTTTGGGTGACATGGAATCAAGACAGAAAATCCGACTTTGGAAAACGGGGCTCATCTACTGCCAGGCTGTGTGACCCGGAGTGCCTTTCTTAACGTCTCTGGGCCTCTGCTGTCTTCTCTGTCCGATGGGTATCTAACACAGGGGACCAAGTTGGGGATTCTTGGCCTCCTTGGCGTCTCTGCGTTTTGCATTTCCTTCCGTCTTTTGGAAGCCTATTCTTTCCTTCTCAGCTGGGGGAAAGGGTTTTGGGCAGAGGGAACAGTAGGTGCAAAGGCTTGGAGGCTGGACACACGTGGGGCATTCAGGCTGCCACCTGTGTTTGAAAGGACGATGAGTGAGGAGGCGCAAGATTGGCATGTGGCGTCAGGCACAGCTTGGGTTTTAATCCGGGGGGTAATAGGGAGCCTGGGCAGGATCCGGATGACCTGAGTGGATTAGTTTCTTCTCCCGTCGCTACACCTGGGTCCTGGCGGGAGCCCTGCCTCGTCTGCCCCACCCCCGGGGCCCAGTGGTCACCACTTCCTGCCCTTCCCCCTGGCTGACCCCACACTGGCTCCCCAGGTCCTTCCAAGCCCAGATCGGAACTCACCCCTCCCCTGCTCTGAGCCCTCCCACAGCTCCCTATCACCAGTCCAGGCAGCTTGGCCTGAGGCTCTGCACAGCCCATGACCTGTCCCACTGCACGTCTAGCCACACGCCAGCCAGCCTGCCCTGCTTGGCCTCACACGCTAGCACAGCCCAGCTGTTACCACTCGTGTTCTCACCCCACCGGGCCTTTGTCCACCTGCCCGAGTTCTGTCCCCACCCAGCAGGCCTGCCACACCCCTCCTCATCCTCCTGGGCAGAGTGTCCCAGACACCCCGGCCTTGGGACCTCCTCTGGGCTGTGTCTCTTTCTGTGCCCCCAACCTGCAACTAGGGGGCTCTCTGGGCAGCTGGCATCTACCTCCGTGGGGTTGGGCATGTGGGGGGTCAGGATAGACGAGGAGGTGGGAGAAAGAGTCGTTTGTAGTAGAGATGGGAGGGAGGTCCTGGGCGGACACAGCTGGGGAAACTGAGGCCCAGCTAGGAGGGTCCTGCCCCCCTCAGCTCTCTCTTGCCTTTGAGGCCCAGCCCCCAGCCCACCCACCCAGTGTGACCCACCCCGCTATGGGTTCCTGAGAGGGAGAGTGAAAAGCTAAGTGAGACCAGTGGCTTCTCCCCCCTACTCCTCTCACCAGGACCCTGCGTTCTGGACTCTTCCGTCAGACTCCTCCCCTCACGCGCCCTGGAGTCTCAGCTCCCACCCCGGGACCGCCATCTGACCTCTGCTCGAGCAGGGGCTGCCCCCTCCCACCCCTCACGTCTTTCTCCCCAAAGGTCAGGGAGCTAATTTCATTCCTGTGTATCTCTCACACCTCGATGATTAATAATTGAAGAAAATGTATTTCTTCGGGGGGCCCCGGATAAATCAGAAACGGAGGGCTGAGGACACGGTGAGGAAGGGAGAGCTCTGGGCGGCGGGCGGCGGGGGGGTGGCGGGCATGGCCTTCTGAGGGTCTGGCAGCCACGATCGTACTAAAGAATCATTTCAAAGTCACAGCAGCAGCAAGATTCACTTTCTGAGGACATGCTCCGCCTCTCAGCGGCACTTGCTCAGGCTTCTGGAGTCGTCTACCTCTCCGCATCCGCTTTACAGATGAGGAAACTGAGGCACAAGTCGGGGGCAATGACTTGCCCAAAGTCACAGAGCAGGAATTCAAACTCAGGTGGGTCCCATCCCACACTTGGGACTTTGTCCAGGACACCTGCTGGCATCTTCCCTTCAATAGGGAAGTCCCATGTGGGGGGGGAGGGGGGATGTTTGACCCCACACAAGCTCTGTTTGTGGCCCAGGATCTGCTCCGTGGAAACTGACAAGGTCAGAAGTCACAGATGTGTGCCCCTGTTCGTAGAAGCACAACTCACAGACGCCAAAGGGTGGAAATGCCCCAAATGTGCATCCACAAACAAGTGGATAAACACAACGTGTCCACCCACACACTGGAATATTACTCAGCCATGAAAAGGAGTGAGGCCCTGACACAGCCGCACGTGGATGGACCTTGAACACATGACGCTCAGGGAGGGAAGCAGACACAGAAGGACACACGGCGTGTGACCCCATTGACATGAAACGTCCAGAACAGGCAGATCCACAGACAGAGAGTGGGCTCGTGGGGGCCAGGGGCTGGGGGTGGGGGTGGGGGTGATGCTGATGGGGATGGGGTTTTATCTTGGGGTGGTGAAAGTGTTTTGGAACTAGATAATGGTCATGATTTCACAACCCTGTGAATTATTAAAATACCGCTGAATTGCACACTTTGGAATGGCGAATTTTATGTTATATGAATTTCACCTCAATTAAAAAGAAAAACATACAATGAGGACCTCCCCTCCCCATCTCTGAGCATCTGTCTGTGTTTGGGTGATGCTGGCTCCCCACAAGGTGGGGTAACAAGCTTTAAATGCTTCTTGTCCAGTTTTAGACATGCGAGGGTGGGGGTCCTTATTACCCGTGTTCTCCCCCACAGCTGGTGGTTTCAACCTGTGTCACTTACCCTATGCTATTTTGCTGTTTGCCAGAACAAAATGTGCTGGGACTAGCCTTGCTGCCCAAGCGAGGGGGACTTATAAACATGGATGTCTCTTCCGTGGATGGAATGCTGGGTGACTGCTAAGACGATGGAGAAGGAGAAATGACAGAGAAGGAAGCCCATGTGACACAGCGAGACACACAGACCACGTGACAGCCGGAGGTCCCATGAGCCCATCTTGGTAAAGCCCCAGGCCTCTTTCAGCATGTTCCCGGGGTCCTAGCCCAGAGCCTGTTATACCCAGCAGTTCCTGGGACCCTGGAGAAGACCATCCTCATATCCTCCTCCCTCTCTGCCAGCTTGTAGTGAATTGAATAATGTCCCCCAGAAACCACGGCCACCTGGAACCTCAGGGTGTGGACGTACTTGGAAATACAGTCTTTGCAGATGGAATCAAGTTAAGCTGTGGTCATCCTGCATCAGGGTGCCCCCTCCATCCAGTGGCGGGTGTCCTTACAAGAGGAGAAGAGGACACACAGACACAGAGAGAGAAGACGGCCACGGGACAACGGAGGTCGCGACTGGGCGATGCCTCTGTAAATCCAAGGCTGCCGAGGATTGCCAGCAGCTCTCAGAAGCTGGGAGAGGCAGGAAGGACTCTCCCCTGGAGCCTCCGCAGGGAGCACGGCCCTGCCCACGCCTCCATCTCAGACGTCTGGCCTCCAGAACATGAGAGAATAAATCTGCAGTTTGTGGCACTTTGTTACGGCGGCCCCAGGACACTCATGCACCACCAGCCTCATAAAAAGGAAGAGAAATGCAGGGAAAGTGCTATGGGCGCTGGGCTGGGCCCTTACATTTCCCACTGTGTTCTTGACTCCCAAGGACACTTCATCCAACAGTCATTGCCCCTGTTTTTTTGTTTTGTTTTGTTTTGTTTTGTTTTGTTTTTTTGAGGAAGATTAGCCCTGAACTGACATCTGCTGCCAATCCTCCCCTTTTTGCTGAGGAAGACTGGCCCTGAGCTCACATCCGTGCCCATCTTCCTCTACTTTATATGTGGGATGCCTACCACAGCATAGCTTGCCAAGCGGTGCCATGTCCACACCCAGGATCCGAACCTGTGAACCCCGGGCCACCGAAGTGGAACATGCAAACTTAACCGCTGCACCACCGGGCCAGCCCCTGTCCCTGTTTTTAAAGATGGGGGGCAAATGGTGACGCAGACAGGGAAGGTTAGCAGCTCCAAGCCACACAGCAGGCTGGGGGCAGGGTTGGAGGATCTTTGTGGTGGGGGTGGGGCAGGGATCTGGGACCTCCAGGGCAATCAAGGTCCAACGGAGCACCAGCAGACCCCGCATCTCCCCCCGCCCCATGCGAGGTAGGGTTACCCTCATCCTGCCCCGCCCCAGCGCCCACCCATCTGAGGCCGACCAGGGTCTGGCCCAGGGCTCAAAGATCTCCTTTTTTATGCCAGTCTCTGGAAAACCTCTTGGCTTTAAAACCAGACAAGTCAGAGGAATGAGCAGAAAGAAAGAGGGGATGGAAGAAGGAGGGAGAAAGTAGGAGAAACAGTGAGGAGGGAAGAGACCCAGAAGAAAACAGGAGAGAGCAGAGGAGGAGGAGAAGAGGAAGAAGAGACGGCCTCTCTCGTGCCGGACATGCTGGCCTCGTTTCTCCTGCGTCCTCATCTGGAAAATGGGGACGGTTTACCCAATGCACAGGATTTTGAAGAACCAATGTGTTAAACAATTTAGCAGAGGGCCTCACTACTGTATATGCTCAATAAATATGATGAAGACAGTGGATCGCAGGCAGAGCAAAGCGGGAAGGAGCAGGAACAGAGGGGACCGCCCTGTTTCCCTAACAGCTGCGGTCTCTGAGCCAGTGACTTCCCTCCTCTGGGCCTCGGGATCCCCATCTGAGACCGAACATGGCTGATGCCGACTGAGACGTGTGACTCCTCATTGAATCTCCACAAAAGCCCCCCACAGGGCATGTACCATCTCCACCCCACATCACAGGAGGGAAGCCTAAGGCCCAGAGAGGTTAGCCCACATGCCTGAGGCCACTCAGCTGGTGGGTGGTGAGCACAGGATGGAAATCGAGGAATTTGGCCCCTGCGTCCGTCTCCGAGATGAAGCCAGAAACTAAGTGACTCCCTCGGCTGGGCTGTTGGGAGATTTTAAGCGGATGGTGAAGCCAGCAGAAAGCTCTGGGTGAATGTGAGCTGCCGTTGATGCTGTCGTTGATGTTGTTATTATTATTATTATTAAAAGGAGCAGGAGGGGAGGAGGTGGCGGGTGGCGGGGCACCCCGGCCCCTCCCTTAAGCTCTTCTTCGAGCTTATTAAGCGCCTCGGGCCGCGGCGATCGATGGCCACTGGGCGCCAGCTACAGCATCCCTCCAGGCCGCGGGCCGCGCATGCGCGGGATTGATCGCAGCATCTCCGATCCATCGCTGCGCCGGCCCCGCCCCTCCTCCCCGGCCCGCGTTGCCTGGCAACCGCAGCTCGGCGCGCTCCCATTGGCCGGCGGCGGGCCGGGCTCCCGGGCGGCGCGTGGTCAGTTGGTCAGCGCGGCCGCGGCGTGGCCGGGGGCCTGGCTCCGGGCGCGGGTCGATGCCGCCTCCCATCTGACCTTTCCTGGTGCAAGGAGGGGGCTGCGGGCGGGAAGGGGGCCGGGGAGGGGGGAGCAACCCGGTCCGTCTTGGAAAAAAGTTTATTGACCCGTTTCTTATCTCGGGGACGCACGGCTTCCTGCGGTGGGGGCGATTGAATGGCCGGGGTGGGAGTGAGGAGGGGGCGAGCCCCTCTCCCAGCTCTTCCCGTCCCCGATATGCACATATGGGGCGCATCTGTGAGCTCTACCTGGCCACCTCCCTGGACTGGCTGGCCCCATTCCCTCGATGGGCTGGCAAGGGCTCAGTGGCTTGCCCGAGTCACAGATTTATAGGGTGGAAGTGGGCCTGGTACCCAGAAAGTGTGGTCCAGCGGCTGCGGGTTCTCTCTGCCACACCAGGGTGACCACTATACCCCCCAAAGGAGGCCAAGACATTTAGCTGATGCCCACTGGGTCTCACCACTCGCTGCCTATAGCCCACAACCCTGTAAGGAGAAACAATGATTTAAACTGAAACGTAATGTTGAAGTGAAGGGCTCAGGGATGCTGTGACATCTTTGGGCCTAAACAACACTGCTCTCTCACGGAAGTCCTGGCCAAGGCTTCAGAAAAGACACTGGTTATTTTGAAGGGGGTGTGTAGTGCCCTGAACCTTCCAGCTTATTTAAAAAACCCGCAAAATCCCAACAGCCCCAAGAAGCAAAGGGGTTTATTAGAATGAACAACTGGATTTTGTCAAAGGAAGGTTTATTGTAAAAATAAAGATGCTGTTTATGATAAAATGGTAGGGTTTCCCATGTGGGGCAAAAAATATTCCTTCTTTGAGGCTGAAAACCAAGATTGAACTATTTGATGCAAATGCGTGATTAAAAAAAAATTCAGTGTACATGATAGTTTTCATATGCATGGCGTGCCGAGTCCAGTGCTAAGAGATTTATTTAAATGATCTCAATTACTCTCCCCTGCTCACACCCCCAAATCGGTGAGGTCTTACTGAGGAGGAAACTCTCAAGGCAATTCTACAGAAAAGGACAAATTCATCGGCCACAGGCGCACCCGCCTAAAATCAGCCGTGGTCCTTTTGCCCAGGTCTCCTTTTGCCTCTGTGCCCTGCGCAGACATGCTGAGGGACCTGCGGTCTGCAAGCCGCCCCCCGAAAGTGTGCCTTTATTTTATTTTTCGTATAATGCTGTACCTCAGAATCCGCAGTCTCCTTCCACCTTTGCATTTCCAATTCTGAACAGCTGAGGAAGGTTGCATTGACCGGTGGCCTGTGTGGGGGTTATTTTTGAAAGCAGATGCTGGAATTCAATTTTTATTTTAACCTGGTTATTGAGTGCGGAGGGGGAGGGAGGCGGAGGTTGGCCCATTCGTGTGTAAGATGAAAAAGCCGGATTTTATCAAAGGGTGGGCTCTTCTGAAAATGGCTGCTTGGGTCTGTCAGGTCTGAGTGGTTCAGCGGCAGCCTCGGAAGAGAGCGTGTGAGCGTGGGCGAGCGTGTGACTCTGCGCATTTTAGCATATGAGTGTGCAAGTGAGAGTGTGGGCACGTACACATTGTGTGAGGGGGCGGGGGAGGGTGGGAAGTGGCTGCTGTACGGGACTGTGTGTGTTTTTGGTGTCTGCACACGCATGTAACTGTGCATTAGTGTGTAAGGGTGTGTGTGGGTGCATGCATATGTATATTTGTGCGTGTGAGCATTGTACGTGTTTGGCGCATGTGTAAGGGTCCATATGGCTGTTGCGTGTGTCATGCATGTGCATGGGCGTGTGCATGAGGTGTCTGCACCCCGCTCCGGCCTTCCTCTCTCTGGCCCCGCCTGGTCCGCCTGCCGTCACTCCTGCTGGTCCCCCTCAGGGCCTCTGGTTCGTCCGGCTCCCCTGCTGACCCTGCTCCTCTTGGGTCTCCCTTCCAATGCCACCTTCTGGGAGCCCTCTCGGGTCTGCCAGCCCCAGGTGCCTCGCTGGGGAGGATTTGCCGCCATCTCTACTTGTGCATTCATTTCCTAAGTGTCGGTCTCCCTTGGGCACCGTCTGAGGGCAGCGGCCTGCAGCTCGAGCTTTGCTCTGTCCTCAGAGCCCAGGACAATGACTGGATGAGAGTGTGACAACCGGAGGTGTACAGCCCTGGCTGTCCGTGCCCAGCACACTGGCAGCACTGTGAGCATGGAAGACCCCTTTAAAGACAGAGAAGCTGAGGCCAAGACACCAGGTTCCCCCGTCCCAGGATGTGCCCCCGACCCATCTGAGCACCGGCCCTGAGGGGTGCCACTGTCCTGGAACGCTGGCCCCGGTGGCCGCGGCCGGGTGCATGGATTTCCGAAGCTGGCTCGCCATCCGGCAGCTTTATGGACCCGATTCGATGGATCAAGTGATTGACATGTTTGCCTATCAGCTCTCCTGCCTCTCCAGGGACCCGGGCCCCTGCCTCCGTCTCCATCGGCCCAGGAGGAGAGGGGACACCAGGACCCCCTCACAGCCTCATCTCACACACACTCACTCACAAATACTCACAATTATACACCTCTAGTGACTGGACCCATTTGAGTGGATCTTTCCGGAAGGCGGTGTGCCAACATTGAACAAAATCAAAAAGGCAAATTTAAAATGCGAGATTGGTGAGGACAAGAACTTTTGTCTGTCACCTTCCCCCCTGGGTCCTAAGCCTCTTAAATCTGTGCCCAGTGCAAAGTAGATGCTCAAAAAACGGTAGATGGATTCAAGTGGCCCCTCTGTTCCCCAGAGCTGTCTCCCAGGGGCGCAACACTGTGGCAGCATTCATGGGGGTGTGTTCTCAGCAGACTTGCTGTTCCAGGGGCATCTGGAAACAAAGAAATTGTCCAACAGTCAGGTGCTGGCTGGACGAGGCCGGCATTACCAGAGCACACACAGCTGATGAAAGGATGGCGCTCTCCAGTTAGCGGCACCGAATATTCCTAAGACATCCGGTGGAAGGGCTGGCGGCCCCAAAGGAGTTTGCAGCCCTCGTCCACACACGAACCCACACACAGACGTGTCGGGCGGCTTCACTCGAAACCGCCCAACCTGGGAGCAGCCGAGATGCCCTGCGGCGGGAGACAGATAAACAGACTGCGGTCTGTCCCAACCACAGAACGTCATTCAGCGCCAAAGAGAAAAGAGCCTAAAGCCACGGGAAGACACGGAGGAGCCTTAAACGCACATGAGGCAGCGAAGGGAGCCAGTCCGAGAAGGTTAGATATGCACGATTCCAACCACAGGACCCTCTGGAAAAGGCAAAACTATGGAGACACTAAAAAGATCCGTGCTTGCCGAGGGTTGAGGGGGGATGAACCGTGGGGCACAGGGGCGTTTTTAGGGCAGTGACACTGCTCCGTGTGACACGGTGACGGTGGCTACATGACATGATACCATCCAAGCCCACAGATGTGGAGCAGAGAGTGAATCTTAGCCTGAGTCACGGGCTGCAGCTCGTGCGTGAGCGGCCTGGCGCGGCCACAACCAAGATCCTCAAACCGAGCAGCTTAAAGAACGGAAATTGATTGTCCCCCCGGTTGCAGAGGCAAAGAGTCCGAGAAGAAGGTGTCAGCAGGGCCCGTTCCTTCTGTCTCACGTTTCTCCCAGCTTCTGGGGTCGCTGGCCATCCTTGGCGTCCCGCAGCTTGTAGAAACATCGCCCCGTCTCCACCTCCGTGTTCACGTGGGCTTCTCTCCCCGCACGTCTGTGTCCAAATGTCCCCTTTCCATAAGGACACCAGACACATTAGATTACGACCCACTCCGATGACCTCATCTTCACCTGATCATCTGCAAAGACCCTGCTTCCATGCAAGGTCCCACTCACAGGGCCTGGAGGAAGGGACCTCGGCATCCTTTGGGGGGGACACAGTTCAACCCATAACACCGAATAATAACGTGTTCACACTGGCTCATTGATTATAACAAGTGCCCCCTACTGACGTTGATAACAGAAGAAACGGTGTGTGGGCGGGGGGGGGCTGCTGTCTACAGGAACTCTCTATATGCTGCTTGATTTTTCTGTAAATCTAAAACTATTCTGGAAAGCAGAGGCTATTATTTAAAAAAAAAAAAAAAGTGAGGTGCCCACGGCAAATCGAGAATGCTCCCGTTTGAGTCAAGAAACACAGAGACCCCAGAACAGAGGGGCTGTGCAGACGGGGCGGGCGGGGTGGGGGGAGGGCGTGGGGGGTCATTTTTCTCGGCATAATTGATGTCTTGTTGTTTCTTAAGTCTGTCCCCTGGCAGACATGACTTGCTCAGAGACAGGCGGAAAGCTCTACTTGGTAACAGCTTTTCTGAAGCTGATGTGGCTGGGGACCCTTCGCCCTCCTGCCCGTCTCCTCGTCAGACGACCCTGTCCCACATCCTCTCTCTCCTCCTGGGACCCCTGCCCATGGCCTCCCAGGTCACCAGCTCTCGGCGGGAAGGAGGTGGGGTGGCTCCTGTCTACGTAACTCAGTGCCCCTCCTACAAAATGAAAATAACATCACCAGCTTATCCTGAACACAGTGCTTGTTTTCATTTTTAAAAATAACAATATTCCAATCATGTCCCACCCCTACTTCAGCCCCTCCCCACAGGCCCTACCTGATCCACCCCTCTGACCACCAAGCCTTTGCATACGCTGTTCCCACTGCCTGGAAGGCTGTTCCCACTTCTCTTAATTAACGCCTGCCCCACCTACAGCTTCCAGGGCAAATGTCTCCTTCTCGGGGAGGCCCACCAGGCTGACCACCCAGCCCCCCTTAGTCTGGGTCATGCTTTAAGGTCTGCCACCCCAGGGACTGGGAGCTCCCCCGCCCCCCGCCCCAAGCTCGAGGCCCGGCACACAGTAGGTGCCAGAAAGATGCCAGGAGCGATTGCACAAATGAGGCCCGGCCCGGAAGATAGAAAGGAACGGGGACTCTGCAGCCGCCTGCAGCGGGAACTCAGCAAATGGGATCACGCTGAAAGGGTCATTAGCAGCTGTCTGGAGCCCCCACTTTCCTGAGCCCCCCAAGCCCGGGGGGGTACATGGAGGACCCTTTAAGGATCCATCGCCACCTTCTTTTCTCGGCCGGCTGGGCACCCCCCACCCCCACCTGAGTGAGCCTCAAGCAGCCCATTAAGCGATTTTTTTCCTCCACTTACAGCTCACGCATCGACAGGGTACTCAATATCTGAGGGGCCGCTGGCCTTGGAAGACGGCGATCGCGGCCGCCTCCATAAAATATTCCTTCTTGTCAGCGCCTCCCCACCCCCGCGAGCTGCGTGTCTGCTCCCCTCCCCTAATGAGCGCGGGTCTCCCATCCAGGCGGGTGAGATGCCGCCCCCCGCCCCCCCGCCCCGCACCAGCCTTTCCAGCTCGCCTCTGAGATTCAGGATTGGGGCGGTGGTGGAAGGAGAACCATGCCCGCTTCTCACCTGTCCAGGAACTGATGGGGTCGCCTCCCCCAGGAAGCCCTCCCAGACCCCTCCGGATTCCTGCAGCCCTGATGGCTCCTGCTGTGGAGCGGGAAGACTGGGTGCGTGGAGGGACTGGCCCAGGTGGGGTCACTGAGCTGTGTCCAGATGTCGAGATTCGCATCGGTCCGTTCGTGCAGCCGGGGGGTCGGGAGAGAGGCAGAGCGGGGCCCTGGTGCTCCCAGCCCCGTGGGGACGACACGAGCAGGACGGGGTGGGGGCACAGGAGATGGAGGGCCAAGGAGGGACGAGACCGCGTGCAGGGCTGGAGCGAGGCCCCTGAGGATGCGACGGTGGCACAGGAGGGCGGACAGTCCCCAGGGGAGGGGGATACGGGGTCTGAGCCTTGTGGCAGGGGAGGGGACTCCGATGGCCCCTTGGGGGGAAGCCCCCTGCCCAGACCAGAGGCTCCAGTTCTGGCTTCAGCACCAAGAACAGCTCCCCGCCCTCCGGAAGGCGAGGAGTCCCCACTGGTTAGAACATGGAGAGCCAGGGCCCACGACAGGTGACCCCCCGGGACCCAGAGGCCTCCTGGTGGGACCCTGCAGGCCCCCCGGGACCTCCAGGGGCCTCGGTGTCCTCAATAAAATGACAGTGCCTTGCCCTGGCGGCGGCGGAGGCTGGGGGCTGCGGACGTCAGCGCCGTTTGCAGACCATGGGTCCCGGGCCCTTCTCAGCATCTAGAACATCGTGGGGTCTCCCCCAGAGGGGGCCCGGGAAGTGTCGGGGGTCACGAGTGGGGAAAGGAATGATTCCAAAATCTAAACCTGTTACGACAGAGGAAGCAGACCTGAGATGGATATGGCTTTGCCCCTCCTCCCAGCCAGATTCTGGAATCTTCTCTCCAGGCCCAAGGGCCTAATGGGCAGGAGGAGGTGAGGAAGGAAGAGGGACCCCGTAGGGTGGGGGTGGGGTGGGGGGAGACTCGGCCACAAAAAATGAGCCTTGTTCATTGTCCAAATACTGATCCACCATGTAGGGCGAGGCCGAGGTCCCGGGGGGACCAGCTCTGGCTCAGGTTCCAGGAAGCCCCCAGGCTGGGGGTGGGGGGGAAGACAGAGGGGACACCAGATGGGCCAGAGGGAGAGACTCAGGGCTGAGGAGTCCCTCTGGGGTGGGGATGAGGGTGCTGGGGTGGGAGGTCAGGGAAGGGTAGTGGGGGTTCTGTCTCAGGGGGAGGGAAAATTGTATAGAGGAGGGGCCATTGGAGCTGGGCTTTGCAGGTAAAGTAGGAGTTTCCTAGGGAGAGCAGAGGGAGAAGGGAACAGCAGAAGCACAGGCAGGGTGTAGAAGGACATGGCCCATTTGGGGGAGCTGGGAGGGGCTCAGCTGGGGAGGATGCACCCTCCAGAGGAGAGGATGGAGGTAGACTGGGGGGCCAGGCCTGCAGCTGGAGGCCTGCTGGGGGCTCGGCCTGGAGGAGGAGCGGAGGCGCGAAGCGAGTCAGGTGGGCTGGGGCGGCTTTCTCAGAGGGACCCAGGCACCCACTGGGGGCAGAGGAGCCTCCCCCGCCCCCCACTTGCCAGACATCACCCCCAGCCTCCCCCCCTTCCAGGTTATTAATTTTTCAGAGGCGAAAATGCTTTTTGTATTTTTTCCAGGCAAAATATTGATAATGGGCTTAATGTGCCTTTCCTGCTTTTGTGCGTCAAGAGGGCCTCTCCGTGCCGGCTGCTGCAGAGGCTGCACAGCTCCCCCCACCCCCAACCCCTTCCCTGCGCAGCCCCCCACTGGCTGCTGACACCCGGGCTCTGCAGAGCTGCCGGGAGCGGGGTGGAGGTGGAGGGGGGTCTGGACGCCGCGGAGCAGCTTGGCGCAGGTCCCCCAGTGCCCTCCGCCTCCACAAAGCAGCCGCACCCGCCCGCCCGCCATGGGTCGATGCTCCCCGCCAGGGAGGCTGGGGTCACCGCGGCTCCAGGCTGAGCTACGGCTCAGAGTTGTTTGAAATTTCCTTCCTTTCTCTCCTGGCGACAAGAAGAAGAAAGGTAGGGAGGTCTGTCCGTCCATCCATCCGTCCATCCATCCATCCGTTCACCCAGTTACTACGTCCCTCCTATGCGCCAGGCTGGGTGCTGGGACCACGGGGCCGACCCCGGAGCTCATGGTCTGGTGGGAGCGAAGGGGACTGAGCAAAAACTTCCAGGAAAAAGATCCATCACGACAAGTCGAGAGGAGACCCCTGTAAGAGAGACGCAGAGCGTGAGATGGGAAACAGCGAGGGGCTGATGGAGACTGGGGGACGGGGGGCCTTCCTTGAGGTGGTGACGCCTGACCTGAGCAAGAGGAGTGGCCTCTGCAACGAGGGACAATGAGGAGCTCAGCCTTCCTGTGGAGGGAGCCACCGTGCAAAGGCCCAGAGGCACGAACGAGCAGAATCTGCTCTCTGTGGTTCTCAAACGGAAGCGTGTGTCCAGATACCCCGGAAGGCTCACAGAAGCCCAGGCAGCCAGACCCCCACATCCAGAGGCCCCCCCACATCTGGGGACACCGATTCAGCAGTGGGGCCCTCACGCTGACAGCCACTGAGCCAGTGGAAGAGCCAGTACCTTTGTGAGATGAAGACGTGGGCCAAAGCTGGGGGCAGGGAAAGGGGGGCGCTGGAGCCAGACAAGAGCCCCCACTCACCCTCTCTGTGCTCTGGGAGAGCTCCCTTAAGCCTCCGGGCCTCAGTTTCCCCATCTGGAGAAAGGGCATGATAAGCACCCCAGTTTCCTACAACTGGAGAAGGGATGCACCCAGACGACCCAGGGCAAATGCTCAGCACGGAGCCTGGCACACAGCAGGTGCTCAATAAACGCAGGCGCTGATGATGACCGTGTGCGTGACTGACTGAAGAGCAGGTAGCCTTTCCCGAGTCGGGGGCAGACGCATATGTGGAGAGCAAGGGCGTGTGGCCCCATGCATCCGTCAGCTATGACTGCATAACAAATCATCCCAAATCTACCGGCCTCAAACAACACCCGTCTATTATCACTCGGTTTCCGTGGGCCAGGAGTCTGGGCACAGCTTCACCGGGTCCTCCACGCGGGTCCCACCAGGGTGCAGTCAGGCGTCAGCCAGGCCGGGTTCCTCTCCAGGTTCAAGGTCCTTTTCCAAGTCCATGTGGTTGTTGGCAGAATTCATATCCTCGTGTCTGCAAGACTGACGTCCCCGTTTCCTTTCTGGCTGTCAGCTGGGGGCCACGCTCAGGAACTAGAACATGCCAGCTGTTTCCCCACAGGCGGCCCCTCCAGGGACCCCTAACAGCAGGGCGGTTCCCTTCTTCGAGGCCAGCAGAAGCATCTCTGCTAGGAGAGGGCCTTAAATAACACCAAGGAATCATGGGAGGGATGCCCATCATCTTTGCCATTTCATTGGCTTTAAGCAGGCCAGACTCAAGGGAAGGGGTTAGACAGGAGGCCACACCAGTGGGTGGAGACCATGGGGCCATTTTAGAATTCTGCTGACCACACCCCATCGGACACATACATGCATGCACACAGGCCCACGACCGGGCCTTTCCATGGCCACAAAAGTGTGCACAACTATAGATATGGACATACTCAAAAGAGTTTCTCTTTTTGCATTGCCTGCTGGGGAGCTCAGAGCCAAAACTGTGGCCCACCTGTGGCAAGGGTGTAGAACCACCTGATGTGGGTTTTGTGGGCAGCTTCTCTTCCAGCGACAGCTTCTGTCAACATCATTTCTATTTCCTCTGGCTGCCTCGCCTCTCTCTGACCCCTTCCACTCCAACCTTCTGGACCCTGAATGGGCTCATAAGGACAGCAGCTCCCGTCTGGTCAGCACTGGGCTTTCCGTGAATTCTCTCATTTTCTCCTCGCAAGCCTCCTCTTCTCACGGATGAGGGAAATGTGGCACAGAGAGGTTGTGAGAACCAGCCGGAGAACACCAACGAACAAATGGATTGGAGAATCTGGATCAAAGCCGGGCTTGATTCTGGGCAGTCGGGGTTGAGAGCTTGGGGTACATGCGCCGTCTGCCTTAAATGAAAACACACACAAAGGGACAACCGGCAGTGTGGCCTCCAAGCGGCTGGGCCCGCCAGCACAGAGACTGCATGGCAGCGACCTCCTCCCCGATCTTGAACCCTGAGTTGGAACTCGGGGCTGCCCGGGACGCCCCTCCAGCCACTGGCTGCAGCCCTCCTAGAGCCCCGGAAGGGAAGCCGAGGGCCCGGGGCCCAGGTGGGCGCTCCCTCGCACTATTTAGCTGTCATCCTGACCTGAACGGGCCCCGCCCTGATGCTTCACATGCCACTGACCAGACCTCTCGGGCACGTGTCTGTCCTGTGGGTCCCCTGGCCTGAGCCGGGTGATGGGGACCCCAGGGCACCCCAAACCCTGTTTGTGCCTTCCAGGCCGGGGAGAGAGACGACAGTCAACAGGCAGGGCAGCCGGGGTGCTGGGAGCAGAGAAGATCCCACAGGACAAGGCGGGACCACGGTAGGACCCTGGGGGGTGCCCTCCTCTGAATCCCCATCCCCCACTGGGCCACCCTCCGTACCCAGCCACCTCTCTGTGGCTTTGCTCAGCTCCAGGTTCCAGACACAGACCCGAGGCTACAGCCAGCCACCCCACATTAGAATGGGCCAAGCCCGTGACTTGCATCAATTCACAATGGATGGGCTGTCCATTTTACAGATGGGGAAACTGAGGCACAGCAGATTGGGTGTGTTACCCAGAGTCCATCTGTGGGGGGCCCGAGTCCACACCCCAGTTCTGTAATCGTCAAGGTAACCAGGGAGCTGGAGCCCCAGTGTGCTCCCCTGGAAAATGGGGGTGATCGCCAGGGCCTTGCCCACCTGCCAGGTTGGGACCGGGGAGGTAAACTGAGGCCAACGCTCTGAGGATGCCTCAGGATGCTGAATGCAGGCCCCCCGACCCAGGCCCCAGCTCCCTCATTTCTGGCCCATGGAGAGGAACCACAAAAAGCCCCAGGCCTGGAAAGGTCGAGGAACAGAAACTCAGCAGCCTGGTGCACAGAGTAAACCCACGAGACCCAGGCTGGTGAACCCAAGGCCGCCTAAGTCCACCCGCCCCAGCCCCGGCCGCCTCGTCCCGGAAGCTCCTGTGGAGTGGGGTCTGCACTGTCCAGCTCAGAGGGGTCCTGCGGGCTGTGGCGGGGCCCTGAGGGGAAAGGGGACCCTCCCTCTGTCCTGCCCACCCCTCGCCCTTCTCTCCAGCCTCCTTCCGCCTCCGGCTCCCCCAGGACCCCCATGATGGTCAATCTTCTGGGTCCTGGCTCAGCAGCCCTCATGCCAGTCCACACTGTGGACAAGGCTCGGTGGCTGCACCTGTCACCAGCATTTTCTGAGCATCCTCCAGGTGCCCTGGAGTCTGCAGTGTGTGTGTTTTCCGCCCATTCCACAGATGAGCAAACCGAGCCTCTGAAAGCATCCACAATGTGAGTAAGAGGCAGCGGGCTTCGAATCCAGAACCACCCTTGATCAGGTGGGGGCAAAGCCCATGGCATCAAGGAGGCGCCTGGGGGACGCTCCCCTCTGTCCTTCTGCAACAAGGGGCTCAGTCTCCCCCACCAGGAGATGGGCGACAGAAGGAGGCCGCCCCTCAGGGGGGCTGAATCGGCCACGGTGGCCGAGCCAGGGCTCCTGACCTCCTGCTTCTGGGATCTGAAGTCTCATTTTCCCAGGCAGCTAACAGGCGCCGGCTCGGGGAGCTTTCCTCACCCGGGAGACAAGCAGGGGTGGGCCAGATGCCCCTCAGCCCTCCCCAGTCCCCCTCCTGCAGGCTGCGACCCCCAGGATCCCCTGGCCCCCAGGCTTGGTAGCCCAGCGGGGACCCTCCTTCGGGGCCTGTGATGGACGGACGAGCTCCTGTTTCTCACTCCTCCCGGCCCCCACCCTCCCGTCTCTCCCCTCCAGGTGGAGCGGGGTGAGCAGGGGGCCGGGGGCGGTGCTGCCCCCAATTCCTGGGGCCGTCTCCCCCCTCCCCGCCCCGCCGACACTGGGGAGGTCAGAATTAACACAAACACATTTGTTTAAGGAGGAGGGAGAGAGGGATGCCCGGCGGCTCCTCCAGCCCAAGTGCGGGATTTATTGCGAGGCAATTACAGAGGGAGCCCTGGGGACCGCTCGCGGCCTGGGTGCTTGTTAGGGAGTGAGGCTAACCAGCGGTTACAGCTGTTCACAGCGCGGGGCGGGGGGAGAATGGGGGAGGGGAGCTTCAAGACCCCCCCCCCTTCCCAGCGGGAGAAACTGAGGCTGCTCTCAGCCCCTGCGGGCCCCACAGTGTGGGGGTGTCTGTGCCAGGCGCTGCTTCCCCCCATCCCCACCAGCTGGGGGCTCCCCGAGGGTCAGGTTCAGGAGTTTGGGGTGCGGGGGGCAGTGGCCCCTTTCCAGGAGGAGCCCGGCTGCCCCTCCCCCTCCCGGCTTCCTTTAGTGACTCCTGGCCGGGTGGGTGGCAACCCCGGAGGGGGACGCAGGAGTGGGTGCCCAGATGCCCCCCCACTTTCATGCCCACCGCCCGGCTGCCGTTCACAGGCCCCAGCTTAGGGGACCCCCCTCCAGGGCAGGCGGGACTGTCTTCCCCCAAATGCCAGGGTTAGGGGGTTCCCTGGGTCCCCGGGGATTGTCCGAGGGGCCGGGTGGAAGGGAAGGGCCCCAGGCAGGGATGTTCCATGTGGCTGGAACCCACGCCCCACAAATTCCCCTGGGGCTTCAGCACTGCCACCCGAGACCATCCCTCTCACTCACTGGCCGGTGGGCACCCACATGCACGCGTCTACACAGCACACGCAAATCAGACCCAGGCTGGAACTCAGCTCGAGGCCACCCAGTCCCGCAGAGCTGGGGCCAACTCACCAGCTGGGGGCCTCGGGCAAATCCCGGGACTTCCTCGTGCCTCAGTTTCCTCATTTGAAAAATGGGGATAATTTGAGTCGTTCCCCCACATTCTCACCTCCCCAAGCTCACAGCAGGCAGGCTGGGCATAGGGGAAAGGTGGAAGCGGGGTTCTGCTGGGTGCATCACCCCTGGGGAATTGGGGACCCCTAACCCTGGGAAGGGAGGGAGGGGGCAGCTGTTAATTGAAGGAAGGAGAAAAGAGTTTGCTTCCTGCACAGAGTGACTCACCAGCCGGGCTCAGGAACAAATACTGCCCCTCCACCGCCCTGGTCTGGGGAGGCAGTCATTCTCCCCCCATCGTGTCTAAGATGACCCCCTTTGTGCATACCGAGGTTGGAGGGAGTTATTCTAAAGGCCCCCAGGGCCCTCTCCTGCTGGCCTCCCAACCAAGGAGAGACAGCCCCACCCCTCTCAGCCTGGTGTTCAGGGCCTGGTCTGACACCTCCCCCTCGGGTCCATTCCCAGCTTTATCTCATTGACGCCTTCAACAAATATTTCCTTACTGAAGGCCCGCGAGCTTCCCGGGCCTCGGCTAAGGCCGGCCTCCCGCACCTGCTCCACCAGCTGCTTCCCCAAATTATAAGGGGTCTTCTCATGCCTTGACTCACCCACCTGACTCCAACTCCTACGCACCCTACAAAACCCGGCCTCAAGGGCTTCTCCTCAGCAAGTCCGCTCTCCCCCTTCCAGTCCTGACGCTTGGGGTGAGTGACTGTGTCCCTGGTCTCCCCCTCCCCAAGCACAGGGGCTACACTGGCCGGTCAGCACTGAGACCCCAGCTCTGCGGGTTTGTTAAATAAGTGAGTGGCCTCTCTCCCTTCCTCCATCCTCGACTTGTAGATTCCACCTGGTGGGGCGTCCACCCCTTGCCCCAGTCTCAACTTCTTCGAGAGAGGTCCCCTGGACGAGCTCCCCCTCCCTCCCGGGGGTACAGACCCAGAGACAGATACAGAAGGCAGCAAGGGGGTGGAGGGTAGCCCCGCGGGGATGGAGGGACGAGCCTCCCCTGCGGCCCCTCCCTCCTTCCTGGGCGAGCGGAAAGGGCGTGGGTGTGTTCAGATAAATGGCGCGTTAATGGGGCGCCAGGCCAGGGCGAGGCTCCCCAGCCGGATGCCGCCCGGGGGAACCCACCTGGGGCGGGGAGGTGGCTGTGGGGGGGGGGGGCCGTACCCTCACCGGAGCAGCAGGAGGGGTGGGTCCTTGCTCCCGGCTGGGGCCTGGGTCTCCGCGTCGGGAAAGTGGGCGCTCCCCCAGGCCTGTCCCCCTCGCCCCTGTCGCCGCGTCCTGGGTTCTCCGGGTCCAGGGCCGGACACTCCGGGGTGTCACAGCCGGCGTGCGGTGGCCGCGACCCGGCCAGGGCGGCTCCTGGAGGCGCCCCGAGAGCAGCCTCGCGGGGATCCCCCAGCCTGGAGCCTCCGCACAGCGCCCCGCCAGCGCCCCGCGTGCCGCCGGCTCCAGGATCCGCGAGCCGCCTTTCCGCAAGGAAAAGAGCATTGTGCATTAAATATATAGAATTTACATTTTTAATTGTCAAAGGAGCCTCCGTTCCGGGAAGGGCCAGAGGGCGCTCGGGGCGCGAGCGGGCGGGGGTCTCTCTCGGCCGCCGGGGGGCCGCGGCTTCGCGGCGGGGGCGGCGCGTGGGCCCCTCCGGAGCGCGGCGCCCGACGCGGGTTTCGTTGCGCCGGGGAAGTCCGCGGCCTGCAGTGGCCCGGCCCCGCGCGGTCAGCGAAGTTGGGTAGTGGGGCGCCTTCGAGCTCCCAGCCCGCCTTGTCCCCCTCTCCCATCCTCCAGGAGGCGGCAGCCCGCGCCCTGCCTCGCCTGGCCTCAGTTTCCCCGGCTGCAAACTGCGGGACAGACTCGTAGCGGCGGGAACGGGAGGTGATCTCCACAAAGCCGAGAGAGGAGGGGTCCGGGGTGGAGGGAAGGGGGCGCATTCGTGTCCCCAGCCCCTTCTGGCAGCGCCTCCATCCAGGCCTCACCATATTTGCAACCTCGGCGTCCGGGGCTCCAGCCGGCAGCCCGGCTCCCAGACCCACACCGGACCGTTGGCGCGGGGAGAAGGCTAAAGCGGGCGGATGGGGCGAGAGGAGCGCAAGCGACCTCGGGCGCCCTGGGATCCCCCAGCCGCTGCGTGCCCCTCTCCAGAGGGGGAAACTGAGGCGCGGGTAGTGCTGAGCAGGCTGAAGCCCCGCAGTCTGGGCGCCCTGCAAGCCTGCCCCAGACCGGCCGCGACCACCCACCCCTGAGTAGTACTGGGGGAGTGTGTGGGGGGGTGGAATTCCCTCCACTGGGTCCCTCGAATTCCTCGGGCCCGCGGAGGCCGAGCTGCGGGGGCGGGAGTGGGGGACGAGGACGCGGGGCCCCAGGGACACCGCCAGCGCCCGCCGCAGACGCCCAGCCCCGGTGCCCCGCGCAAACATTCGCCGTGTTTGCCGAGAGCGCGGCGGGCGGCGCGGCCCGGGAGCGGTGAGGCCTCGATGGAGCCGCGCGCCGCGGCGGGGGCGACGGAGCCCGGGCGGGCGCGGGGATCGATCGGGCGCAGCTGTCGCCAACACGCCCGCGGGAGCATCCACCCCGCGGGTCAGCGCGACCGGGCGCCCCCCGACCGCGGGCAGGAAACCCGGCACGTCCGGTCCACCAGGGGCGAAACCCCAACGTCGCGGCGCCCCAGGTTAGGCGCTCGGAGTGTCCGCGCGCGCCCAGTGTCCGAGAGTGAAAGCTTCGGGCGCCGCGCGCACAGCCCCGCCGGGGGCCCCTCGCTGGGCCGGAAAAGCCTAGCACCGGCCCCCCAAATTCTAAATAAAGTCCTCGGACCCCGCCCGAACGAAGGCGCAGGAGTGGGGCGGGAGGGTTCTGCCCGCCAGGTGTGCGGGGCCAGGATCTGGGGTGTCCGCGGGTTTGGGGGCTGGAGCCGGGGCCAGCGGGGATCTGTGGGTTTTCGGGGGGCTGGAGGGGAACATGAATCTCCACCACTTATTAAAACCTCTCTCCAATAAAAGGAGGGGTGCCCAGCGACAGGTGACTTTCTTTTCCTTGGGGGACAAATCAAATCACAGAATCAGCCACTGGCAGTGCAGGGGCCCCTGGGAGGCCCCGACAGGGAAACCTTTGGGTATATTCCCCCGACCCCGATATTTTTAGCTGCATGTGGGAGCCAGAATAGGGAAGGCGACCTGTCCAAGAAGAGGGGAGGTGGAGGGGATTGCTGAAAGGGGGAGATTCGAGTTTGAGGTGGGGGTAGTGGTGGGGTGATGGCTGCAGAAGCAGTGGAACTGGCTGGGCCCCCAGGGCGAGGAGGAGGCCGGAGCCCCAGTGGGTCCTCCCCGCCCCCAGCTGGATGCTTCAAGCCCTGGGGTTAGTGGGGCCCAAGGCTGCTTCTTGGCTTCTCCCAGGCCCGAGCTGGGCACAGAGAGGGTGGGCATCGGCCTGAGGCAGCCCAGCGCCTCCCAAAGCATCCCAAGGTGCAGACGTCTGGCTCGGGGTGGGGGGGGGGGGGCAAACTCCAATTTTCCTGGAGGGGATACTGAGGCCAGAGAGCTTCTGCCATGCAGCCAAGGTGTCAGCAGGGACGAGGATGGGGGCGCCCTGCCCCTCATCCAGCCCACCCTTCCCCCGTCTGCAATTTGCCTAATAACCCAAGATCGATCAGGGCCCGAGCCACCGGCCCGCCTCCGTGGCCGGCTCAATTCTATTTTACTAATTACTAAAAGGCCGCTGGTGGGGGGAGCTGGTTCTGGGGCTCCAGGGGGCCAGCTCCCACTCTGGATGCCGGCAAATTTTTGCTCAATTTCCCAGTGCGAGCGGGATTCTGGAGGAGTCCAAGTCTCAGCCAGCCTAAGGGGGTGGGGGGCTGCGTGCCCCTGCATAAAGTTGGCTGCACCAGGCCAGGGGGCCCCTGCCAGTCGAGGGGGCTTGGGGTGTCCTGGGGCAGTGAGGTGAGGGGGCTGCCTCATCTCCCAGCCCTGGTCAGCCTCTTTTCCTTCAAAATGGACGCTTTCCCCTGTAGACAAGCCGTGCATGCTCGTCATAAACATGAAAATGACGATCGAGCTGGAGGAAATACAGAATCCGTGACCCCGACCCCCACAGAGCACCCTTGGGTCCACATCTGGGGGTACTTCCCTTTGTCCTCCCACCCACGGAGACACCCACCCCAGCCGCCACCGATCTGCCCTTCTAGGGCCTGCGATGCGATCAATTGATTTTTAGATCCCACGATTATTTTTAATTATCCGTGATTGTTGGCAGGTGGGATGGCGGGGCCGAGGCGGGGGCTCCGCACAGCCAGAACCCACCTCCCAGATCCGGAACCCGCGTGGGGAGGGGGACATTCAGGGTGTCCAGACCTGCCCCTCTCTCCCACCTCCGTTATCCCGCCTGGAAGATGGGCGGAATGACATATAACCTGAAATTAGATGTAAACCCTGGACTTGAAAAGCCTGTGGGCCCCGGCCTGCTAGCACTTGGACAACATGTAGGAACCAAGGGGGAAGCTGCCACCGCTGTCCTCTGTCTTGGGCCTGAGGCAGACGGAGAAGGGAGACAGGACTCCCCTGGGGCTGGGTGAGGAGTGTGTGTGTGCAGTAGGCAGCTACTAAATGCTGAGTCCGAACCACCAGCACTAACAGGGCTCCCCTTTAGCCCCATCCCACCCCAGGACTAGGATCAGGCCGCTCTCCTGTCCGGTCCTCCAGGCTCCCCACCTCCCTCACACTCAGAGACTGCGGCCCTCCGGCCCCTGCTGTGGGGGTCAGCACAGGCGCGCAGCTGGACAGACAGCAAGGCCCCCTCCTCCCCATCAGAGAAGGGGAAACTGAGGCACAGAAGGGCCCTGGCACAGAGTTGCAGTTCGGAGAATCAAATCCCCAATATGGAGCCACATTGACAGGGGCTGGGTGGGTGGCGGTGGAGAGGGAGCCGCCCAGAAGGTTTGCGGGGAGGGAGTATGGCTCCCCAGTAGGGTCTTTCGGGTCCTCCCCGCTGAGATGGGGGTGCCCGAGGCTCCAGCAGAGGCCTTGATAGCTCGACACTCTCTCTACTGTTCTGGAAAACGGGCAAAGGTTAGCCCGGGGCACATGTAATGGGGAAGGAGCGACGGGGCGGCCTGATTTGGGGCTTCCCTCCCCACTGCACCCTCTGGCCTTTCAAGGGCCGCACCCTTTGGGGTCCGGCCTGGCCGCTCCAGAGCCCCCTCCTTGACTTTATCTCACCCCACTGGGGGGACGACCAGGGGTCTCTCTGAGTGTGGGAGGCCCCCCCATTTATCCCAGTTGCCAGGGGTCCCTGGTCCTCGCCTGTCTCCAGGTGGTGAGGAAAATGAGCACCTTCGCTCCCACACCCAAAAGAGAAATGGAGATGTGTGTGTGAGTGTGTGTGTATGGAAGCAGAGAGGATGTGTCCTCGGCCTGCCTGCTCTGGAGGGGGACATGGGGTTCTTTAAAGGTCACCCTAAGCTGCTCCCAAGCTGGAGATGGAGGAAACTAGAAGGACCTGGAACTGGGAGGGGCCTTTGGCACCCCTGAAGCCAAGTGCTTCATTGTACTGCTGGGGAAACTGAGGCCCTGGTGCCCACACATGGGAGTAGACTCAGACACATGGGGCAAACAGGCCCCAACCCAGTTGAGGACCCCCCCACTTTGTGCACCACTTCCCCCCAGAAAGGTCGTGAGAGGGGCTGTGACTTCCCGCTATGCTCACATAGAGGGAGCTGAGCTTGCAGGACCCCCCTCCCTGGGTCTGTGTTCGGGCCTTGGGGGGGAACACGTAGGTCACACGTCCCCACGCAGACACACTCGCACGCATTCCCTAGAGATGGACTCAGGGGCGCCAGGCAGGAAAGTAACCTTGGTGACCCTCTGGGGAGAGACACGGAATCAGAGACGCAGAGACAATGCCCCCAGTCCCACCTTGGGGAATCTGTCCTCGGACCCCCGGCCATCGTCCCCAGGTACTGCCGGCCCCCGGGGGGGCGCGGGCGGGCGCAGAGGCAGGGGACCCCAGAAGCCCCGAGTCTGGCCCACTCTGGCCTGCCTGGCGCTCGAGGGGGCCGGGGAAGGCGGAGAGTGAGGCGACGAGAGGCGGCGGCGAGGGGAGCGGGTGGGCGGGGGCGCTGACGTCAGACCAGGGCCCGGGCGCCGGCGGCCGCTCCCCCGCCACATCCTAGTGGCCGCGCTCGCAGCCGGGCCGGGCCGTGCGCCGCGCAGCCGGGCAGCCTCGCGCGCAGCCACCGGGGAGCGGGCGGGGGCCATGCGGCGGCCTTGAGCGCGCCGGGCCGGCGCCGAGGAGCGCGCGCGGCGGGCGGGTGGCCGAGCCGGCGAGGGGCCCGCGCGCGGCGGCCGAGCATGGAGCTCAGCCTGGAGAGCCTGGGGGGTCTGCACGGCGTGGCCCACGCGCAGGCGGGCGAGCTGCTGAGCCCGGGCCACGCGCGCTCGGCGGCGGCGCAGCACCGCGGCCTGGTGGCGCCCGGGCGCCCGGGCCTGGTGGCCGGCATGGCGAGCCTGCTGGACGGCGGCGGCGGCGGCGGAGGCGCCGGGGGCGCGGGCAGCGCGGGCGGCGCGGCCGGCGGCGCCGACTTCCGCGGGGAGCTGGCGGGCCCGCTGCACCCGGCCATGGGCATGGCCTGCGAGGCGCCCGGCCTGGGAGGCACCTACACGACGCTCACGCCCCTGCAGCACCTGCCGCCCCTCGCCGCCGTGGCCGACAAGTTCCACCAGCACGCGGCGGCCGCGGCCGTGGCCGGGGCGCACGGCGGCCACCCCCACGCGCACCCGCATCCGGCGGCCGCGCCGCCCCCGCCGCCCCCGCCTCAGCGCTTGGCGGCCAGCGTGAGCGGCAGCTTCACCCTCATGCGCGACGAGCGCGCAGCGCTGGCCTCCGTGAGCCACCTCTACGGGCCCTACGGCAAGGAGCTGCCCGCCATGGGGTCGCCGCTGTCGCCGCTGCCGAACACGCTGCCGCCCGCGCTGCACGGTGCCCCGCAGCCCCCGCCGCCGCCGCCGCCCCCGCCGCTGGCCGCCTATGGCACGCCGGGTCACCTGGCCGGGGACAAGCTGCTGCCGCCCGCAGCCTTCGAGCCGCACGCCGCGCTGCTGGGGCGCGCCGAGGACGCGCTGGCCCGCGGGCTGCCCGGAGGCGGCGGCGGCGGCGGCGGCAGCGCGGGCGGCGGGGGCACCGCGGGGCTGCTGGCGCCGCTGGGCGGGCTGGCGGCGGCCGGGGCGCACGGGCCGCACGCGGGCGGCGGCGGCCCGGGCGCAGGTGGCGGCGGCCCCGGGGCGGGCGCGGCGGCGGAGGAGATCAACACGAAGGAGGTGGCGCAGCGCATCACCGCGGAGCTGAAACGCTACAGCATCCCGCAGGCTATCTTCGCGCAGCGCATCCTGTGCCGCTCTCAGGGCACGCTCTCCGACCTGCTGCGCAACCCCAAGCCGTGGAGCAAGCTCAAGTCGGGCCGCGAGACCTTCCGCAGGATGTGGAAGTGGCTACAGGAGCCCGAGTTCCAGCGCATGTCGGCGCTGCGCCTCGCAGGTAGGAGCGCGGCGCACACCGCCCGACCCAGGGGCTCCGGCTTGGGGCTCCCCAACACCCGGCAGGGTGCTAGCGGGGCGCCCCGGCCCCCTCCCCATGCCGCGGCCGCGCGCCCCGGCGGCCGGCTTAGGACTCCTTGCAGGAGCCTACGGCGTGATCTGAGTCCCTGTGCATCTGTACGTCGCCAAGTGGGAGAAAGGAATTGTACCACCTTCCCCCATAGCCCCCCTCCCCAGTCCCTCTGGAAGGGAGAGGGAGTCCCTGGGTCCTTTTAGACCGCTGGGAGGATCCCCCAGAAGCAGCCTGCAGGGTCGCTCATTGTGTGTGTGGTGTGTGTGGGGTGGAGGTGTTGCGCCCCAGACGCGCCGCTGCTGTCAGCGCGGGGTGCCACTCTCCTCCTCCCGAACAGGCCCGCGCTGCGCCTCCAGCCCCGGGGCAGAGAGCCGGGACCGTGCACCGGGCGCCGGCGCCGTGGCAGCCAGGGCCGGGCCCGCGCTCAGCCCCCCCGGCCCCAGGGCGCGCTTCTTTGTAGCTCGGCCTCCGCGATCGATAGCCCCCTCCCCCTCTCCGGCCGCCAGCAAAGGTCACCGAGAACGGGTGGGGGGCGGGGCTGCCCGGGGGGACCCTCGGCCCGCGCGGCCCGGAGGCCTTCACACCCCGGCTGCCCGCCCGCCCGCCCCGCGCGTTTGGTCCTGGCTCGGGCGCGCGCGCCCCTGCGGCCTGGCTTCTCCGTTGTTTCCCTCGTTTCTACCTCTTCTCTCTCTGTCGGGGCAAACTGACATCTATTTATTTTTCGCTTGCTTTCCGTTTTTCTCCTGTTCCTCCTCATTCTTCTCTTTCTGTGGCTCTCTCTTTCTGTCTCTCTGTCTCTGTCTCTCTTTCTCACACTGACACTCAACCCCCCACCCCCTGGGGACCCTGCTTCCTCCTACCTCCCAGCTGACAACAGCTGGGTCCACACTTGCCCCCAGCAAGGCGGCCTGGCCAGGCCCCCCTCTTCTGGGTGGGTACGGGGTGCAGGAGAGCCCCCAGCGCTGTTGCTGTGGGAGGCGTGGCTCAGGTGGGGGGGGTCTTTCCCTCATGAACTGGGGAGGGGGCTGCAGCCGCCCCAGCCGCGGGGACAATAGCTGCGGCGGGCTCCTGATCGATCGCTTCTCTGCGCACAGGGGCGAGTGGAGCGGACGGAGTGCGCTGGGGCTCAGCCCAGGCGCCGGGGAGCAGGGGCAGGGACGCAGGCAGGGGGCTGGGGAAGACGGGGTGCCGGCTGGGGGACCTGGAGGGCTCCTGTATTCTTTCCTCTCCTCACACCCCCCACCCCCAGGCATACTGGACAACAGAGGGATTCTGCACTCGCATGGAAGCCTCAGTTTCCCCCTTCTGCAGAGTGAGAGACTGGCTGAGCCTCCTATGGGCTTCCTAGATTCCCCACTTTGGGAACAGGGAAATAAATTCTCCTCCGCACGTGGCAGGTGACCGAGCACGGAGGGAGGCCCTTGTGACATGTTAGGAATGGCAGCAGGAACCGGGACGGTCTTGTGTAAGGGCAGGCCCCGCTCTGTCCTGCTCCCCGTGACACACGCAAGGACATGGCTGTGCTGAGGGGACACACGGTCCTATCAGCCCACAGCCCCGGCCTGCCGCGTGCAAAGTGGGGGACCTCCGGCCGCAGGGCCTTCGGTAATAAGTGGCATCTATTCGTCAGACTCAGCAACATGTGGCCTTTGACCTCTCACCATCCTGACCATCGTCCACCTCCTCCCCCCACCCCGTGCATATATTTCTGGGGACAGTGTGTCCAGTATGGGTGTACCCCAAAAAACACACCGCTTTCCATTTCTCTCACGGTCATGTTATGTATCCAATGTGCCCCTTCAGTGGCATTTGAATCGCACATTTCTCACCCAAAAGATAGGTCAGGGTGTGACAGAAGGACAAGCCACAGGAAAGAGGTCCCCATGGTGAGTATCCCAGCGCAGCTGCGTAGGGTGCCTGGACTCCCGTGGTTGGGCTTCCCTTCTGGATGCCGGTGGAATTATAGGTGGGGAAACTGAGGCCGAGTTTGCGTCCCCCCTCCCCACATCCCTGACTTCTGCGGCTCTAAGGAGCCTCGGTTTCCCACTTTGGGAAATGCGAGTCGGAATAGTGGCCACCTCAGTGCCTCCCCCGGGGAAGCGCAGGGGTGAGCGGAGGGCTTGGCACGCGCCGAGGTCCTGGGGATGGTGAGCCGGGATGCTGCCCACGCCGTGACCCCGCCGACCCGCCTGGGCCGCCGCCGCAGCTCGGGCGCGTCCACACCGCGGGCTGGCCTGGGATGGGAGAGGCGGCCGGCCGAGGGTCGCGGGGTAATTAGGCGCCGGCCTCAGAGGCCTTTAGTTCCGGTCGCTGCGCAAATGAAAAGCGGTTAAGTGGCGGCAAATCGCGACGGTTAGGGGGCGGCGGGGCGCATCCCCCTCCCGAGCGCGCCGCCCCGCACGCACCCGACGGCCCCAGGGTGCCTCCAGGTGCCCGACCCGCTCGCCCGGCGCTCGGCTCAACCCGCGGGGGACCCGCCGCGTGCCCTCCTCCCGCGCCCCGCCCGCGCCCAGCGAAGCCGCCTGCGCGCCCGCCAGCTCTGCGCCCCCATCCCGCGCGCCCGCGGGCTGCCCGCTCGGGCCCATCGGGGTGTCCGCCCGGCGCTGGGGCCGGGAGAGAGAAAGGGACACGAGAGAGGAGGACACACACGCAGAGACGGAGAGAGACAGAGATAGGCAGGGAGAGACAGCGACAAAAACGGAGAAAGAAAATGGAGAGACGGCGGAGAGACGGGTGGCAAAACAGAAATGGAGAAAGAAAGACTAAAGGAGAGAGAGAGAAAGGGGGGGACGCAGACATCCCTCCGGGGCTGCAGCAGCCCCTCGTGGGGTCTACCCGGCCTGGGTCTCTCCCAGCTCCCCCCTCCTCTCTCCTTCCAGGATCTGGGGCCCAGCCGGGAGGGGAGAATTTCTTTGTTTCTTCCAACCACTGGAGAAATCTAGCCAGGTGGACATCAGAGTTCCCCACTCCCGGGCCCCACACCTGCCTGCGCTGCGTGCCTCAGTTTACCCATCTGTAAAATGTGTGTGCATTGGGGGAGCCAGGTTCTGGGTGCGACATTCTGAGATTCTGGCAAGGCCATCCTGCAGCCCCCCAACTGCACTGCCAGGGGGGCTTCGCCCCAATCCACCCCCGGGCTGCAGCTCCCCAGCTGCCTCCTCTTTGAAGCCCTCCCGGGCTGCATCTTGAACAGTAATTATGGGAGCGGGGCTGGGGGAGGGGCCGGCGGGCTCCTCGGCGGGGGCGGTGGTCGATGCATTCGAATTACCGTCTCTAATTCATCACCGCCACCGGGTCGATAGCTTTGGCCGTCCTCAAATATTGTTTAAATTGCAACTCCGGAGGAAAAGAGTTTTTTGTAACGGATCAGAAAAAATATATATATGAAATAAAATATCAAATGGAGGCCATGGAAAGAAGGGCCCTTTCCCCCTCATCACCCACTGGTGAGTCCTGAGCCCAGAAGCCCCGAGGGGTGGGGGGGAAACTGAGGCAGGGGGAGAGGCCATTTCTGGAACCAAGTTGCCGATGGGGGCGGCGCAGGCATGGCCGACAGCAGGGGTGGCGGTGGGTGGGCAGCACAGTGGCGGGCGGCTGGGGCTGATGATGGAAAGGGAAAAAAAGGCAAGCCACCCCCCCCCCCCCCGTGGAGACAGGCCCTCCCCACCTCTCACCCCACTCTGCAGCCACCATCCCAGACAGGGGGTGCATGGGGGCATCCTGAAGCTGAAGGGACCCAGCCCACAGGGTCCCCTCTGGTCATCTCACTTGGAGGGACGGCCATCCATCCCCTCACAAGCACTCCAGACACGCCCCTCCCCACCAAAGACCTCTGTGCCTTCTGGAAAAATCTTACCTGGAACCACAGGAGGTTCACGCCTCTTACAGACGCCCCGCCCCCGGATAAGACATTCGAGCGAGGAGCTAGGAAGCCTGGGCCTCAATGGGAGTCGGTCACTGACGACCCTAGGCGAGGTCTGAGCCTCAGTTTCCCCATCTGAGAAAGGGACAGAGCCAGCCACCTGGCAGGTGCTTGCTGAGTTATCCTCATCAACCCAGCTCCCCCCCTCAGACACTCACCTGCACCCTGAGGCCATGTTGCCTGGTCACCTCCACACACCATCTTCTCATCTTGCCCGGGGGTGGGGGTGGGGGTGGGGGTGGGGGGGACCTGGGGTCAGCTGCAGCAGCCTGTGCTCCATGGGACCACGGAGGGGGTCTGGAGGGGACACCCTAGGCCCCCATGGGGATGCACAGACTGGGGGGAAAGTGTGAGGGGCTGTGTGGGTCAGAGCCATGTGGGGCTGTGCACGGCATCCAGGGTGACCAGCCCCCTCCTTCCAGAGCACAAGACCCGGGTTGGGGCAGCCCCCGCCCCCTGCCCAGGTTCAGTGATTCTGGGGGCACCCCATGCAGAGGGGGAGGGCAGGGAGGGGCAGGGTCTGAGATGAGGAGTGGCCGGCTGGAGTGCCAGAAGCCCTCTCCTCCTCCGATCAACCCCCAGGGATGAGAGATGGCATCATCCAGAATGGCTTTTTAAGCCGGTGTGGTGCCCCCTTTACGGCCGAGCTGAGGCTCAGGAACGAAGCCAGGCGCTCACCAAAGCCCCACGCCCAGGGTGACGAGGCCCCAGGTCCCCTGGAAGGAGACGCCCTGGCTTCTCCTGCAGGAAATCAGATGCTGAGGTTCCCACCTCCTGCAACAGTGGGGGACACTCCAGGCAGGTGGCCCCGAGGGGACAAAGGCGGAGGGGGGCACTCAGTGGATTGAAGCCTGGGACAGTGGTGACTTGGGTGACCCTCTGGCAAATGGACAGTGGAGGCTGGGAGCCCGTGCTTCTCCTTCCGCCTCCTCCAGGGGCGACAGGCTTACGGGTCCACGTGAGCCCCCCCAGGGACCACCAGAGACCCTCGGGGAGGGTGTGTGAGGACCAGGTCCCAGCTTCCTCCCGTCTAACTCCAAGCCACCAGGATCGCCCACTCACCCTGCTTCTCCTGACGAACAGCCCCCTCCTGGACACCGGCCCTGAGGGTGAGCCTGGACCCAGCATTGTTGGCCCAGCCCCATAATCCCTTCCTGCCTGAGCGACAGGGATGGTCACCCCCACTTCACAGCTGACTCGCAGGGCAAGAGGCTGGAGCTGGCCTTTGGCTCCCTTATCCTGAAGTCCCCTTGGCCTAAAATCCTGGAACGAACCAAGAACTGGCCATTCTCCTCTGTGATCTCTCTCTCATTCTTGTGCTTCATCCCTATCAACCATCAGCACTCTAGTCTGAGTGACCCACTTCCTCTAGTCTGGCCGCCTCTTCCTCCTTGGGGGTCTCCAGGCTCCACTCCCACCCCTGGTGTCCTCCCCCCTCCAAAGCTGGATGGGGCTTTTTAGGGTCACCTTGGACCGGGTCCCTCCTCTGCCTGGCACCCCGCCGCATGGCTCCCCAGAACCCTTAATATGTAGAGGAGGTGCATAGGATGGCCTGACTTTCTGTCCTGCGTGGACGCGGGAGAGCACTCTGGCTCTCGTGGAGCCTGGAGGACAAAGGCTGGGAGCTGGGGCTGCCCAGAGCGGCTGTCAGGAGCGCGGCCGGGTGCTGTAGCCCAGTCTCTGGATGTAGCCGCGAGCCGGCTTAACCACGGGAGCTCAAGCTGGTTTGAATCAAGGTTTTAATTAAATATGGCCCGTGATCAATAAGGAAGGCAGCGCTGGTGGGGGAGGGGAGGGGCTGGGCAGGAGCCAGGCGCGGCCTGGGAGATACCCTCACCTCAGGCAGTCCCGGGACACCTGCGGCCTCAGTTTCCCCTCTGCCAAACAGGGGAGACGTGGGTAGCGCTAGGAACCCGGGCTGGACTCTTTCCCTTTGGGCAGATATGGGGGTGGGGAGGGTGGCTCAGTCCTACCGAGTCACGGGCACAAAGCCAGGGAGTGGGGCAGGGAGAGGCGTCCACAACGGGGTATACCGGCACAGGGACACAGTGTAGGCGGGCACGTTCACCTTGGACAAGCGCGCAGACTCCGCCGCAGGACCCGCGTCGGCCCTCGGCCCGGGTCTGGCGGATTCGAGGCGCAGGGGGCGCGGGGGCATCAGGAAGACCTCGGCCTCCTGCGCTGACCTCTCTGGCGTCTGGGGTCATCCGTGCGCTCCCACCTGGGCCCGCCGGACCACTTTTCCTCCGATCCGGGCAGATGCTGCCCGGCCCTCCTTCCTGGCGCTGGGGGATGGGGAGAGGGTCGCATCCGCCCACCTAGACGAGGGTGGGTGGATGGGGAACCTTGCGCCGGGCGTCTCCAAGCGCCGTTGCGCAACCGCTCGCGCGCTGGGGGAGATGTCAGTGCCTCAGTTTACCCCCCGCCAGGCGAATGCCGCCCCGCAGTGCCGGGAGAGCCAGCCTCGGAGCCCGGCCGGTGCCGCCGCCTTCCGCACGTCTCGCTTCAAACCCGAATGAATCCAGCGTGCACCCGCGGTCTGCGGCCTGGCGGCGCGTGGGCGCGCGCGGCCGGGTCTGGGGAGACCCTAGCCCAGCACCGCACGCCCGCGGCCTCCGAGCCTCAGGGTTCCCGGCGCGTGCTCCACAGGAGAGGGCAGCCCCCAGCGGGAGCCGCATCCCACCCCGGTGCGGAATCACATCCCCGCTGCCGGCGGGACGCCCCAGGGCGGCGTCGGTCTTGGTGCGCTCGCTGCGCGCGGCGGGGTCGCAGCGCCAGGAGCGCGGACGTCGGAGCGCGGGGTCCCCCGACGGACTGAGGGGGACAAGGGGCCCTCGGCTCAGGCTGGTGACCTTGGGCATGTCGCTTCCCCCTGCGCACCTCCGTTTCCCGAAATGGAGACCAGAATCTCCACCCCGCGGGGAGCACCGAGTGGATAAAGGAAAAGATCCTCCTACATGCAATCAGAGCGTCGCCAAAGCCTCTGCTTTCTCCCCCCCCCACACTTTGTTCCCGCTTCTTAAAAAATGCCGTCTTATTTTGTAAACGGTTGACACATTCGCCAGGTTCCAAATTTAACAAATTGGAACAAGAGAGCGTGCTCCCTTCTCCTCCTTTCTGCAATCCACACTTTCTATTTCTCCTCCTAAAGAGAGGTTGTGCGTAATCCAGCAGCTCCGAGTCCACGTTCTTCTTCTTTTTTTTTTTTTTCTGCTTTATCTCCTCAAATCCCCCCTGGTACTTAGTTGTATATCTTAGTTGCAGGTCCTTCTAGTTGTGGCATATGGGACGCCACCTCAACATGGCCTGACGAGCGGTGCCATGTCCGTGCCCAGGATCCGAACCCAGGGCCGCCGCAGCAGAGCGTGCAAACCCAACCACTCGGCCACGGGGCAGGGCCCAGAGTCCATGTTCTTTTCCTAACACACACAATGGCGAGCGCCGGATGGAAGCCGTGGGGACCTTCCACATCGGGAAAGAGAGTTCCCCCCGGGGTCATTTTTGCGGGCTGCATAGTATTCTTCTTTTTGGTCACCTCCCTCTCTCTTCAACCACCTCCCAGCCCAGCGGACGTTGAGGCCGTTTCAGACGGTGGGCAGTCACCCTCGGGCCGCAGTAGACACGGCCGGGGTGGACCATTTTGCTCGTGAGTTCATCTGTGGATTAATTTCCCATTCACTGATGTCCCCCGTCACTCCCCCCTTTTCTGCGCTGGCCTCTCTGCTCTTTTTCTTATCACGGGTTCCTTTCCTGTCATCTTTTTCAAATCCATTTCCGACTGCCAGCCGCTGTGACTTCTTAACATTTTGTTTTTAAATAAAAGGTCTGTGTATGCGTGCACACAGGCGTGTGTGTGTGTGTGCACGCTAATGTGGTTTGCCCCCATGTGAAGGTGCCTGATGAGGGGGCGTCTCTGTGACTGAAGGACCCGGCATGAGAGCGGCCCCTGGACCCCGGTTCCCCAACCCCAGGTGGTGGGACTTCCAGATGGGCCCCTGGGAGGGGCAGCCGGCGTCCTTGTGGAAACGCTCATTTCCCTAATAAGACTTTGAAAGGCTCAGAACTAATTTGAAAATGCGACCATTAAAATCCCATCAGGGGGAGCCGGGAAGGGCGGGAGGCTGGGCCTCTCTGGCAGGCTGGGCGCCAGCCAGGGTGGTTCGGAGGCGGGAAAGGGAGGTGTGGGCTGGGCGGGCAGGGGACGGGGAGAAGGGGCCGAGTGGAGAGGCGTCAGAGGCAAGTGGGGACACGTGGAGTGGCTGCTCTGGCCTCCGGGGGTCCTCCCAGGAGATGACTCTGCACCCCCCCCCCCACCCGGGGAACCCCTTTCCCGGCTCCCTTAGTGGTGCAGGGTGTGGATAAAGAGAGAGTCCACCTGTGTGCTCCGGGCTCCCCTCAGAGTGACTCGCTGTGCAAACTTGGGCAAGTCAGTCACCATCTCTGGGCTGGGGAGGCCATCAGGGGATGCTCAGGGCAGCTCAGCCCAGTAGGGACAAGCCCAGTAGGGATGGTGGGGCGTCAATGTTCCCCACATCTGGGGCCGGGCAGCTGGTGGTGGGGCGAGACTTGTCGCCAAGGAAACAGCTCATCATCCCAGCCGGAGGCCAGGCTGCGTATTGAATTGTCTGCTCCTCGAGGCCGGAGCTGAGCTCAGGTGGTGGCTGGAGCGGGGGACAGTGGCTCCAGCTCCCGCACCCACACGCACACCCCATGCCCAGGTGGACAGACACCGTAGGGGGTGGGTACAGGCGCACGGTGCAGGGGGCACACAGACAAGAGTGGCTTAGCTGCACAGAGAGTGTGACACAGAGGGACGAGGACAGTCACTCAGGTGCCCCCACGCCGAGTTCTGGGGCCATCGTCCAGCTGTTGTCCTTCCCTGTCAAACCCAGCCTTCATGGGTTTTCACCCTCCCCATGCTGCTCCCACCACTCTGCCCGACTGTCCCTGACACTCGGGCTCGGTCTCCAGTCCACCTCCACGCCCAGGTCTGTCCCGAGTGGAGGCCTTGTGGACCCCAGCTGGGCTCATGTCCTTCCCCACAAATAACCCACCCATGTGCACCTCCATCCCCCCCCAACGGTCAGATGATCAGACGGGGGAGCCAGCAGCCCAGTTGTGTTGTCGTCACCTTCCGTGGAGCCGTGTGACGGTGAGAGTAACGTGTCCTCCACATCGATGTGGCTCCGGGAGGCGGGGGCTGCGTCTGTCTTGCTCCCGGCTGTCCCCAGCACTGCCTCGCACACAGTGCACACAGTAGGTGCTAGATAAATGTATGGAGGAAGGAAAGGAGGGATGAAGGGGTTGCAGGGTCCCCCTTTGGCGTTCATTCGGAGCTTGCTTCACAGGTCCTCATGTCCGCTGCGTGGTGGGACCATCACCCCCACTTACAGACAAGGTCATCAGGATCACGAGTCCCTGAGTTCACTTGATAAACTGGGAATCTGATGTCCAGAGAGTGTGCGCTCAAGGCCACTCAGCCTGTGGAGCCCAGCCCCAGCGTCCCCGTGGACTGGGAACAGCGAGGGGGCAGAGGGTGGCCAGCCCAGGGCCAGGCAGGCAGATGGGGGCCATCCCCGGGGACAGATGGACATGGCTGCATCCTCCACCCTCAGACGCAGCGGCTTCCCTGGGGCGCCAGCCACACTCGCTGTCACCCCCCCCCCCCCGCCCCCGCCAGGTCACTCACGCCCTCAGTTCTTCACGCTGCATCCTCTGGTCTTATGTCCACTCTGTGTGTCCCCTGCCTGCCCGCAGCCAGCTGCAAACAGATGCCCACAGAGGTCTGCTGGCCCCCGGGGCTCCCCCAACACCCGCTGACCTGGCCATATGCTCAGGGCCTCTCCCTCCACCGCCCTCCAGGCCTGACACTGCCGCTCACCTTGCCCGCCTGCCACACAGACGGCTCTTGCCATGGCTGCAGGTGTCCCCGTTACCTGCATGTGGTTTTTCTGTGTGTGGACCCCTCCCCCCGTTGGAGCAAGGTGCACCACACACATCGTACACCCACATCCAGCGCCCTCCACCGCCAGGCACTTGTGCAGCCCCTCCCCCCCAGCACACCCAATGAGGGGGGGACAGAGGGACACCTGGGTGGTCAGCCCGCTCCAGCCAGGGATGGTCCAGGACAGGTGCAGCCGTGGCACTCGTCCCCCCACCCCCCAGCACCCAAGGCCACCTGCACAGCCACTGACCTCCTGTGGGACCCAGTGGGGAGACAGAGGCCACCACCTATGGGCGCCCCCCCCTTACATGCCCTGACCACAAGGGGGCCTCTGGGAGAGGGGATAGGGGGAGGGGGAGAGGATGAAAGGGAACAAGAGCCAGAGGGGGGACGCGGGCGGTGGAAGGAGGAGGAGGATGGAGGGGGGAGGGGCAGACAGGCGGGAAGGAGGGGGAGGGGAAAGGAGGAGGGGGGGAGGGGAAGGAGCCGGTGTCTGTCAGAAGATGGTGGGGAGAACTGGTGTGAGCCCAGCATCCTCCGTGCAGACCTGATTCCCTCTGATCCCCCCCGGGATGAGGCCCCAGCTGCTCCCTGGCTGCCTCAGACAGGGTGCTCCCTGCTGAGGGCGCTCCCTGGGGTCCCACTGTCCTGCATGGTCCTCCAGGGCAGTGACCGGCTGGATGTCCCCCAGCAGGGCGCCCCTCACTGCCCCACCACCCCCAGGGGCATCAGTCACTGGACAAACACACCCAGCCAGCAGCCTCCTGTGGACCCACAGCAGAGGGGGTCTCAGGCCCAGGCCTGGTGCCATAAGGTCAGGACTGGGGGGTCACACAGGAGGGAGCCGGGGCTCTGCTATGGGTGAGGGGAAGGGCTTCCTGGGGGGAAGGGCCACTGCTGATGGGCCTTGAGGGATGTGTAGGAGTTCTCTGGCTGGGGCAGCCCAACTCCTTACTCCTGACCTCAGTTTCTCCATCCCTCCCCTCTCCAGGAAGATTCCAGGAGAGATGTGGACGCTTGAGGCCTGCCCTGGGAGGGGGAGGAACTTCTCGGCATTGTGGCAAGTGGGCCCAGAGCCAAGCTCCTCCTAGGGCCCCCCGAGATGGGAGCTGGGAGCCTCGTCCCAGCCCCACAGTCATATTCAGGACTTTTCTGGCTAAACCCCTTTCCACAGCCCGCAAGGCAGAGACCATGATTAAGAGCAGGTTCCAGCTGAGCAAACCGAGGCTCAGAGGACCAAGACGATGCCGTGATTCACCCTCCCAGCCCCCAGAGGAGTCCAGGTGGCAGAGGGTGGCCAGCTGGCCCCAGCAACTTTCTAGAAAGGCAGGGAGCCGGAGGAGAGATGAGCAGGGGATCTGAAATGAAAAGCTTTTCATCTGGAACTTGAGAGCCCCCCAGGTCCCCTCCCTTTGCCCCCACCTGGACGTGGACCAGAGGACCACCCCTCCCACCTGGGGCCGCGCTCTGAGCTGGGGACAGCTGCCCTCTGCTGGTCACAGCAGGAACCGCGGGCCGCACCCTGCAGAGAGCCCATTAGCGCACTTGCCTGGGGCCGCAAGACGGGCCAACTGGGGAATGGGGTCTCAGTCTCTTCTGGATCCCCTCTATGCCCTCCCGGGGCCTTTGGGAGCCTCCAGGAGCCAGCCCCAGCCCCTCTGTGTCCCTTGGCTCCCAAAGACGGAGCTGCGGGAGAGACAGGCTGCGGTGGGGCACCCGGCGGCTCTAAGATCAGAGCCTCCCTGAGTAGGCGGGTCTCAGGCTTAGGGTCTCAGTCCCTGGGTCATGGAGGGCGGATGGGAGAGAAAGTTGGGCCCAAACCCTCACCGGCGGGGCCTCTGGATAGAGTGGGCGAAATGTCATAAGTGCTATGGGAAAAAGACAGTGGGGGGAAGGTGGTCTTAATTTGGGGGTCCAGGTAGGCCTCACAGAGGAAGTATTTGCATAAAGACAAGGAGGAGGCAAGGGAGCCATGAAGACACGTGGGAAGAGTGATGTAGGCGGAGGTGACAGCCGGTGCAAAGGCCCTGAGGTGGGACCCACATGGCAGCGAAGGAGAGAGCCGGGTGAGAAGTGGTAGGAGGTGAGAGCAGAGAGGTGCCCAGAGGGAGGCAGGAGGGGCTGAGTGTGACGCGGAGGGCCCCCTCAGCTGGTGTGTGCTGAAGAGTGTTTGAAGGAGGCAGAGCGTCCCAATGTTGCGAATAAGGAGACTGAGGCCCTGCAGGGGGTGACTCCTCCTAGATCCCAGAGCCCCCCCCCCCCACCAGCTGCCGTGGTCACCATGGTGGGTGGTGAGGTCGGTGGCCATTCCTCATCCCCCCCCAACAGGCTAGGAGCCCTGGGGAGGGAACCCGGGGCTGAGTCCCCATGCTGGGCGCATGTGAGGTGGACCCTATGATGGGGCTCGGTGGTGTGGATGAGGATCATGGAGGTGCTGGTGCAGGTGACAGTGGGGGAGGGGAAGGAAACAGAATAGATGGGGTGGTGGCGATGCGAAGAAAGGTGACAGGGTGAGGAGGGCAGTGGTGGCAGTGGGGATGAAGAAATGGAGGTGGTGGTGGTGTGGCGAGGGAAGTGAGGGTGGCTGTTGATAGAGGCGATGCGGCTACAGGTGGTGCTAATGGTGGAGGAGCAGATGGGGTAGAAGGGACACCGAGGGTGGAGGAGGTGATGGAGGAGGACATGATGGCAGTAGAATTGATGCAGGTGGTGGAGGTGGGAGTAATGGAGGTGATGGTGGTAAAAGGGATATTGATGGTCGAGGAGGTGATGATGGAGGAGGTGATGGAGGTGGAGATGATGCAGGTGGTGGAGGTGATGGTGGAGAGAATGATGAGGTAGAAGTGACACTGAGGGTGGAGGAGGTGATGTGGTAGAATGATGCAGATGGTGGAGGAGGAGGTGATGATGAAGGTGATGGATGTAGAAGGGATGTAGGTGGTGGAGGTGATGGTGGAGGACATGATGAGGTAGAAGTGACACTGATGGTGGAGGTGGTGAAAGTGATAGAATGATGCAGATGGCGGAGGTGGAGCTGACGATGAAAGTGATGGATGTAGAAGGATGCATGTGGTGGCGGTGACGGTTGAGGAGGTGACAGTAGAGGAGGTGGTGGAGGTGAAGGTGAAGGAGGTGACAGTGGAAGTGATGCAGATGGTGGAGGCGGAGGTGATGATGAAGGTGATGGATGTAGAGGGAGGCACGTGGTGTAGGTGATGGTGGAGGAGGTGATGGAGGCAGAGGTGATGGCAGAGGAGGTGATGGTGGAGGAGGTGACAGGGGAGGAGGTGATGGTGGTAGTGATGCAGATGGTGGAGGCGGAGGTGAAGATGAAGGTGATGGGTGTAGAGGGATGCTGGTGGAGGAAATGATGGTGGAGGAGGTGATGGTGGAGGAGGTGATGGAAGCAGAGGTGAAGGTTGCAGAGGTGATGGAGGAGGTGACAGTGGCAGAGGTGATGGTGGAGGAGGTGATGGAGGCAGAGGTGATGGCGGCAGAGGTGATGGATGAGGTGACGGTGGCAGAGGTGATGGTGGAGGAGGTGACGGTGGAGAAGGTGATGAGGTGATGGAGGCGGAGGTGATGGTGAGGAGGTGATGGTGGAGGAGGTGACGGTGGAGGAGGTGATGGTGGAGGAGGTGACGGTGGAGAAGGTGATGGAGGCGGAGGTGATGGTGGAGGAGGTGACGGTGGAGCAGGTGATGGTGGAGGAGGTGACAGTGGAAGTAAGGCAGATGGAGGAGGAGGGGATGATGAAGGTGATGGGTGTAGAGGGCTGCAGGTGGTGGAGGTGACGGTGGAGGAGGCGATGCAGGCGGAAGCCGCAGTGGCGTCCCCGTGGAGCGTCTTGGAAGCGGCGGCGCAACAGGAGGCTGGCGTTCGCTGGTAAGTGCAGGGCTCCCCGTGCGGCTCCGCCCCCAGCCCCGCCCCGGGTCGCCCTCCGCTCGGTCCGCAGTGGCCTCCAGGGCTGTGAGGGGCGATCCTGGGCCCAGGGAGGGATGCTGATGTGACGGGGGTGGGGGGGGGGAGGAGGCAGGCGACGGGGACCGGGCTGCCTGCCCCCCGCGGGCACTCACACCTCCACCGCGGATACTGCCTCCAGGCCGGGGCGCCGGGGGCGGTGGGGGATGGAAGCGATGACAAAAGCTGCTCGCGGTAAACAGCTCCGACTGGAGCCGGATCGATTCGGGCTGCGAGGAGCTGTAATTAGATTGAACGCCGGGAAGGGGGGACGGAGCCGCTTTTTGCTGCGATCGACAAAACGCGAAGTTTCTTCACGACTCCGCTTCGCTCGGCCCCTCCCCCACTCGGCCTCTGGGGCCCCCACTGGGCACTTGATTGGAGAAGGGGAGGCGGCGGGGAAAGAGGAGACCCCCACAGCCTCCCTCCCTCCCCATCGGACTCCCGAGTCCACCCCGGCTCCCGTCCTGTGCTGCCTGCCGGGCACTTGCTGGGCAACCTCGGGCAAGTGGCTTACCTTCTCTGATTAACTAAGGAGAGAAATCCCTGCCTTATGGAATTATCCTAAGGATGAAAAGACAGGATACATGGGATGCTCTTTGGGGCTTTCTGAGGAGCGTTTGTATCCCCGTTTGTACTGTGAATGTCTGATGAATGAGAGTAAATGGCTAAGTGAGTGAATAAATGAATGAATTGAAGATTATAACAGGTGATCAAGAAGGGCCTCCTCTGGAACGTGAAGGCCTGGGGCTGAGTTCCAGGCCTGAGACCCAGCTTTCCCTTTGAAAGGATGGGGGATCTGGTCCCCTCCCGTGACCCTATCAGGGCAGCCGACTTCCGAGGAGGTGGGAGGTCAAGGCAGGTCCTCCCGTTTCCTTATTCGGATAAAATACCAGCAGGTGGCCTTGCTCCCCCGTTTTGTACACAAAAGGCTGCCGGGCGCACGCTTCATCCTCTGGGTTTTGCCTCCCGGGCTTTCCGCATCCATACCACACCCTCTCCGTCTGTCAGCTTCTCAATAATGCTACAAACACAGCCTCCTGCCTCAATAATATTCAATATTAACATTATTGTGGTTTCAGTAGATACCGTCCACAGCTGAGCCACGTAACTAGGGTTCCATTTTCTTTCCTGCTCGACTCTTTGTTTTTCCAGGAGTTAATAGTTGCCAATCACAAATTCTTCTCACACTCCCCAACAAAATGCAAAACCAGCTCAATAGGATTTTGCATACTTATTCCCCACCCCTTGGTTTCCCGTCCATCTGGATGGGGCTGCCTTCCATGTCCTTGGTGCCTTTGTCCCCGCTGTCTTCCGGGCTCTCCCCTCCTCAACACTCGGGGGACCCTTTTTCCCTTCTCCTGGGTTGAATTACATTTCCTGACTCCCACACCTTTCTTTTTGGATTTACCTCCTCGTTCTGATGGAACACGTCCTCCGGTAGCTTTCTGAGAAAGGGTGCACGGAAGTCAACTTTTTGAGACCTGGAATGTCTGACTATGTCTCTGTTCCACCTTCATGCTTGGTGTTTGGCCGGGCGTACAATTCTAGCTGAGAGTAATTTTCCCTCCGAATTTTGAAGGCATTGCTGCACTGTCTTCTCCACCCCACTTCTTAGTCCTTCGTGGGTCGTCCGGCTCTCCTCTCTGGGAGGTTTTACGATCTCCTCTCTATTCTGAATCTCTCAAATTTCAGGAGGATGAGCCTTGGGCAATGTCTTCTCTCCATTCAATGAGCTGAACCTTATGGACTTTTTTAAACTGGACTCTCGTGCCCTTCAGCCTTGGATCTTTTTTTTTTCATTATTCATTTGATCCTCTCTTCCTCTAGTTTGAACGACCTTTTGATCAGATGTCCTGCTCACTCCTCCTCTCGCTTTGTCATCTTTCCCTGCCTTGCCATCTCTACACCTCCTTTGTTCCATTTCCAGGGGGATTGGCTTCACTTTGGGTTCCGATCCAAATTTTATTCCCCCTCTTATATGTTTAAATCCTTAGAGCATCGTCCTGCTGGTTAATTGTCCTTTTTATTGAACAGCATCCTGTTCTTGTTTCATGGATGCAGTGGTCCTCTCTTCTCCCTCCGAGGATATTAATTGCAACTTTGTCTGACTGGTCCGTTTCTTCTGAGTTCATCTTCCTCCTCTCCTCCTACCACTTTTCTCGTTTGTTCTCTCTCTCTCCCATTAGTGGCTTTTATAAAATGACCGGTAACCCCCAGCTGTCACCCTCATGTAATCATACAACCTGAAGCCGCCAATTAGAAGCCGGTGAGCTCCGGGTGAGGAGACGGGGAGTGAAGTGGTGCGTCCGTCCACACGGGGGAACCTGTTGTTCCTGAGAAATGAGCCACGGCCCAGGGAACATTCATTGATTCCTGCGGATGTGCGTGGGCATCGATCTGGCGTGCCATCTGGTTCGGACTGTTCCGGAACCAGAAAGAGCCAGCTCGGTGTGTGGTCCCAGCAGGCCACCAGGGCTGGCAGACGAGGACCGCTAGCACAGTCCGTACCACAGACCACTTCTGGGGAGGCAACCGTGGCGTGGGGGGCTCACGGGGAGCGGGATGGGCGGGCTCTCCATCACCCGCAGCCCCTGAGCGGTACGTGGATGAGAAATTGAGACGCTGGTAGAATTCACGCTGAAGACACAGCCTCCCCCAGCCCCTGGGCCGAGGTCACCAGCCCCAGCGGATAAGGCCCATCTTTTCTGCCCACTGGCTTCCGCTGCCTCGAGGGATGGGGTCCCATCTGGGGCTGGGGCAGGAAGGAGCCGGACCGAGGGTGCCAGCCCTGCTCCGCCACCTGGAGCTCCTACTGTTTGTCCCTCCTTGTGCCAGGTGGCCCTGGATCCTCCCCACTCCAGAGGGCCCTGTGGATGCTCGTGGGGGAGCCGTGTCCGGGTCTCAGCCCGCCGCTGGGGGGCCGGCTTGGGTGGGAGCTCAGATTTCAGAATCGGGCTGCGGACGCCAACGTCGGCCTGATACAGGGTCCCTCCAGTGGTGGGAGACCTCAGAGGACAGCCCAGAGAAGGAGGCCTGGAGTGTCTCGCTGCTGAGAACCTAGTTGTGCCATCACTCCAGGGGGAGGTTACTGGGGTTTGTGACTTGCCCCAAGGGCCTGTTAATTAACCGCTTCTCACCCAGGTTACACTGAGTCAGATAACCCCCACGCAGAGTTTCCAGTCACTTCCCTCAACGCCCCCCAGGTGTGGGCTGCAGAAGGGAGTCGGGAGGCCAGCAGCACCAGCTGTCCTCTCCGCGGGCCCTTGGGTTGGAGAGGGGTTTGGGGATATGAGGCTGGGGAGGGGGCTAGCCTGCAGAAGGAGGATGGGAGGGGGTGGTGACTCACGCCTGTGGCCATGTGCTCATACTGTCTCCCCTTCTTTGTCCCTCCCACCCCGCCTCATCTGCCTCCCCACACGCTGTCTGCCCTCCCTCTCCTTGTCTTTCTGGATGTCGCAACCACCTGCTTGCTGCCTCCTGATCTCTCGCACGCGGCCCTTCCTGCTGACATTTCCGTCTCCTTGTCTGTCCGGCCCTCTCCCCCTGCCGTCTGTCCCCCATATTTCTCTTTTTCCTGGTGTCCCCCTCCTCTTCTCTCTCTCTGCTTTGGGCTGTGTCCGTCTTTTCTCGGGTGGCCGCCTTCTCCCGGCCGGCTGCGCGGTGGCGCTGTTGTCCCCCCCCACCGACCGGCTCGCCTTCCCGCGCGCGGCCCCTCGCCCGCAGCCTGCAAGCGGAAAGAGCAGGAGCAGCAGAAGGAGCGCGCGCTGCAGCCCAAGAAGCAGCGCCTGGTGTTCACCGACCTGCAGCGGCGCACGCTCATCGCCATCTTCAAGGAGAACAAGCGGCCGTCGAAGGAGATGCAGGTGACCATCTCGCAGCAGCTCGGCCTGGAGCTCAACACCGTCAGCAACTTCTTCATGAACGCGCGGCGCCGCTGCATGAACCGCTGGGCCGAGGAGCCCGGGGCGGCCCCCGGGGGCCCCGCCGGCGCCGCCGCCGCCACCTTCTCCAAGGCCTGAGACCCCGCCCCACCCCCGGCCACGCGCCCTCCCAGCCTCTACGGGCCCGGGGCGCCGCCCTCCCACGCCTGCCACCCCACCCTGCCAGCCCGGAGACCCGCCCCCGGGGGGGGGGGGCGCCTGGAGTGGTTGCAGTCCGGGGTCCCCCACACCCAGGGAGGGGACGCAGCACACCCCCCCAGCCCAAGTGCACAAACAGGGCCCCCTCCTCCCTCCACTCCAACCCCCTCCAGGCCACAGGAAACCCTCCATCCTCCCCAGCGGGGAGGGGGCGACAGAAAGGGGCCCCCCAGCTCCCTCTCTATTCAGGACGCCCCCGGGGGGCCTCGAGGAAAACCAGGGCTCACCGGGTCGTCCCCCAAAGCTGGTCAAGAAGCACATACTAGAAATATAATCCGGGTATTTAAAAAAAAAAAAAGGAATTTTAAGAATAACCCCTCCTTCGCCAGCCCCCAGCCCCCAGCCCCCACCCCGAGCGGGAGGCAAGGAGAGGCTTCCTGCCCACCGGTCCTCCCACGGACCCTCCCCCGCCCCAGACCTCCGACCCCTCCAAAGTCGCCAAAACCCACGTGGAGCCGGATGTTCGCAGCGCCCCCACCCACATCGAGACCGACCCCGACCCGCCGGCGGATCTGCCCCCTCAGCCGAGAACCCAGCCGCCCCTCCGGGGGCCAGGGTTCCTTGTGCCAAGAATTGCCTGCCTTAACGTCTGGGGAGGGGTCCTGCAGCGCCCCCCCGGGCGAGCATCCTCTCCCACCCGGTCCAGACCGAGGGGACGGCTCAAGTATGCGGGTAAATTGCAGCCGCCCCCCGTCTCCGGCACACCGCTGTCAGTCCTGTCACCTTTAGGCACCTTGACGGACACGCAGGGAGAGACAGACCCCAGGACACAGAAGGACACATCCAGATTCCACGGAGGCGCGACCCGGAGGAAACCCCAGGGCCCATCCAGAGCCCCCCCACCCACCGTGCTGGGGTCACGGAGTTGCTTCCTGCTTGGAACCCTCTGGAACTCACCCCCCCACCCCGCCTCCCATCGCTCAGGGGGTGCCGCCTGGGCCTGAAGGTGGGGACAGGCTCGCCACTATCTCTCCGCAGAGAGAAGATGCTGAAGAAGGTGGAATCTGCTCGCTCCGTTTTTTTTGCCAAAAAAAAGTGACCGGGGGAAGGAAGGGTCCGAGATGAAGAGGAGGACCTCCCGTCACCCCCGCCTCCCCTGCTCGTCTAGTCCCAGCCAGGTCCGGGTGACCTCCAAGACTGGCCGGCAGCTGGATCCCAAGAGCCTGCCTCCCCGGGAGGTTCAAGAGCTGGAGGCTAGAAGGAACCTCTCCCCTCCCCCAGCCTCCCATCCCTTCCGCCGCCTCCCAGGGAGGTGGCCACCCCCCCCCCTTGAGATTGCAAAAGACGTTTCTAGGGAAATGCCCCCCCCCCACCCAGGTAAAGGCTACCTCACTCAAGCGTTCGTGTCTGTGATTGGAAAAATCACACTTGATACCAAAGATTTCCCCCAAGGACTTGTGCTGGATGCCCTCATTCCCTCACCCCCGGCCCAGGTCGTGCAAAGGCCGGCTTCCGGCCTGCCCTCCAGGCCACGGTCCCTCAGCCCCATCCCCCACCGGAGAGCGAGCAAGGATGAGAGAGAGAGAGAGAGAGAGAGACAGAGGAGAAAGAGGATAGTGAGGTCGATGGGTGCCTTTTTCTTGAACCAAAGATGTGTGTGGAATGTTCTCATGTCCTTATCGACTTGCTATTCTCCCAGCTTTTTAAGCAACTGGATCTGAGTGATGCTTCTAGAACCCTTGGGGGTGGGGGTGGGGTCCCCATTCCCGCCCAGCAACCAACCCCTCCCCCCAGACACATGCGTACATATGCGTGTGCACACACGCACGCACACCGGCTGCCGTCCTTCCCGTGGTGTTCCCTGGGCGCCGGGCGCTGGAGTCCAGGTGGACGAGGCCCCTTTCTTCCACTTTCCCCTGACCTCCAGGCCCGCTGGCCAGAGTCCCTGCTTGCAGTGGACAGGGCTTCTCCGACACCCTCCGCTGGGTTGATCACTTGCTGTTCCTGGCGTTCAATGCCCAGGGGGTCAGAGGCCAGGCCCTCTGGTATTGTCCTCTGTTGGAAACTGAGGAGTTGGCTTGGGATCCTTCTAGTTGTAGAACATTCTAGAACATTCTACGGTGAACTGTGATCAGATTGGGTCAAGCCGCCATTGACGCAGGTCATGGAAGAGTCCCTGGACTCCTGGGTCCGATTCAAACACTCTCATTTCATGCACACGCTCACACACACCAGCTCCCCGCCCCCCCCCCCCACTTGGCCAGCCCCTTCCAGGAGGCCCTGGCCCTGACCTCTACCCTCTGACCCCACCCTGGGCCTTGCCCCATCCCGCAGCCGGTGGTCACCCACCAAAGACCCCTCTCCGTGCAGGGAACGCCGCCTCCAGCACAGCTCCTTCGAGCCTTTGACAATTTTCTCTGAAATACCTCAAAATATTTAATGTATAGTTTATGTGATACGAAAAAAAAATCCTTAGCTAGTTTTTGGAATACGTGACTTGAAGCTTTATACCGTTAAATTATAATTTTGCAGACGATGGTATGTCGTGTCTTTGGCGAGTTCCGTGGGAGACTGGTGAATGTTGGGCGGGGCCGGGTGGTCCCCGCGGAGGCCGGGCGGGCGGAGGGGGGGGACGGCGGCGGGCGCTCACAGATGTCCTGCTGGAGCGAGTCCTTGAGGAAAGGGGGGGGGAGAGAGAGAGAGAGAGGGAGAGAGGTGCACCTTTCTGTATTCTGGCGAGCTCTGTTTCTCGTTTTTTGCAGTCATGTCTTATGAGAGTATTTATTATTCTGTGTGTTCTGTGTTCAAATGTAATTTAAGAAAAAAAAAAGGAAGAAAAATGAAAAAAAAAAAAAGAGGCGATGGGATTTGCTTTGCTGCATGACCAATGTACTCTTTCTTGACGATAATGTACTATGTGCAGGGGGAGGGGGGGGTGGGCGGGGCCGTGGGCAGAGCCCCCGATTCCGTGTCGCATCGTTGTGTTTCGTCCCCCCGCGGCGGGGGTGTCCCAGGCTCCTTCGCGCTGCTCTGTGTCGGTTCCCCCGTGGCCAGGATCTGTGTCTGGCCAGCTGGCCCAGAGGCAGGTGGAGAGGCAGGAAGGAGCCGATGGCTGCAGGGCCTCAGCACCCAACCCTGGTCACCTCCCACACCCACGTGCCACCCGCCTGTGCCACCCGGCAGGGGTCCTGGGCCTCCTGTTCCTTGTTCTCAGGGGCCCGTGGGTGTCACTGCCCTCCTGGACCCCCACCCCGACCCCAACCCGGTTGGTTTCATGGTAGCATGAATTCCCAAGTGTCTTGTTCAGAGGAGACAGACAATCAGACAATTCGAGTCTTGTCGCCCAGGGCGGTGGGGGGCTGGGGCGTACCCAACCTTCTGAGATCCGAGGGGCCCTCCTGAGACGCCCCCCTCCCCGGGCAGGCACCCAGGGGAGCTCGACCAACATCTTCAGCCCCCTTGGCCCTGGGCTGGGCATGGGTCCAACTTTCCGTCCGGCCTGGGAGGTGGGGGGATGCACACCTGGGGACCCCTCCCTCCTGACCCACATTGGGACCCTAGAGAACAGAGGGGCTGCCCCAAGATCATGAAACGGGGCCCCGGGACAACCTCTCTGCCTGTGACTCCACTTCTGCCACGAGGCCCCACACTCCCCACAGGAGAGAGCCTGCTCTCCAGGCCGGGCCCCAGGCAGGGGATTGTGGTAGCCAGAGGGGGTCCCTTACACCCTGGAGGACAGAAGCCCCCCGTGGAGGGTGGGCCCGCGGCCGCAGGCTCAACCCACCCCAAATGAGGGCCAGGGGTCATGCTCCCGGGCTTCTCCCGCCGAGCCCCTGTGCCAGCTGGAACTTGGGCCCAGTCACATTCTCTGCCCATCACATCCAGGGGCTCCTCCTGGTGGCCCCAGCTGACCCCCCAGGGGCTGGTCTTTGGGGGGATTCTCTCAGCCCAGGGTGAGGGAAGGCCAAGAGGCCACCTGGCCCTGAGTGTTTAATCGGGACTGGACACTGGGGCTGCTTTAAGGGGAGACACTACATGGGTCATCCGAAGTCCCCCCCCCCCCCCAGTGCTAGAGGGAATGGACGCCATCTCCACCCCACCCTCAGGCGACAGGCTTAAAAGTTTAAAAAAAATAAAAAAAATCATCATCATTGTTAACCGTTGCTGTGCTGGATCTGTTGTTTTGTTTTTCTCCAATAAATTATTTTCAAGTCACTCACCTGAGTGTGTGTGTTGGCCGAAGGCGTTGGGCTGGGGGGCGGCAGGTGCAGGCGAGGGGAGGGCTGCCCACCGTGAGGATGGGGAGGGAGGAAGGGTCGAGGGAGGGGTAGGCCGCCTCTCCCAGCCCACCTCTGCGCTCCGCCCTGCCCTCTTCCTTGGCAGCCGCCCTCCCTGAGCCCCCACCCCGCGGGCCTCCACCTTCCACGGGAACGGTTAAGGATCTGAGAGCAGAGCTGTGGGCCTTTGCGGGAGCCTCAGGGCCTGGGTCTGGGAGGCGTCGCTGCCCGTTGCTCTCTGGAGCCTGAAGCACGAGGAGGTTGTGCATCCCCCCTCCTCCCGGTGGAGGGGCAGAAGGCAAGGCGGCCTGGTGGTGGAAGAGGCTGGGTGGTGCCGCAAGTGGACCTCAGCTGATGCCTGGGAAGGGGCCGGGAGGCAGCGGTCTGGGAGCCAGGGCCGGTCAGCAGAATCTGCTTGGCACCTCCCTCCTCTGCAAGAGCCATCCAGCTCCATCCACCTTCTCCACCGGAAGAAAACCCAAAGGAAAGAGACGCTTTCCCTGCAAATCCCCCATCAGGCCACTAGGGGTCAGGGTTTTCATCTTTAAAACCAGGGAAGATGGTTCCATGAGGCACCAGAGAAAGAGGTAAAAGGAAGTGAGGGAGCCTCGGGGAGCCCTGGGTCCGAGGGACCCTGGTTTATTAGAGAAAGAAAAGGACGTGGAGCCGTTGTCTTCGGGGGACGGCCTCATGCTCGCCGGTTGATGCTGACAAAGCCTGGGCGGTCACTGGTCCTTCTCAGGCAGGGGCGGCTGTTCCGCTCGGTTGGGTGGCACTTGGTCCCCACTGGGCACCGCCGGCTGCCCCTCCTCCGGCCCGGGCTCCACCTCCATGGGCAGCTCGTAGGCGGATGACTCTTCTGTAGACAGTGGCGTGACTTCCACCAGGGTAGAAGAGGTGTCGGTGGGAGGTGGCCCCAGCTCCTCCTCCTCTGGGAGCTCGAGCTCCTTTTCCAAGCTCTTCAAGGACGGCAGTGAGACACTGCAGAGGGGTTTCCTTGCTTCCCAGGCTCCTGGCTGGCTCTCCAAAGACAGCTGTCCCGAAGACGGTGGCTGACTCCCAGACAGCGGCAGCTGGTTTTCCCTGAGTGACAGTGGCATGTCTTGAAGGGAGGGTGGCCTCTTCCTGGCTAGTGGCAGACTCTTAGGAAGAGAAAATGACCAGTACCCAACCGATAGTGACCTCCCCTGCTTCACTGGCAACTTCTCCTGGAAAGACCTGGATTGCCACTCTGTGCTGGCAGCCACGCTCCTGGCGAGGGAGAGTTGGTTCTTCAGATGAGGAGAGGATGGCCCGTCCACAGTGAAGGATGAGCTCACCACGGTGGTGGGCTGCATGTCCTCGGAGGACACCTTACCCCGGTGCTGGTGTCTCTTCCTCCCCAGGAATGACATCCTCCTGGAGTACCAGGGTAGCTCTTCGAAACTCGGGGGGAGCTCCTCATCGGATGGGACCTTCTGTTCAGTCAGCATGTCGCTGTTGACCCCTGGTGGCTTCCGCAGACTGGTGCCCTGTGTGATGAGGTCTGCGTAGCCCTCACGGTGGGAGAAGGCATAGCTGGAGCGCCGGCCACGTGACTCCCGGTGTATGTAGGGCATGGGCTCCGGGGTGACGAGCTCCTCACTTGGGGCCTCCTCCTCCTCCTGCACAGCAAAGGGGAGGGCGAGGGTCAGCAGCCTCCCACACCATGCTGATTGCTCTCAGGTAGCCTGCTCCTTCATGGGGGTCATTCAGAGCCCTTGGCCACCATTGACTGGCCAGGCTCTTCCTTACCCAGGTTGACCCAACTAGAGTCCTTCCCTGGGGCTTAATTCTGGACCAGCCAATCAGAGTCCTTTCCTGAGACTTAACTCCGGGCCAGCAAATCAGAGTCCTTCCCTGGGACTTAACTCTGGGCCAGCCAATCAGAGTCCTTCCCTGGGGACTTACCTCTGGGCCAGCCAATCAGAGTCCTTCCCTGAGACTTAACTCCAGGCCAGCCAATCAGAGTCCTTCCCTGAGACTTAACTCTGGGCCAGCAAATCAGAGTCCTTCCCTGGAACTTAACTCCGGGCCAGCCAACCAGAGTCCTTCCCTGGGACTTACCTCTGGGCCAGCCAATCAGAGTCCTTCCCTGAGACTTAACTCCAGGCTAGCAAATCAGAGTCCTTCCCTGGGACTTGACTTTGGGCCAGCCAGTCAGAGTCCTAGCCTGAGACTTAACTCTGGGCCAGCCAATCAGAGTCCTTCCCTGGGACTTGACTTTGGGCCAGCCAATCAGAGTCCTTCCCTGGGACAAACTCTGGATCAGGGGAATGCCCAGCAGGGAGCCCAGGCCCCCTCACCTTGGGGCGTGGCTTCTTGAGGGTCTGGTGAATGAGACGGAAGGCCAGCACAGGCAGCGTGTTCAACGACACGTTCACCAGGATCACCAGCAGGATGGGGGACTGGGACAGCACGTTGCGATCAGCGTCTGGTGAGAGGGCAGGGTCACGGCCCGGCCCAGGATGGAGCCTCCCCAGAGCCTGCTTGCTGCCCGCTCCGCCCGACACCCCACCTCCACCCCCTCTCTTCCCCCCAGAGGGACACCTTTGTGCAAATTCCCAAAAGGCGCTCGCGCCTCCCCATGCGCGGCCAAGGAGACAGCGGGTCAGGGAGGGCAGAGCGGGCGCTCCGTCCTGGGCATGCCCATCTCCGGGGCCCGCCACCCCGTCCCCTGCTGGGGGCTCACACAGAAACGGGAAGGTCTTGGGGGAGAGTTTGAAGAGCCAGAAGCTCTGGCTGGCCCAAGTCACAAGTATGTACAAACAGAGGCTGAGGAGAACGGCCAGCACAAACAGGACGGTCCAGTATTTGAGGATGAGGATGACCTGCACGAGGAGCGAGGGGTAAGCGGGGGCGGGCGGGAACCCCGGGGCTGGGCTCCGTGGAGGAGGGCGAGGGCTGAGCCCCCCGGGGTCCACAAAGGGCAGGCTCACCCGGCGGCGAGACCTCAGCGGCCCGTGTCCGAGGCCCCCTTACCTCCATGGTGACGGACAGCAGGCCCGACAGGGCCACGACCTCGGCAAACGACTGATAGTCGTCGAAGATGACGGGCCCGCCCGAGTCACGGCAGACCCACAGGGTCATGAAGAAGTTGACCAGGGAGGTGCCCATGCCGTGGGCCACAGCTTGGAGAAAGACCCAGTAGTTAAAGAGCTCGTCCTTCTGGCCCACGATGTATAGCTCTGGCAACTTCAGGCTCTGCTCCGCACTCACGTCCTGGCGACGGGGCATAGTGGGTAGGGTGCGGCAGCATCTTGGGACCGGCTCAGGGATGGGAGATGGCCCCCACGCCACCCTAGGCCCCCAGCGGGAGGAGGGGGCACAGAGACAGGAGCATCCTCAGGGAAGGAGGAAGCCAGGCCTCGGGCTGCTCACCTGCTCAAACAGGCCGATGTACAGGACGGGAAGGGTGGTATACAGCAGGTTGAAGAGCGCCAGGAACCAGCCTTCGTACAGGGGCTGGGGGGCGGCGGCGGGGAGGAGAACGCGGTCAGCGGAACCAGAAACGCATCTTTCCCTGAGGAGACCCACCCAAGCTAGCTGGGCCCCCGCTCCAGGAGAGGATTCCAGGTGAGCTAGAAAGTCACATTGCAATCAAGTTTGGGGCTAAGACCAGGGGTGGGTTAAGCGAGGCTTGAGAAAAGCTGGAAGATAAAAGGCAGAGGGAAAAAGTACAATCTAATCTTATTAAAACAGCGCCTCTGCATGGGTTGGGACTGGCTGGCTTCCCCAAGGAGCCACAGGAGGAAACACGGCTGGGGAATGCGTTTTCAGACCATTTTAGATTCAGGGAATCACTGGTGGGTGAGAGATTAGGAAGAAACCCCACAGGTAGGGAGCTCAGCTCCCTTCCTGATGCGGGAATGCAGTCCAGTTCAAAGGAGATGGGTTTCGGTTCCGAAAAACCACTTCCTGTGCCTTCTGGGCCTGAGCAAATAGGTAACGAGCAGGAAGTTTGCGAGAATTTGAATTTCTCACTGTCGGAGGAGAGAGTCACAGACAAGGATGTGGAAAAGGCTAAGCTGCGCCTTGCGCTGTGGGACCGGACTCAGCGTGAACTCATGGTCTTTAAAGGACACAGAGACAGACAGACGGAGAGACACAGGCGTGGCTGCGGGTCGGCACGTGGTTACCACGTGCACGTCGCTGGCTCCGTCTGCTGAGACGGCTGCGCGCCCAGCAGCGATGAGCACAGTGGCCACAGGGATCTGGGTGTCCAACTGCCCTTCTCTCGTGCAAAGACGCGGAGCTCCTCACGGGAGCCGCTGACCCCAGGATTTGCTCAGGGAACCCCTTTGTAGCCCCAGGAAGTGAGGATGCGCTCGGAGAAGAGCAGACACGTGTCCCAAGGACAAATCGGGGACAATCCGAACAACAAAATAGAGAACAGAGTAAACCTCCGTGAGTCCACACGGAGAGGAATAAGGAACTGAATAAAGAAATGGGGGAGAAGGAGCCACTCTTCCTGCAGAAGAATTCCAGTTGACAAGGAAGAGCCAACGAAGGAATTCAGAAATCTCAGGGCACAGATCAACCTACAGAAAACCATCTGTGTTTCTGTACAGCAGCCACGAGCCGTCCCCGAAGGGAATTAAGAAAACAACGCCCTCTAAAGTAGCGTCTAAGAGAATAAAATGTCTAGAAATAAAAAAGTGAAAGGACCGATACGTATTTGTCAAGGGCGCCTCTGTCGAACTCCCGCTTAAATGCCTGGGTATGAGTGACGGGGAGCTCACTCCCTCACACAGCCCTATGATTCTTCTAAGGCCCCAGAGAGCACATCTAGTCTCTGCCCTGATACCATTGAGTAGTTTCAAGTCAGGAAGCAGCCCTCACAGTCACATTCTCTGGGGTTCAGGGTGTCCTTCTCTCCCTAGAAGGACACCCATTTGGGGCATCTGCCCTGCCCTTGTTGCAAAGCTCCAATTTGCCAAACAGCCCTGAAAATGTTGGGCACAGAGCTGAGCAGAAACAATCCCCTCCCTTTCCCTGGACTCTATGCCTCTATGAATGCAGCCATGCAAGAGGCTGCATTGCTCTGTGACCTCAGGCCAGCCCTGCCTCGTGAGGACCCCAGAGTGTGAGCACGCCGGCTTCTCTGCGAAGACTACGGGAGAGACACGGCCGTTCCCTGCAGCGCACCTGGGCGGTGAAGCCGCTGTAGAAGGCGAACCAGACCTGGGCCATCATGCTGGCCAGCGTCTTATAGATGAAATAGCGCAGGAACTTGCAGACGCGCAGGTAGGACCAGCGCCCGTGCACCAGCAGCAGCCGCTGCAGGAAGCAGAACTGGGCCAGCACGTAGTCGCTGTTCTGCGTGGCCTGCATGCCCTCCTGGCCGGCCAGCCCCACGCCGATGTCCGCGGCTGCGGGGGGGGGCACACACAGCTTGTCCGTCCCGGCCGCCCCCAGCCCGTCCCTCGCCCACCCCCTCCCCCTGCCCGGAGCCCACCACTCCCCCCGCGCGCGCCCCCCCCACCCCCGGCCCTGTTGCCCACCACCCACTCTTGATCATGTTGACGTCGTTGGCGCCGTCGCCGATGGCCAGGGTCACCACGTGCTGGTATTTCTTGACCAGGGCCACGATCAAGGCCTTCTGCTTGGGCGTCACCCGGCAGCAGATGACCGCTTGGCACCGCGAGGCCAGCTCCACGAAGGCGCGCTCCCGCCGCATCTCGGGGCTCTCGCGGGCGCGCGCCTTCTGGTCCGGCGACGCCAGCCCCGTGCTCCTCAGCTGCGTCCCGAGGGAGCGCCACATCAGGGACAGCCGCCGGGCCTGCAGGAAGTCCGTCCGCCTCTCGCCGGGCTCCTGCCACGGCTCCTCCGCGTCCGCGTCCGCGCTCTGGACCAGCGCCCGCGGCTCCTTGCGCAGGGACAGCAGCAGCTGGTCCTGGACGAGGGGGTCGGGGTGCAGGGGGCGCATCACTCCGCTCCTCCCGGGCCACCGCCAGGCTGGACCTGACCCTCCCTGGCTCTGCCCCTTCCACCTCCCGCCTCCCACCTCCGGCCCCGCGGGTCCTCCCAGCCCCCTCCCGAGCGCCAGGGCGCCCCCGCATCCTCCCTGAGCGGGCACTGACCAGGAAATCCCCGTTGATGACCATGGCCATCTTGACCTGTGGCAGGAACCGCTTCTTCAGGCAGTTCTTTCCCAGCAGGTTGTTGTTGCTCTCCCAGTAGGCCTCCAGGATCCGACTGGGGGGGTGGGGACCCAGCTGGGGCTCAGCCCTCTCCAGGCCCTCCGCAGCCGTGCCTCGGTTTCCCCGCCCTGGGAGCCCAGCCCCGGGTGGAGGGGAGCGCGCTCGGCAGACCCCCAGGGCTGGGGGTGCCGGTGCCCGCCCCCGCCCCGGCCTCGGCCCGGGCCCCGGCCCCCGCTGCTCACGTGATCTCCTTCTCCTCCAGGATGAGCATGTTCTCCGAGAGCAGCTGGCAGGCAAAGCCGATGTTCACCGCCGTCTCTGCAAAGCGGCGGGCTCAGCACCCGGCAGCCTCCGCCCGGGCCACGCCCCCTCCGCCCCGGAGACCCAGCCCCGCCCATCACAGCAGCACGCCCCGCCCCCCGGCCACGGTGATTGGCTCAGAGGAGGGCATGTGACCTAGGCCAGCCAATGAGAGCCAGCCCTGAGACTTTGGCTGCAGCTCTGAGCAGAGGGACCGCCCCTCCAGCTGGCTGGGGCCAGGCTCCTGGAAAGAGGTGAGTCTGAGGCCACGGCCAAGGGGGAATGGGAGACACAGCAAGCCCAGGGCCCTGGGCACTTTTAGGAACCCACGAAAATGACCTAATTCCCGTTCAAATCAGAAGGAAAAACAAAAGTGACCGTAACCCAGCCTGGATATTTGTCTTTATCCCGACACGGCTGTGAGATGTCATTTTCAATACTGTGTGCATGTGTGTGGCTCGTGCCCACGGAAGTCCTAATGTGGCCCTGCTGGCACCCGTGCCCAGTGGGGTCCCAGAGAACTTGCAGGGGTGGTGGCCAGTCAGGTCTCCAGGCCCACTGGACCCGAGGTGGGCTAGCTTTTTGCCTAAGTTGCTGGGCAACCTCCGGCAGGTGCCCCAAACTCTCTGAGCCCCACTGGGCCATCTGTGACAAGGGAGGACCGAGGGGCCCACCTCACAGGAAGCACCTGGCACCACACTGCCCACACGAGGGAGGTGCCCTGGGGACCCCAGCATTTTTCATTGTTCCAGTTTCTCTTCTCCCAGAGACAAGGTGGAGGACAGCGCTGAACCCACACAGGCGGGAGGGGTGGACGGTGGCGCTCCGAGCAGGTTATGACTCTCTCCCACCCGCCTCCCTTGTCTCCACGCTGAGGGTGGCCGCCCCCAACGCACCTTGCTTGTCCCCTGTGAGCACCCACACTTTGATGTTCCCCTGCTTGAGACACTGGATGGTTTCGGGGACGCCATCCTGGAGCCTGTCCTCGATGGCTGTGGCTCCCAGCAGCTGAGGGGGCACGGGGCGGGGGGCAGGGAAGAGACTGAGCAGGGAGCCAGCTCCCGGCAGGGATGGGGGTCCCGGGCCCGCCCCCCCGCTCCGCCCACCTGGAGGTTCTGCTCCATCTCCTCATACAGCTGGTGCAGGGCATGGGCCCGGTTCTGCAGCAGGAGGCTGGCCTCCTGGTGGCGCTGGTGCCACTGCTCATACGCATCCTTGTCCACCTCCTTGTAGGCGAGGCACAGCGTCCGCAGGGTCTGCTCAGCCAAAGACTGGGGGCCGGCGGGCGGGCACCACCCGGTCACCACCTTGCCTCCTTGCACGCCTCCAGCCCCACCCCCGGCCCTCGCCCTCTGCCTGTGCTCCTGGGACCTCGTCCCCACCCACAGCCCGTCCTCCCCCAAGAGAGGGGTGGGTGGTGCACCACCCGGGGCCCAAACCTGCCCTGTCTGGGCCCCTGGGCCCCCTGGTGCCCAGCCCCATTCTGCCTCCAGACCTCTGCACCTGAGGTCCCCTGGCCAGCAGCCCCCTCCTGCCGCTTCACGTGGCCATTTTTTTTTTTTTTGAAGAAGAGGATCAGCCCTGAGCTAACATCCTCTGCCAATCCTCCTCTTTTTTTTTGCTGAGGAAGACTGGCCCTGAGCTAACATCCGTGCCCATCTTCCTCTACTTTATATGCGGGACGCCTACCACAGCATGGCGTGCCAAGCGGTGCCATGTCCGCCCGCATCCGGGATCCGAACCAGCGAACACTGGGCCGCCGAAGCGGAACATGTGCACTTAACTGCTGCACCACCGGGCTGGCCCCAGGTGTGGCCATTTCTAATGACCCTGCAAGACCCTGGGTGCAGCCCCCTGGGCTCCTCCCGGACCCCGGGGCCCAGGAATGTCTGAGCCCCACACTTGGCCTCATTTTTCAAGGGGCTGAGGCCTCGGGGTGGGGAGGGAACAGGAAGGATCCTGAGGGACTCTGTCTCGAGGCCCCCGGGGGGGGGGACCCAGAGCTCGTTCACCCCAGGGACGCTGCTCTGGGGACCAGGTGGCCCTGAGAAAGGCATCTGCCATGGCTCCTGCTTCCGTCCTATGCCCCCCACCCTGCCCCCTGCTTTCTGCCCCAACCGGTGGCCCCCGGTGTCTCTCAATTTTGCTCTTGACTAGAGGGCGGCCCCTGGGCATCAGGAGCTTCAGACAGGCCTTTGTCCCTCTTGTGCCTCAGTTTACCCATCTGTTCCATGGGGCCGTTGAGCCGAGCCGTCTTACTCCTGGGCTCTGGGTCATGATCTGACTGCAGTTGCCTAGTTCTGAGTCGGAGACCTGACTCCCGGCTCCCCACACACCCAGCTCCCCACTCCCAGCAGTGCAGGGAACTCTGGGAGGCCCGAAGCAGAGGGATGCGTGACATTCTTTCCACAAACAGCTCCCACCACTGGCCCCTGTGCGGAGTGATGTTGGGGACCCAGCAAAGTCCTCGGGGAGCCCCACAGGGTCAAGGATAGGACAGAGAGAGAGGTGCCGGCATCGTACGCCAGCCCCATGTTAGGGTCCAGGCAGGAGAGGTTCCCTGGAGGTGGGGACCTTGTGGCTGAGCCCTGGGTCCCCAAAGATCCTGAGTGACTAAGAGGAGGAAGGCATTCCAAGCAGGAGGGAGAGTGCATGCAAAGGTCCTGAGGCATCACCTGAGCACGGGGAAACTGCAAGCCAGAAATGGGGGTCCTGGGAACCCCTCAAGGGGCAAGGCCATACCAGGCTAGATGGGCAGAAAGACGCAGCCTTGAAAGCTGGGCTGAGGAGTTTGGGATCCAGCCACAGAGAGGAAAGATTTGGCCGGGAGGGGGGCAGCGTCCAGGGTCAAAGGCCAACCACAAGGTGCCTTTGAGTAACTGAGAAAAAGTCACCCCCTCTGAGCAAGTGCAGCTTGAAGTTCAGCCCCCTCCCAGCCCATGTGTGTGCGGGATGGGGGGTGGAGGCGGAAAGGACTTCGTGCAGTGCACAACCTGGCCAACTGTACATGGCTACCTTTGGTACCTGAGGCCATTTCTCTACACACTGTCCTCCTTTGCCCCCCTCCTCCTGTCCCTGGGCCCTCGATCCCTGCCCATCTGCCCTCACGTCCCACAAGGACTCACGGCCAGGATGTCCTCCGTGGTCCACTCCATCACGCCTTTCTTGCGCAAGCGCTCAAAGATGACCGTGTCGGCGCCTTTGGTATACAGGTAGATGGAGCCCTCGGGGTCTCGGACTGCGGAGGGAGAGGCCGGGCTGCCCACCACAGGTGCTCCCCTCCCCGCCCACCTCCACCCCCGTCCCGGGGGGAGGCGAGGGCTCTGGGCCCCAGGGGACCGGCCACCTAGCGCCGCTCACCCAGCACCGACATGCGCTTTCGGACACTGTTGAAGTCCATCATGGCCAGCACCTGGTACACCCGCTCCTCGCCCAGCTCCATCACCGTGATGCTGTCCTGCGTGCGCGCCAGGAACACGTAGCCGAAATTCCGCGCGGCCGTCACCAGCGCCTCCTCATCGGGCGACGCCGCCTGGTACAACAGCTGGTCTGGAGGGGGAGGGGGCCGCGGGGCGGGACCAGCGGTTCGCTGAGAACAACCCGGTCGGTCAGGACCCACCCCCACCCCAACCCTGGCGGCCGGTTCTGCTTCCATCCCCAGCACAGGGCGGAAGCACACCAGATATTTGTGGGATGAGGGTCCCTGGGCCGGTACAACCTCTAAGCCCAGTAACGGAAGCTGGATGCTGGGGCCCCAGCCTTGAGGACCTCCCCCTCCCGGCTCGATAACAGACCTCGAGCCCCGGGCCTGGAAGCCCTCTAGGTCCACAAGAGGTGAGGCTTGGGACGGGGGCCGGAGCGCCCTCTCGGGCGGGTGGAGGTGGCACAGGCCGGCCAGGCACTCACTGTTCCTTTCCTGCACCATCACCGTGTGGCAGATGGCCAGCAGGCGCCAGAACTCGCGCACCATCTTGTCCTTGTTGCCGCGCACGGCCTGCAGGAGCTCCGCGTTGTGGAAGGGCAGCTTCCCGTCGGAGAATTTGTTCCAGAGGTAGGGGCTCTCCTGCGGGGCGGTGAGCGCATGGGCCGGCTCTGGGGGCGTCGCTGCCCGTCCCCCCCACCACCCGGCCGCCCGGCGCTGCAGGGTTGCCCACGCTCACCTTGCGGCCGGTCTTCTTTTCCTCGTCGCCTGCAGAAAGACCCCGCTTCAGGCCTCAGCTCCCCGGGCCCCACTCGGGGATCCCGCAGCCCCCACCCGCCAAGCTCAGGCTTCCTGGAGCCGCCAGATGCAGCCAGACCAGCTGGTCCCAGCGCTCTGGACCTGTCGCCCCCAGCAACCAAGGACCCCCGGCCTCAGCCTCACCTTCTGCTCAAAGGAGGGAAAGAGGCAGCCCCATCTCCCAGGGGGCCCAGGAGGGCAGCCCGGAGGGGGACTCGGTCCTAAGAAACACGTTTTGTTTTATGTCCTCACGGTGTCCTTTTAAAACTGGGAAACTTGGCTGCTTACTTTGAAAAACTGGATGATTTCACATAAAAGCCTGGGTCCACAGTGCTTCTAGGAACATCACAGGACCCGGCCCGGGGTGGATGCTGCTCGCCACAGACCCCACTGCTCCTTATCGCCCCCCTCCCAGTCCCCAGCCGAGGGTCAGGTGGCATTTGCCAGAGGCGCTGGTCGCTGCCCACCTGCCCTGATTATGACCCGGCCTGGTCCTCTGCCAGCTCCTGGTCTAGACAACGTGCCCTTGTTAGAAGCTAGACCGGGGGTGGAGACCTACGCCCACCCCGCCGCCCATTTTCGTGTGGCCTGCGAGCTCAGAAGGGTTTTCACGTTTCTAAACGGCTTGGGGGAAATTGTAAGAAGGATGTTATCCCGTGACACAACAAACGCCGTGAAAATTCGAAATTCAGCGTCCACATGCCCACAGTGGCCGGGGCTCCCAAGTTCAGTCTGTCAACCCCCAAATGACATGAGGCATGCGGCCGCGGTTCTGTGGCTCGATCTGGGTGGGAGTGCCAGGCACGGGGCAGGTGGGACATCCACAAGACCCATGCAGCCCCCTGGGGGGGGCTCTCCATCAGCCCAAGGCCAGTGTCCCGGCCGCGGCGGGGTGCCGGGCAGGGCCCCACCGTAGAGGACGCCGTTGATGCAGCATTTCTTGAAGGTCATGATGTTCTGGGTGAGCGTGCCTGTCTTGTCCGAGAAGATGTACTCCACCTGGCCCAGCTGGTCGTTGAGGCTCGTGCTGCGGGCCTTGGCGGGCATATCTTTCGGCTCGTAGTACATCTGCGTGTCCCAGTTGATGAAGACGCTGTTCCCCAGGTAGATGAACTCGGCCCTGCAAAGGCAGCCGGGTCACGTCCCTGGCCCCCCGTGCCCCCCGGGGAGCGGGCTGGCGGGCAGGCAGTAGGAGGGGGGCCCCGGGGACCCACATGATGAACATGGCCATGGGCACCATGACGCTCAGCAGGATGAGGAAGCCCCAGAAGATGAAGAAGGACTCGGTGGCCACGGTGCGCGCGTGCTTGGCGGCCACGTAGTGGTGCTTGGTCTTGAACTCCTTCACCTTGTACCAGAAGCCCACGGTCAGGGCCGCCGAGATCAGCACCAGGGACACAAAGATCTGCGGGGCGGGCGGGAGACGGCCAAGCGTGGGGGCACCCGGGCGGCCCCGAGACACCCCGGGGACTCGCTGGTGGTGACACGCTCGGCGAGAAAGGACAAACACAGACACGGGACCCCCGCCCCGGGCTCTGCCATCAGGATGAAGGGGCGGCGGGGAGGCAGCTGGCCGTCCCGGAGCGGGGAGGGGGGAACGGCAGGGTTTGGCCAGGTGTCCCAGCTGCTGTTTTTTTAAATTATTATTACAGTAACTTTTAAGAAGATAAAGTTGACTGCACAGAAAGTTAAGGGGTGTTAAAGGTCAGGAGAGGAGGGGAGCGTTTTATGATCTCCTGAGATTTTGGGAAAAGTCAGGATCAAAATTTGTCTTACAGAAACATTTTTTTTTTTAATCGTTGTTTTAAGAAAAGATTCTCTGGCCCACAGACCTGTCTGTGGGATCAGGCTGCACCTTTTGAAGAGGGGAGACAGGCCTGGAAGACGGCGGCGGGGCTTCTGTGGGTGCGCCATCCCCCCGGGGCAGGGGCCCCGGGCCGCTTACCATGATCACCAGCCTGTTGATCAGGAGGTCTAGCTTGGTTCTCTTCAGGTGGATCTTGCCACAGTTCCTCATGATCTTCGTGTCAAAACCTGCAGGGTTTGCATCCCTCCTTCCATCCATCTCTCCATCCCTCCATCCCTCCATCCCTCCATCCATCATTCCATCCATTCATCCATCCCTCCATCCTTCCATCCATCCATCTCTCCATCCCTCCATCCTTCCATCCCTCCATTCTTCCATCCCTCCATCCTTCCATCCATCCTTCCATCCATTCCTCCATCCCGCCATCCTTCCATCCATCCATCCTTCCATCCATCCCTCCCTCCCTCCATTCTTCCTTCCATCCATCCATCCATCCATCCATCCCTCCAACCATCCATCTCTCCATCCATCCCTCCAACCATCCCTCCATCCATCATTCCATCCATTCATCCATCCCTCCATCCTTCCATCCATCCATCTCTCCATCCCTCCATCCTTCCATCCCTCCATTCTTCCATCCCTCCATCCTTCCATCCATCCATCTCTCCATCCCTCCATCCTTCCATCCCTCCATTCTTCCATCCCTCCATCCTTCCATCCATCCATCCTTCCATCCATCCCTCCCTCCCTCCATTCTTCCTTCATCCATCCATCCATCCATCCATCACTCCCTCCATCCCTCCATACACCCATTCCTCCATTCATTCCTCCATTTTTCCATCCATCCATCCCTTCATCCATCCATCCATCCATCCATCCATCCATCCATCCCTCTATCCCTTCCATCCATTCCTCCATCCATCTATCCATCCATCCCTCCATTCATCCTTCCATCCATCCACCCCTCCTTCCATATATCCATCTGTTTGTTTGTTTGTTTGTTTTGAGGAAGATTAGCCCTGAGCTAACTGCTGCCAATCCTCCTCTTTTTGCTGAGGAAGACTGGCCCTGAGCTAACATCCGTGCCCATCTTCCTCTACTTTATATGTGGGACGCCTACCACAGCATGGCTTTTGCCAAGCAGTGCCATGTCTGCCCCTGGGATCTGAACCGGCGAACTCCAGGCCGCCAAGAAGCAGAACGTGTGAACTTAACTGCTGCATCACCAGGCCGGCCCTTCCATCTGTTTTTCTATCCACCCACCCGCCCACCCACTCACCCCATCCTCCATCCCTCTGTCAACCCACCCTCCACCCACACCCCCATCCATCCATCCACCTGTCCAGCCGCCCATTCTCCTGTTGACACACAAGCATCCCACTTCTTCCAGCCAAGACAAGGACGCTGGCTCAACACGTCCATCTCTACAGTTTCAGAACCCAGGGTCCAGAGAGGCCACGCCAGGAGCCCCACATCACGGGACAGATGCATGTGGCAGCCGGGCCTGGCTTTGTGACTTCTTGCTGATGACTTCAGGGTTCTCACCGCCCCCCCCCCAGGACAGCTCACACTCCGGGGGCCCAGAGGGGCGGTACCCGCGTAGATGACCAGCCCGTAGCAGGTGTCCGTGTTCCGGATCTTGCAGCCTCGTAGGAGGATGTTGCCGATGTCCAGGGGGTATTTCCTCCCCATCCACTCCAGGCACCCCACAAACTGGTGCATCCGGCTGTTGGGTTCCTCACACACCACCTTGCCTGTGAGCAACTGGGAGGTCAGGGAGCCGCGGGCATGGCTGGGCTCGGGCCACCCCTCTCCAACGCGGCAAGGGTGGGCTTGTGAAATGTTCCTATCACCCTCTGGCTCTGGCCACCCTCATGGCCCCGCACAGCCCCGAACTTCCCTGCTGGCACCTCCACCCCCACCACGTGGCCTAGCTGCTCCAGTGCTGGCCCCTTCTGGCCTCAGGGCCTTTGCACATGCTGTTCCCCATACCAGGACTCATACCTCCTCAGGGAAGCCCTCCCTGACCTGGTTCCCCCCCGCCAGCCTCTTCCTCATGGTTATGATCCAGGGATGTCACTAGACGTCTACTCCTCCATGACAGCAGGTGCCAACCTCGTCTCGGTCGAGCTGGGACCCTGGGGCCCACCCCAGCACCTGATGCACAGTTGGTGCTCAATAAATGTGCGAGGAGGGAAAGTAGGAAGGACACCCACAGGCAGGAGATTCGTCCAGCACCCCGAAACCACAGGGGACAAATGCAGGGCATGGGGTGGAGTTTTCCGGAAGGTGGTGGGAGCAGGGAAGTTCCTACTGGGTGCTGGGGCCTCTCCACCAACGCTCCCCAGCAAAATAGCGCTGGCCCCCCTTCTGTCTGAGAAAACAGGCTCAGGGTGCAAAGGCCGGCCAAGGGCAGTGCCTGGCGAGGGTTAAAATGACAACAGTAGGGGCCGGCCCGGTGGCACAGCAGTTAAGTGCGCACGTTCCACTTCAGTGGCCCGGGGTTCGCCAGATTGGATCCCGGATGTGGACACAGCACCGCTTGTCAAGCCATGCTGTGGTAGGCGTCCCACATATAAAGTAGAGGAAGATGGGCACGGATGTTAGCTCAGGGCCAGTCTTCCTCAGCAAAAAGAGGAGGATTGGCAGCAGATGTCAGCTCAGGGCTAGTCTTCCTCACAAAAAAAAAAAAATGACAACAAGATGCGGGCTGGGACCCCAGAAGGGAGAGACCTGGAGGGCCATGGGGTTCTTGAACAACCCTCACCTGCTCTGCCCCCTTCCTTCTCAGAGACTGAGTTTGTCCTGAGTGTGGAAATAGGGGCTGTTGTGGGGTGGGGTGGATTGGGGGGCGGAGGAGCCCGGGGACAAGCCCACGCCTCTCACCACCTCTCTGACCCTCAGACTCCTCCTCTAAAAACTGGGGTGATGCCTTGCAGGGAGGCTGGGTCAGGTCAGGGCCTGGAGAGAGCTGTTGGGACGGGCACGGCCTCCGTTCACACCAGCGAGGCCTTTCCCCAGTCATGCGACCAGCGTGTGGACGTCGGGAGCCAGGGTGCTGCGCTTCGAGACAAAGAGTCTGCGGCAGAACCACACAGAGCGACTTGCCTTTGCGACAAGACAGGAAAAATCATAACAACCAAGGGTCCCCTTGCTGGGCCACAGCAAACGGTAACTGTACCCACAGGGGTGAGATGTCTCCAGGCGGAAAATGAGAAACTGCCAGGGGTGGAATGGCACCCTGTCGCTGGCGGCGTTTCCCACCACGGCTGCGAGTCCTTAGCCCATGGATGCAGGCTGCCTTTTCGATCAAACCACCAAAAAGGTTTCCTTTAATCTGGTCGTGTTTATTTTTTTTCTTTTAAAGATTGGCACCTGCGCTAACAACTGTTGCCAATTTTTTTTTTTTTCTGTCTGCTTTTTCTCCCCAAATCGCCCCGGGTACATAGTTGTGTATTTCAGTTGTGGGTCCTTCTAGCTGTGACATGTGGGGCGCCACCTCAGTGAGGCCTGATGAGCGGTGCCATGGCCGCGCCCAGGATCCGAACTGGCGAAACCCCGGGCCGCCGCAGCAGAGCGTGCGAACTTAACCACTCGGCCACGGGGCCGGCCCCATGGCCATGTTTTTACAAATAAAACGTAAACTCCTGATAAAATGCTGCAAGGGGTCTTGTAACAACAGTAGCAGGCAGAACTGACCGTACCTGTCTGGGTAGATGCTGCCTGACACACCCCCCCACCCCGACACCCCATTACAGACCCCAAACCCAGCGAGGCGGGGGGCTTTCGTGCCCACTTCATGGAGGGGTGGACGGAGGCCAGAGGGGTGGACGGGCCTGTGGTCCCCCGCTCACCACCTCTCACCTTGGAAGGACGCCATCTTCTTCACATTGTTCAGCTCGTGGTGGGTGACCATTGGCGCCTGCCTGAACTTCAAGTTGGTCTCCCTGGTGATGAGAAGGGGAGTGAGGGGAAGGTGGGGACCAGATGGCGCCCAGGCAAGGCGCCCCCCTAGTCCCCTTCCAGAGTCACTCAGACGTTTTCGCCAAGCACCTACTGTGCGCCGGCTGCTCATCAGGAGGCTGAGGCCCAGAGAGGGAGAGGGCCTTGCTCAAGGTCACACAGGGTGTTTGCAAAAGGGCTGAGGCCAGAGCTTCGGCCTTCCTGCCTTTGGGGTGGTGGCGCCTGGCGCACAGTAGGACTCCCAGAAATGTTGGTGTGAAGAAGGTGGGTCCCTTTGTCTGGTTTCACCTCGCTGCCCTGTTGGCCTGCAGGCGCCCCATAAATGCTCCTGGGGTGAGTGACCATTATACCCGAGCGGGCTAGGCCATCACGGAAGGGCTGGCGCCCAGACCCCCAAACCCGTAGCAATGCCCCAAGCCTCACCCGTCGATGTCGGCCGTCTCCACGTAGCACAGGCTGCTGGGCTCGGTGCTGGCCAGCAAGAGCAGGTCGGCCTGGGGCGGGAAGGGGGGTGGGGTGAGCACACGGCGTTGCTGGGGGCACGACGCCAGCGGCGGAAGGAGCCCCCCCCCCCCCCCCCCCCCCCCCCCCCCCCGCCCCGGAGCGGTGTCCCTGGTGCTCACCGGGACAATGTTGTCTCTGCGTAGACAGACCACGTCGCCCACACGCAGGTTCTTCCATCTCTTCCACCGGAAGCTGCAGGGAGGGGGGCCGCAGGTGTGAGAGGGGGCCCCCCCCAGGCCCAGCCTGGGGACCCCCCGCCCCCTCGCCCCCTCGCCCCCGCCCCGCCCCCGCAGCTGGAAGAGCAGGGCCTTTGTTTCTGGGACGTCCCCACCCGCAGGTCTTGGCAGGGGGGCTCGGCCATGCCCCCCCCCCCCCCCCCCCGCCCCTTAGGCTGAGCTCAGCCCTGCCAGTGCTGACAACGGGGTCCTCAGCCTCTGCCCCCATCGCAGGGCCCACCCCAGGCCTGGTAGACGGCAGGCGCCCCATAAACGCTGGCCTGGGCCCCCATCACACCCAGCCGGGATGTCTGGGAGCATGGAAGGTGCTGGACCCTCCGCCGGGCACCCCTCCCTGCCGTGTCTGGCCGGCCGTGCTGGAGGTCCCCGCCCCGGGATGGACCCCTGCGCCGCCGGCCGCCGTGGCCTCACCTCTTGCCCACCAGGACCTGGCAGGGCCGGTTGTTGACGACCCTATCGCTCCTGTGTCGCCCCTGCGCCGACAGGGGGAGTCAGAGAGACGGCACCGTGCCCCACGCCGCCCCGCGATGGGCAGACAGCCGTCCCTGCTCACACCGGCGGCCCTGCCAGCGAGGCCACAGCACGCCGCGTCTGTCCGGGGACCCGGGCGGGAGGGCGGCTGGGCCAACCGCTGTCGGCAGGAGCAGAGGGCAGAGTGCAGCCACACCCGTGTGGCCGCCAAGACAGCCCGGCCGAAGGGCCAGCAGGCACCTGTCCCTTGTGGCCGCGAGACCGTGTGGATGACACAGTCCACCGGGGCCGCCCACGCCAACCCTCCCCGCACCCGCCCGGGGCTCCGGGGACCCCGTTCTGACCCCCATCCCTGTCCTGGCCGCTCCCCAACCCCACTCACGATGTCGTCCATCAGGTCTCGCGTGGCCCGGATGACGAGGAGGCAGACGAGCGGGGCGAAGAGCGTGAACCAGGGCAGGGTGGAGATCTCGGGGATGCTCTGACACAGAGGAGGTCACGCTGGCCCCTGTCTACCCGCCTGGGCGCCCCCCGACCGCGGCCTCCTGCCCTCCCCACCGGCACGCCCGGCCCCTCAACCTGGCATCGTGTCGCTCCTGCTGTCCACCAGGGCCCGGCCATCTCTCCCCACAAACCACGGGACAATTGCCCTCTAGCCCCTCTCCCTGCCCAGAACTTCTCCCTCATGCCTCGTCTCCCTCCCACGCCCGGCTCCCAGGTCACCTCCTCCAGGAAGTCCTCCTATGCCCCAGGGCCTTGGCTCTCTCTGTTCTCCCTCCCTGTAGCTGTGTTCCTGCCCATCACCCTTCAGGTCCAAGTTCCATCGTCACCTCCTCCAGCGGCCCCCTCCAGACCAGCCTGGTCCCCCATCGCTGGTCCCCACCACGTGGTTTAATGGCAGTCACCCCCACCAGCCCATGAGCCACCCGAAGACGGGTGTCAGGGCCACCGCCAGGTCCCCAGTGCCCAGATAGGACCTGCATACAGTAGGTGTTCAATAAGCGTCCACTGGACTGATGGATAAAAGCAGAGCCTCTCACTTTACTCCGAACAGAACGGAGAAGCAGGGCGGGGGTGGTCGGGTGTCCTGGAAACTGCACACTCGCTGGGGGAGGGAGGTGCCCCAGCCGGGACTGCCCGGCAGGTCCCGAGAACCCGCCCTCGCCCCCTCTTTCCTCCTCGCCCTCTGGGGTCAGCTCGGCCAGCTGGGGTCAAGGGGGCCGTCCGTCCTGCAGGAGGACTCCACCCTCCTCGGACCTGGAGGAGCCGCCCGTGCTCCCTCACTGCTCAGCATCTATTGAGCGCCTCCTGTGTGCCAAGCCCCTGGCTGGGCAGTGGGGACCCAGCCATGAAGGTGCTTCCGGGGCGTGGGGAGCCGGACGCCGGCCCCGTAACCACACAGACGACCACATGGAGAAACCGCCCCGGGGTCCACAGAGCCAGCCGGCCAGGGGGCTGAGGGAGGGCTTCCCGGAGGAGGTGACCCGAGCGCGGACCCCCCAGGGGGGCTGCCCCACCCCGCCCCGCCCCACCTGGAGGATGATGATGAGAAGGAAGTAGAGGTTCGACATGCGGCGGAACTGCTCACACAGGTTCAAGGGCAGGAAGGAGAAGAAGTTGTACTTGGCCGTGTGGATGATGTTGGTCTGGAGGGAGAGGTGGCATGTGGGCGCCTGCCCTGTCCTCCGGCCACCACCAACCAGCATTAATTGGGCACCGACTGAATGCAAGGCCTCAGGCCAGCATTTACTTAAGCGCCTGCTGAATGCAAGGCCTTGAATTAGCATTACTTGAGTCCTTGACTGGGTGCAGAGACTCCCTGAGCCCGAGCTGGGACCCCGGCATTTCCCCAGAGGAGACCCCCCGCCAGGGGATTTTAGGCAGAGCCGAGACGGACAAGCTGTAGCTTCAAGGTCTCGTATTAACTTATTTTGATGGGAACTGGGGCGGGATGAGGGGGCCCCCGGAGACGCCAGGACCGACCCAACGGGTGACTCGGTGGGAACAGGGCACTCCGGGCTCCGTGACAGGGACCCGGCATGGCCGGCCCACCTTGTACTTCGGCCTCTGCCAGCACAGGAAGGCCTTCTCCTTGAAGCGGCTGTTGTAGGCCCGGCTGTTGGCCTTCACCTCCCAGGTGAACCCTGAAGCCGAGAGAGCCGGCGTCGCGCGGGCCCGCGGACAAACACCGCTAACGACACTCCAGAGGAGGGCTAATGGGCCCCCGGGGACCCGAGGGCTGGGGACGCTGCCCCGTGGGCTGCCGGAGCCGGTAAACAAAAGGGAGGGCCCAGCGGCCCTGCACACAGTGGGCGCTCCGGGAGCCCAGGGGTGTGAGGGGTGGCCCCTCGCCCCGCCCCCAGGGCCCATCCCTGGGCTCGGAGAACAGGCCATTCACTCCCATTCCTTCTACAGACGGGGTAAACTGAGGCCACACGCCCGGCCTGGGCAGCCCAGATAGTTCTGGGCTCGCAGCCCCTGAGTCTCGAGTCGACATTTCAGGCAGAGGGTTTGGGACTATTTGTAACCCAATGAGGACCCCCCGCACTGGACCGGTCAGATGGGTTTGGGGGGGTTCCCCAGTGCCCCCGCTTCGGCCACTACACTTTGTCATGCCCCTCGGTTTCCTCCGCCCGGCCCCGCGCCCCATCCTCGGCCCCAGGACACGCACCCGAGTTCTTCTCTTCGTCTTCAAGGCCTTCTCGGTAGGCGAGGCTGCCCATGACGGTGGGGCTGTCAGGAGAGGGACGCGAGGTCACACCGGTGGCCCGGCCCTCGCTGGACGTTGTCCCTTACTTTGCCATCCGGGAGCTCATGCCCAGAGGAGACCCTCTCTGAAACATCCCCTCTCATGTCCACCTGCTGCCCCGTCCCCGGGCTCTGAAGGTTCAGCCGCCGGCGGTGTGTCCTTCCTTGAATGTCCTGAGGCCCAGGGGGGCCCGGGCTGATCCCCAAAGCTGCAACAGCCCTCACGTCCCTCAGTCCCCCCAGCTAGTGACCTGACACTGCTCGCCTCCCCCCCGACTCTGGCTGGTAACCTTAGGATGAAGGATTGTACATCTGGGCACTGTTCCCCACCCCCATGGCCACCCTCAGCCCAGGCCCCCATCGCCTCCCGGGGTCCCCCTGCTGCCCCCTTCTGTCCTAAACCCCACGTGGCATGCAATGCCCAGCTGGGTTACACGCCTGATCAATGTTTGTTGACTGACTAAACGGGGCCCCAGGGTTATGCCTTCTGTCTGGAAGGCCAAGACACTCTTGGAGAGCTCAACTGAGCATGGTGGGAGAGATGGGGGCGGACACGCCTTCCACAGAGCCCGGAACCTTCCCCCAGCTAGTTCATGGTCACTCTTGGTCCTTCGGGGTCAGGAATTTGATGGGGGGCCCTCAGCGGCTCCCCAAATGAGCCTGGCCGCCCAGCACTCAGCGGCTCCCTCCCCTCCAAGCCCTGGGCGCCCCCCCCCCACCCCGTTGGCCCCCTTCCTGCAGGCCTCGTCAAGGCCTCCTCACCCTTCTGGTCTCAGCTCATACTTCTCGGACCGTCCAGGCTTGTGGGGGCACGTCCTCTGGGCTCCCCCTCTGCCCGGGGTGTCCCCCATCCCCGTTCTGATGGCCCGCTCTCCCCGTCTGGGTGGCCCCACTGAACTAGGAACCTCCCGGGACGGGGATGGCCGGCGTGTGAGTCATCGGTGTCCCCCGGAGGGAGGGCCCAGCTCAGGGCCAGCTCTGATGCTCCCCGGGCCTGAGTGGGGCCGGTGCCCACTCTCCAGATGGGGGAAAGTGAGGCCCAGCCAGTGGGACCCAGAGCCGGAGAGCCCCAGCGGGCATAGACGGGGCTGGAGGCGACACCGAGATGGCCAGAATCCACCCCACTGTTTGTCTGGGACAGGAGCCCGCCCCTTAGGGCTGCTCCTGCTCACTCACTCCCTCTCGGCTCACCAGAACGCCCCATTAACCCGCGGGGAGCCCCAGTATTCCCGCGGCCGCCGCGGCTCAGGGTTTGACGCCCGGCCCCGACCGGGAGATCTGCGTCCACAGGACGCCCCTGGGGACCCCGCCCTGCGCGATTCTCTATGGGGGCGCCCCTTCCGTCGCCCCGGTGCCCTCCCGCCCTCGGGTGGGGCGGGGTCCAGAGAGGGTGCGCGGGCGCCCGGGGACGCACAGCCTTGGAGCGCCGCCGCTCACCTGCGCCGGCCGGGGAGGGCGGGGCCGGGCTGCCGCGGGCGGTCCGCGGGGGCCCAGGGCGGCGGACGTGGTGGAACTGTTAGCCCGGGGCCAACGGGCCTGAAACCGGCCTGAAACGGGCGGCGCGGGCGCGGGGCGGGGCCAGGACAGAAAGTGGGCCCGGTGGGCGGGGTCAGAACGGGAGGCGGGGGGCCGGGGGCGGGGCCAGGGCAGAAGGCGGGGCCGAGGGCGGGGTCAGAACGGGAGGGGGCAGAGGGGCGGGGCCAGGGCAGAAGACGGGGCCGAGGGCGGGGTCAGAATGGGAGGCGGGGCTGGGGGAGGGGCCAAGACAGAAAGTGGGGGCGGTGGGCGTGGCCATAACGGGAGGCGGGATCGATGGGAGGGGCGTGGGCGATGGGAGGGGCGGGGGCGGGCCAAAGGGTGGGGCCAGGATAGAAGGTGGAGCGGAGGAGGCGGGTCATACAAGAAGGCGGGGTGTGTGGGCGGGGCCAGGTAGGGGCGGGGCCAGAGCAGAAGGCGTGGCCTAAGCGGTAGCGCGAGGGGCGGGGTCACAGCAGTGGGCGGGACTGTGAGCAGGGTCTTACCAAGAGGGCCTGGGTAGGGGCGGGGCCAGCGCGGAAGGCGTGGTCTGAGGGGCGGGGTCACAGCAGTGGGCGGGGCCATGACTTGGGGCGGGATGCGGCCGGGGGCGGGGCCTTACGGAGAGGGCCAGGGTAGGGGCGGGGCCGGGGCAGAAGCCTAGCCTGGGGCCAAGATCCAGGGTTAGTCTTGCAGCCGCAGCGCGTAGGATAGGGTCCGCGGGGGCTGGGATGAATCAGAGGGCAGCAGTAGGGCGGGATGAAGGGATCTTAATGCGGGGCAGGGCATTAAGGGGCCCGTCATTTAGGGGCGAGACCTTGTAAAGCAGGGTCTGGGTCGAGTGGGCCCTGGGTGCTTTCTCCGCCCCACCACCTTTGTCCCCAGCCCTGACCCAACAGACCGGAGCGCCTGCGTCTGACTCTGTGCCCCAGCCTCCCCTCCCTGCATGGGGCTGGAGCCCCCTCTGACACCAGCATCACTCTGAGCAAATGTTGGCTGAATGAATGAATGAATGAATGATTGGGTGTGGTGAGGACAGACACCCGATCTGACCCCCCTGTCAGAGCACCAACCTCCCACTCACATTTCTTTGGAAGCCGGTCTGCACACTCTGCTTGGCCTCTGGGGGGTCTCCAAGTAAACCTCTCCTTTCATTCATTCACTCAACAAACCTCTTAGCCAGCCCTACCCAGTGGTTAATGAGAAACACCCTGGCGAGCGGGACTGAAACAAACTATTCTCACAGCCTTTAGGAGAGACCTTGCTGGGTGCCGCCATGAGGAGGGAGGCAGGGGACCTGATTCCGTCCCTGGGATGGTGACAGCAGGGAGAAATGGGTTTGCCAAGGCCCCGCAGCCTGGAGCCTGCAGGGTTGGCGAGCTGAAGGCGGGCACTCCTCCGGAGCTGGGGAGCCCCACCTCCACTGCCCAGGCCTCCCCGGCCCTCTCGTGCTCTGGGGAGGGGGCAGACACCACTCAGAAACAGGGCTTCTGTGAAGCCGCCTGCACCGTTTATTTAGAAAACAATTCCTTGTTTACAGAATGGGGGGGAGGAAGCCAACGGGTCACAGGAACAACCCCAGAGGGAAACGACGGCAGGGGCCCCCCCAGGACCAGAGAGGGGACTCGACTCTCCTCTGCAGCCCTGGCCCAGGAAGCCCATAGAGGAGAGCTGCCATGTCCTCAGCCAGGGACCCTATCCTCTTGGCCTTCAGCAGAAGCCCGAGTGACAGGGTTGTGGAGGCCTCCTCTGGGCAGCCCTCCTTCCAGCCTTTGTGCTGGGGCATCTGGACCTGGGTGCCCCAGCATGTCCCTCTCCACGGGCCTTTCACTTTTTACTTTAAATAAATTAAAAGCGGGACCTGAACAGCCCTGGTCCACCCACCCACAAGTCAGCACAACACGGGGCACGCGCAAGGGGCTGGCAGCTGCCCCCCACCACCTCGAGGCAGCTGCTCAGATGGCAGCGTGCAGTGGCCAGCTGGGGCCCCTCACCCCGGACGCTCCTCGGGGCGGGTGCAGCAGCGAGCAAAGCCAGCGCTGCCCACAGCACCCCAAAGGAGCCAGAAGGGTGACAGGCCCCCAAGTGAGGCCACTGGGACCCTGGGTTTGCTCAGGAACAGTGGCCCCAGGGCAGGATGGCAGGGCACCGGGGCAGCCTGGGCACTGGGGCTGGTTTCCAAGAAGGCGAACCAAGCTCCACGGCTGCCCCGGTCACGGGGAGTGTGTCCTAGCCTGGCACCAAGAACAGCCGCAGACGCCTGGAGGTCTAAAATCCATACAAACGTTTATTCCATCCCTGCCCAGGGCTGGGGAGGCTCAGGCGCTCAGGGCTGCGGCCCTCAGAGACAGCCCCCACGGTGGGAAGACCTGCAGGCCTGGGGGCTGGCAGGGGGGCTGGCTCGGTTCCGAGGTCACGGAGCCCAGGCGGGCTGGGGGCAGCCCTCCCGCCCGTCCAGGCCTAGGCCGGCTGGACTCCTGGGTCCCGGTGGCTGCCGAGGCGCCGGCTGACGGCTCCCGGACCCCAGGAGGGCAGGCAGCACCAGGGTCCTGCTCCTCTGGGTCGGGAAGACAACTGTGCGAGTGGTCAGGTTTAAATTAAACATAATAAAAATAATAATACAAAATAACAAAAGATACCCCTGTCTCAAACAAATGGCCACAAGCCCACCCACCTTCCCGCTCCCACTGGTGAGAGGGGGCAGGAGCAGGTGGCTCGTGGCCCGCGGGGACACGAGCGGCCGCCTCAGCCCGTGAGTCGGCAGCGGTCGGGGGACAGTTTGGGTGTGGGGTGGGGCGCGGGGGTCCTCTTGGTGGGTGTTCCGGCCGGGCGCCGGGACAGGGTTAGCTCTCGAGATTTATTGCACTGTTCTGGAAGAGGCCTGGGGCTAAGGACTGGCGGGGCTGTGGGAGAGGCGCGGGCGGGCGGGGCGGCGGTCACCGCTTGGTCTTGGCGTCTTCTCGGATCTTCCAGATCACCAGGTGCATGCAGGCGCTGGCGTCCTCGCTGGAGCTGTGCCCGTCCACTGCAGAGCGGGAGAGGCGTCACGGGGGCGAACTCACGGCCTGCCCCGCACCCTGCAGCCCCAGCCCCAACCCCGGCCAGGCCCGGGCCCTCACCGTTGTCCTGGATGATCTGTCTGAGGTAGTCGGCCATGAGGTTCCGCAGGGAGCGCTTGTAGGGGAGGCCCAGGCGGTGCGGGAAGAGCACGGACGTGTCCACCACGGTGCTGTGGATGACCTGCGGGCGGACAGCACCAGGAGCTCAGGGCCCGGGGGCTGGCGCGTGAAGGGGCCCGGGCACTGAGCCCACGGCTCCCACCCTGGCCGAGGGCACCAGGCCCACAACAGCCCAGCTGCCCTCTGTGGACCCCAGGGAGCCGAGCCTGCGGGGGGCCGGGGTACCTTCAGGGCCAGCAGGTCGCTCTCCAGGCTGTGTCCAATGAGGATGGTGTCGGCGCTGAACATGCTCAGCAGGACGGCCTGGACGTCCCGCAGTGAGATGCTCGTGTCGGTGAGGTCGGCCTCAGTCACGCCCGAAAACCTGGTGGGAGGAGCAGGGTGTTAGCACGGCTGGGCCCGTGTGCGGAGCAGAGCGACTCTGGGGGCCCAGGTCCTCGAGGGTCGGGCCGCACCTGGTGTTGTAGTCGACGATCTCATTGTCTGGCTTGACAAACGTGTCGTAGACGACCTGCATGTCCGTGTCCACCACGGTGACGCGCGTCAGCTCCAGACCGTACGTGGTGTAGGACTGCGGGGCGGGAGGACGCACCTCAGACACGTCGCCACAGCCCGCCTCCTCCCTCCCTCCCTCGCTCCCTCCCTCTGTGCACAGCACAGACCCGACGCCGCAGCCCAGAGCTCAGGACAAGGCCGCCCCGTCCCTGAGCCCTGGGGGCAGAGGTGCTGGCCTGCCCTCTGGGGGTCGCAGCGGCGTGAACCAGGGCACCCTCTCCTAAAGCCGGCATTGCGCCTATGCCCACACAGCCCGAGTGCCAAGAGGGCCCTGGCTCCCACCCGAGTCCTGAGTAAAGTGGGCCATGTGGTTCAGCATGCATGGTGTGTGTCGGGCCGTGTGGTTTGGCGTGCGTGGTGTGTCAGCTGTGGTGCACGGCGTGCGTAGTGTGTTGGCCATGGCACACAGACTGCATGGTGTGTCGGGCCGTGTGGTTCGGCGTGTGTGGTGTGTGTCGGGCCATGTGGTTCGGCGTGTGTGGTGTGTGTCGGGCCATGTGGTTCGGCGTGTGTGGTGTGTGTCGGGCCATGTGGTTCGGCGTGTGTGGTGTGTGTCGGGCCATGTGGTTCGGCGTGTGTGGTGTGTGTCGGGTCGTGTGGTTCGGCGTGTGTGGCGTGGTGTGTGTCGAGGGAGAAGAGCCCTTCCTGAGCAGCCGCTGGCAGGGCTGGGAAGCGCCTCGGGGCTGCAGATGCAACTCCCCGGAGAAAGGCTGGGCGCAGGCGGCTGCTCCCAGCTCTTAACCCGCTCTTTGTCCTAAAACCCCCACTGGCTCCAAGCTTCAGGGCAGGAGCTGGGACAGCCCCTGTGAGCAGCAAGGGCCCCGAGGGGTCTCCGCGGGCACTGGAGTGCAGCCAAGCCAACTCACCATCTCACAGTCAAGGGCGTAGATTCCCGGGTGCGCGTCTTCTGGAAGCTCTTTGTCGAAAGTCTTCACAAAGCCTTCAAGGTTTTCCTTCCGGCCGTCCTGCACGTGTTGCTGGCGGGGAGGGAAGGGAAGGTGAGGGTGGGGGCCGGGCCATGCGGGGAGGACCCTGGGGAGAGCCGGTGAGGTGGCTGGGGGCCGGGCGGTACTGAGAGGCTTCTGGGGACAGTCCTGCCCTTCCGAGGCCACTGGGCAGGGCAGACGAATCGAAGGATGGGAAAAAGGCAGCTCAGGGTGGCCCGCGCCCACCTCAGCTCTCGCCGGGACGAGGAGGCACCTCGCAGGCCAGAGACCTACCTTGGCGACCTGGCAGCCGGTGGCGCCAACAGCAGCTGAACAGCACGCGTACTGAGTCTCCCAGCCGCCCGCCACTGGAAAGAGACAGCCGTCAGGGGAGCCCCGCCACACGGATCCTGTGCCGCCCAGAGAAAGTCACTGACACCCGGTGTGCCTGGGCGGCGGGGGCGGCCAGCCCCGTTTCCTGGAGGGGCCTCAGGCCCCAAGAGCGGGTGAGGATCCGGGACAGCCAGCAGACCCTGACCTGGCCTGGCCGTGAGGACACATGCAGGCGTGGACCCCAGGGAGGCCCGCTGAAAAGAACACTGCTGTGCCAGGCCCTGGGCACCCCTGCCCAGAGACAGGTCTGCAGGCGGCCCGCGCCCTCCCGGAGCGGGACCACAGTGATCACGTGAGGCAGCAGCCGCAGCCAGGACACCCCCAACTCTCTCCGAGCCTCAGACACAGAGGAAGGGCGGGCTCCCTCTCATCTGCCTTGCGCAGCGTGACAGGAAGGCCTTCTACTACTCTTGTCATGAAGACTGACAGATGAGGAGAAACTTCAGGGGGTCGGGTGGAGGGGGCGGCCCGGCCCAGCCCGGGGCCCAGGACGCAGAAGGCAGGAGCGGCCAGGCCTCACCTCGGTTCCGGCGGAGCCGCCCCCAGTGGTAGTAGCACTCCTCGTCGCGCACGCAGCGGCCCGAGGCAGCCACGAGGTACTCGGCGCCACAGCGGCAGCAGATTCTACAGGAGGCTGTGTGGACGGACAGGCGGCGGGGAGGAAGAGGGGGGGGTCAGGCCGGTCCCGGGCCCCACACCTCTCTGCGTCTGCACCCGCTCACCCATGCTGTTCCCTCTATCCAGATGGCCTTCCCCGGGGGGAAGCAACTCACAGTCCTTGGGCTTCTTCTCCTCGGCCGTGAAGATGACGGCGCCCCCTGGGCGCTCGGGGTGCGGGAAGGGGAAGCCGTTCTCCTTGAGCTGGTCTTCGGTGAGCAGGTACTCCTTGAGGCGGCCATACAGGGCGGCCCCTGGGGACAGCCGGGAGAGGCGGTCAGCCCACAGCAGCTGGGGACAGGCCTCGGGCAGGGGGCAGCCACGGCCGATGCTGCTGGGGGGGCCTCTCCTCCTCTCTGGGGAGCAGCGGGGGAAGGAGCAGGGGTGGGCTGGACCCCCGAGGAGCCAGGCTCACCTTTCAGATCCTCCACCCGGGGGCTGCTCAGGCGGCTAAGCGAGAAGCTGGTCTTGGCAGCCAACTTGCCCCCCAGCACCACCTCGTGAGACACAACCCTCCGGCTGCTGGTTTCTGGAAGGGGGCAGGGCAGGGAGGGTAGACTAAAGGCCTGACCTCGTACGACCTTGGGCAGCCCCCTCGCCCCCACCTTAACTCTTGGGACCAGGAGGCTTTCAGCTGCCTGGAAGCCCCAGATCTTGGCCCGGCCGGCGTTTGCCCCCTCGGAGACGAAAGGGAAGAATTTAACTAATGGCCTCCTCGGGCTCTGCGAGGGCGGGCAGAGGAGCCCGGGGGGCCGAGGCGAGAGCAGGAGAATGGGGAGAGCCGGCCAGCGCCGCCTAATGCGCCCTTCAAGAGCCTTGGCGAGGCGTCCTGGGCCCGCTCGCTCGCTGGGCTTAATGCACAGAGCAGGCCCCAGCCAGCCTTGCGCTTTGAAGAGGCCGCCTCATTAGCAGGTGCCCGGCTCTCGAGACCCCCGCTGGCTGAGGAGGCAGCTAACAGCGAGGCGAGGCTGTTGTGAGCGCGCAGCTGACAGCCGGGCCACACGTGCCCCGCCTTTTGTCTGAGACTCACGCGCTCAGAGCTGCAAAAAGGCCACCGTGAGGGTTGCGGCCGCCCGGCTCGCGCAGCCCAGGGCCGGTCCTGGCTGCAGGCGCGCCCGAACCCTCCCCAGGCAAGCCCGGCCCCGCCCGACTCACTGTTGAGCCCAGGCACGGCGCTGGGAACCAGGCCCCGCAGCTTCTTGAGGGTGTTCACGGCCACACTCAGGTAGATGTTCTTGCTGGGGCTACGGTCATAGGCCGCCTTCTCCTCGTTCAGCGCCTGGGGACAGACACGCCACTCAGCCCTGTAGCCCTGGCTCGGGGCCCACACAGCAGCCTGGGGGGCAACGGACCAGGGAGACACCCCGGGAGACCGCCCGAGCGCCAGCCCGGCCCCCGCCCCGCCAGCCGGCTGCCAGCTCCTGGACTCGCGCACCTTCTCTATGGCTTCCTGGTTTGAAGAGCAGAACTTGAGACACTCCTCAATGAACAGGTTGAGGTACCGCTGGCGGATGACGGTGGGGACTTTGCCCCCGAACTCTTTGGGGATAATGGGCTTCTTTAAGCTCTAGAGGGGACACAGAACCGCAGAGGGTGGCCGCCCCGCCTGGTCCTCTGATTATTCCTCAGAGCCCACGGAAGGCACCACGCACAGGGTGGACCCTGCTGCAAACTCTGGGCTAAATTTAGTCACTATGAGGGGTCGCCACTGGCTTGTTGGTGCAAAAAGGCGACCACATCAGTGTTGACAAAGAAGGGAAACTGAGAGCACGGGGGGCACATGGAACTCTGCTCTCTACTCAGTGTTTCTATAAACTAAAGCTGCTCTGAGAGTGTATTAACTAAAGGAAAAACAGTAGAGGAAGTGGGAAGAGGGAAAAGCAAGCCTGTGCCGCCAGGCATGTCGGCGAGCTGGGGGTACCTGGCTCCCTCGGGGTGGGCAGGCAGTTACCTGTAAGGAGGGGCTGTGCGCCACGCGCTTGGGGGTGACGGTGGTGGTGGTCTTGGACGCCATGCCCGACAACGTGCGCGTCTTCAGGGGCTGGCTGCTCGGCTCGGGGCCATTGGGGGGCTGGCTGCTGCTGGCCTCGAGGGTCCTCTTGGCACCTGTGGGGGCTGGTGGGGCACAGGGGACATGAGTGCAGGAGGAGAGCACGCCCATCACCGAGCTGCAGAGGACCAAGCAGCCACGATCATTCAGCGTCAGCAGGACGTGCATCTTGGAGCACAGGGGGAAGGGCCGGGGTCGGGGACTCGGGCTGTGGAATGACATTAGGCTCTATTTGCTCTCGGGCAAGTCCATCGAGGGGCGGGGACACAAAACGGGGCTCCGAAGACCGGCTCAGGCAACGCCGCCGCGGGGGGGTCCGGTGAGTGGCGGGGGGCGTGGGGAGCCTCTGCCGCATGTTCCAGCCCCCGACTCCGAGGCACTGACGTCTGAGCGAGGAAAGGCCTGGCTCCTGGGCTGAGGACAGGAGGGCAGGGGAGGCCCCGGCCCTGGCATTGTGACCAGCCGCCTGCCCACTGCCACCTCTGTGTTCTGCCTCCCCCTTTGATGACATCACAAACCAGCCCGTCCCACCGGGAGGAGGGCGCCCACCTGCCAGCTGCCTCCCAGGGCTCCAGGCGGGGCAGCAGGCCAGGGAAGGTGACCCATGTGTGTGGGCAGGGGGTCTTCTGTCCAGCTCTGACCCTGGGCCTGGCCCTGACGAAGGAACAGAAGCAGATGAGGAGACCGAGCGAGGCAAGAGTGGAGGGTCCAGGTCCCTGGCGCCTGGGAGGGTGGGGACCATGGTGCCTGCAGGCCAGCTGCAGCCTGTCCTCCACCAGGGTGGGCCCCCCGGCCTCGCAAGAGGAACGGGAGGCGCTGGCTGGGCGGAACGTGCCCTTTCCAGGGGCAGAGGAACAGGTTTAGGCTGACGCAGACTTGAAAGGGAAACCAGCGCCAGGATCGAGGGGCAACCCTGCGGCTCAGGAGTGCCAGCCGCCGATCTCAGAATGCCAGACTCCCGCAGGCCGCTTGGCCGAGCTTGTGCAGCGAGGGCTGTGGCCGGCACAGTCCCAGGCCATGGCGGATGACCAGGACGCCCCGAGCGCAGCAGGTGCGAGCGCGACCCCCTGAGGCGGAACCGCTGCTGAAACCCACCGCACGGCCTCTCCTGGCAGGTGCTCACCAGGTGCCTGGGGACAGAGGGCCCAGAACTGGAGAGCTTGGCCCAAAGAAGCTTCTCGGTACCAGCGAAACCAGGGGAGGGCTGAGGATGCCTGTGCTTGCAAGACCACTGTGTGAGGCACCCCCACCTCCAGGCCCTGGGGCCCAGACAGCTGACTGCTCAAGGACGGCAGCAAGGACGCCCCGGCCCCTGGGAGCTGGCCGGACGGCAGGGTCTCCCCAGCCCAGGGAAGCGGATGTGCAAGGGACACGTGCTCGCAGAGATGCTGGTGGCCCTGGCCTGTCACACATCCACAGCCCCAGACACACCAGTGCAGAGACTCAGCCACTGAGTGCCCTGCCCACGGGACTTCCAGACAAGAACAAGTGGGGCCAAGCACCCCTGGGGGCGGACGAGGAGACAGAACAGCCCAGGCCCCTCCCCAGATCAGCTGCCCCCTGAACACCTCGCACGCCTGGGTGGGCCCTGGCACCCCAGCCCGTTCCAAGGCCAGCTCCTGTCCCTGACCCCATCCCCAATGCCTCCAGCCCAGTGCCCACACACGGAGCAGCCCCCGACAGGCCGCCGGCCTCCAGCACCCAGCAGCCTGGGGGAGGCAGGCACACCAAGCCCAGGCCGGCAGGGATGGGGCAGGAGAGCCCAGCGAGACCTCTGGCCAGGGCCTCTGAGGCAGGCAGGCGGCCAGCACAGAGGAGGCTCCGGGTCTGGGACACCCGGGGGGAAGGGAAGAAGACGCCAAAGGCAGGAGAGGCGGAGGGCCGCTGGGCACCACACCAGGCCCACGCCAGCCCCCGGCTGACAGTCGGGGAGACTCAGCCCCAGCTTACAGACAAGCACCCCGAGACCCAGCCGGGCCCCCTCCAAGCCATGACTGGCAGAGTAAGGGGGCCTGGCCCCATGCCCCGGGACTCACCTGCAGCCAGGCGGGGGTTGGGGATGTGGGCGATCCTCTTCCTCTCCCCTGGGGCCGAGATGTGGGCGGAGGACAGCTTCTCGGCTGGCCGCTGGGCAGCCTGGAGCCAGCTGGCTGATGCCCTCTGCGCCTGCTGGGCCCGCCGGTAACACACCTCCTGGGCGGTCAGGGGCCGGGCGGGCGGTGCCGGGCCTCTCCTCACAGGCTCTGCCTGGACAATGACGAATTTCAGGACTTGGCTGTATGTCGGGGGCACCCAGAGCAGGCTACCAAGGGCTACAGGCTGCTGGTGGGGCGGCGGGCGGGGCAGCAGGGCCTCCAGGGTTGGGGGTGGGGCTGTGCAGGCTGCCCCCCACGCCTTCTTCTGAGCTTGCGGGTGCCCCAGCGGGAATGGGCTCGGCACTGGGAACCAGCTCAGCGTGTACGCCCTCAAACTCATGCTGCCTCACTGTCCCAGGGAGCCTGCGGGGCCCTGCTCTCCCAGGCCTGGCTTCTGAGCACCCAGGCCGTGCTCTCAGCCCTGATATAGACACAGGGTGGGAGGGAATCCCTGGGTCTGATTAGATTGGCCCACCAACCCATCCCACTTGATCCAATCTTCTCTGGACTCCAGCTTCCAGAACCCTCCTCTGGGAGGGGTCTGGTGATTGGATCAACTGGAGCCCAGCCTCCCTGTGCTAGCTCTCTGACTGCCCCCACAGTGACCCACAACTGTTCCTGTCTCCAGGCCACAGGGGAGGAAACCTGGGCTCACAGAAGTCGGGCCATTTGCCCAAGATCACACAGTGCACGTGGAGCTGGGACTGGCATGGGGCCGTGTGACCCTGCTGGAGGGCTCTGTCCCCGGGCCATCCCTCCTCTCCCTCCCCGGCACTGAGCACAACGTGAGGACTCCACGTGGGCCGCGGCCACTTCTCCGCCAGGACCCAGAGTGCCGGGAACATACCTACCAAAGGAATTCGTCAGCGAAGGGACACAGGGGCCGCATCTCTGCAGACGGGGGTCCCTCTGCCTCTTGCCAGCCTCCGCCCAGGACCCCAAGTGCACCCTTACCTCCTTGCCTTGCTTGGAAAGATGAGAAATTCTCCGCTTCTGCCCAGGGAACAGAGTGGTCAGACCCGAATGGCCCTTGTCCTCAATCTTCTCTTCTTTGGGGGGCTGAAACACATGCCCATCCCTGAGCAAGGCTTCCCTCAGCCTTGCCACCCCCTGGTCTGGGCACAGGGAGGCTGGGACTCCCAGGTCCGAGAGGGCATGAGCAAAGGCAGTAAGGCTCGCTTGAGGGAGGGGCTGCCACGGGGTCCCCCTGGCCCCTCACAGCTGAGGAAACAGACTCAGCCCCCCAAGCTGAGGTCCCCCAAGGCTGAGAGTCCTGAGCCCACCTCCCAGGCCTCACTGAGGGTGGGTTCTGCGGACGTGCCCCATCCCTGCGTTCGCCATGCTGGGACCCCCACCTCCTGCTCCCCTACCTCGAAGGGGCCAGGGGCTCAGAAAGGTGGGAATGGAGGGGCTGCGATGGGCGCGTGCTCCGGGACCCAGGAGCCCAGGGTGCGACCCTGTGACCCTGCCCCTGCAAGCCGCCTGTGCCCGAGGAGAAGGTGCAGGTTTCCGCGCTGTCCTCGCATATCCAGCTTTGCTTAAGGCGAGCTCCCTCTGGTGGCCCATGTGGGGACACTAGACGAGGAGACCCAGACAGGTCCAGGCTGGCGACGGTTTGGGAGCATGGAGGAGGGACGTGAGGAGACGGGGGAGGAGAGGAGAGAGGGAGCGGGATGGCGGGGTCCCAGTACCCCTATGCTGGAGGGCACCCGGATCGCTGCCACAGGAACCCCACCGTGGGCCAGAAATCAGGGTCCTCTCTGGACAGGGCGTAGGGAGGCAGCAGGTGGCCAACGAGGGTCCCTGAATTTTGGACGAGTCAAGAGGCTGACACTGAGCGAGCACCTCCATCGCCGGCCAGCGCCGTCTCCAGGCCCAGGGAGCCTCGGGGGCGGGGCCCAGACCCTCACCTGCCGGGCCAGCCGGCCCTTGTCCTCTGTCTTGACGCTGGTGGACTCGTGGAAGATGCGCAGGCACTCCTCCATGGGGTCACAGTCGAAGTCGACCTCCTTCTCCAGGGCTGCGTAGTCCACGTCTGAGCCCGCCCCTGAGGAGGAGGAGGACGAGGAGGACGAGGACGAGGAGGACGGGCCCGGCGAGGCGGGCGGGGAGGCCTTGAGGCGCTTGGGCGGCCCCCCAGCAGCCAAGAGGCCCAGGCTGGAGTCCGAGTCCGAGTCCGAGGTGGAGCTGAGGCTGGGGAGGGCGGGGGGCCGGAGTCCAGGCCCCGCGGGTCCCGGGTCCTCGTCCTCGCTCTCGTCCCCGAAGAGGTCAGCATGGCTCAGGGCCCGCCTCGGCAGCTTGGGGGCGTCCCGGGAGGTGCCCTCGTCCAGCGAGCGGGCCTTCCGCTCCACCAGCTTCCCCGCTGGGCTCAGCCGGCCCGTCCTGTCGGTGGGGCTGGGCCGTGGCCGGTCTTTCCCTGAGTTGGCCACTGGGGTGGCCGGAGATGGCTTCTTCTTGGTCCCCTGGGGCCGCTGCGCCCTGTGCCGGGGGCTGCCGGCCTGCGGGCCCCTCCTGTCCGCACAGGGCTTCTCTGACGGCTTTGCGCGCTCTCCCTCCTTCCCCCGGTCTGTCTTCTGCACGCCGTCCCTGTGGCTGGGGGCCGGCGGCGCCCCCCGCTTCTTCTTCTTGGGTTTTTCCTCCTTGGGGCTACTGTGGTCCTGGGAGGCCTGGGCCGGGGAGCTGGGCTTGGCCAGGGGCGGCTTGGCTGGGGGCGGCTCGCCTGGGCCCTTGGGGGGCTGCCCGAGGTCCCCCACATCATACTGCACGGCCATCTCCTTGGTCTCCCGTGGGCCACCCTCCTCAGGCTCCTGGCCGTCCCTGGAGCCCGGCTTTCCGGGGACCTTGCTCTCGGTGCCCACTCGGGCTCTTGGGGGGCTGCAGGTGGCGGGCCTGTCACTCGGAACAACGGCGGCGTCATCGTCGGAGTCCGAGAACCTGGCGTCACAGCCGCCAAAGGGGTCACAGGGCTTCTTGGGTGCGGGCGTGTAGGGCTCGCGGGCGCGGGCACCCCTGGGCCGCTTGGGGGCCCTGTCGTCCTTGGAGCCGGCCCTGCCGAGCAGGCGGGCGGAGAAGTTAGACAGCGGGTCGTACTCCAGGTCTGTGGACGGCTTGGAGTCATCCACCACGTACTTGCCACTGGGGACGGGGCGGCTGTACCGCCGAGGCTGGCTCACAGCCTTGGGGACGTACTCCAAGGCGCCACCGCCCCCTCCACTGTGGCCCTGAGCCCGGTCCAGAGAAGCCAGCGAGTACTTGCTGCCCGGCTCGGCAGGTGCAGCCAGAGGGGTGGGCTGGTAGGTGGCATCGGGGCTTAGCAGGCTGCGGCCGCTGGGGTTGTAGTCAAAGGACAGCGAGAAGGCGTCCTCGTCCAGGCTGGCGGCGGTGCAGGCAGCGGGGCCCCGGGGCGCCAGGGCAGGGGCCTCAGCAGAGCCGTGCTCGCGGGCCGTCTCCAGGAGCTCCTGGTACCGCCGCTGCTCCAGCTCCACCTCGGAGCGCACGGCCTCGATGGCTTGGTTGACCAGCTCCAGCTCCAGGATGTCCGAGCGGGGCGTGTCCTCTCTGCCCAGGGCACCATTCTCCCTCTGCACTGGGGGCTTGGGCAGCTCGGGGTTGTACGGGTCATAGCCAAGTCCTGAAACAGGCAGAAGGGGAGATGGCAGTGAGCAGGCCTGCTAAGGCGACCGCATTGCCTCAGCCTGGGTGCGACCCCCGGGGCTGGTGAGGAAGAGCAGACAACCAGCCTTCCAGAACCTGCTGGGGGCCAGGCCTCCAGCAGACTCCCACCAAGGCTCTGCAGCAAGTCAAGGTTCCCAGAGCACCCCTCCATGCAGGCCTCACCCCACAGAGGCTGATGGCGGGGTGAGGGGCGCTGACACCGGGCCCCAGAGAAGGCCACTCGGTCTGGGGACTTGCTGGGGCAGCTCGTGGAATGTGCACGACAACCGGCACGGGTAGAGCCTACAGACAGGACCATGGGATCCCAGGAGCTGGGGTGAGGTGGCAGTGGGCTCCCCACTGGACCTGGCCCACACGGAAGCCACCCCGAGCTCCTTCCTCCAGCCAGGGAGCAGGGAGGATGCCCACAGAGGGCCTGACCCCCAGGCAGGGCACAGAGACGATGGACGGGGTGTGGCTGGGGGCGTGCAGAGCTCTGCGGCGAGGGCGCCTTGGGCTCCGTCTCACACGCTTTCTCACCCACAGGGGAGTCCACCTAGCCATGCGCGTGCCAGCGACAGGACAGAAACCACTGATGTGTCCAGTGCGTCAAAGGGGCCCTGGGTGGACGACGGACACCCACACAACACTTTGAAGAGAAAACGAGAGAACCCCAACCGTGGTATGAGTCCGTGGGCATGCAAAGGGAAAAGGCGTCGTATGGTCAAAGAATGTCACCGGTTGGAAAACACGAAGTGTGTGGAGGGCAAAGCGGGCGTCCTTTAATGTCCCGAGGGCGGCGGGGGACAAGTCACTCCTGTGCCACTTAGCTGGTTCTAGGGCATATTCTGCGAGACCAGCGCAACCCCAATGACCCCAAGGCCACCAACGTCGGCCAAAAACTCACAGGAGACTCACTTACGGACAGAGGTGCAGAAATTCTAAATAAAACGTGAGCAAATAAAGCCCAAGGTCCGAAAAAAGCATTCTACACCACCTTCCAACACAGCAGGTTCCGATACCCTGGAGTACAAAGAGCCCGTCCCCAGAAAGCCCGTCAGGCGTGGTTGGGTACCACCGCTGAAGTGACACGCAAGACTGGATGCCTGGCGGGCGGCAGCAGAACAGCCCATTCGCCCTGGAGCCTCCAGGAGGACGGCCTTGCCCGGGCCTGGGTCCAGCCCAGGGGGCCCGCTGGGGACCTCTGAGCCCAGAACTCTCAGAGAACATCTGCGCTGTGGGAAGGCACCCGGGTGTGGCAACGGGCTCCCGCAGCCAAAGAAACGCATGCAGCATCATGTAGTGAGAGTGGCCACTGCCTCCCGACGGGCCGGCCTGGGTGCCGGGGCCGAGGGCCAGGCTCACTGTGGGCACCGGCCAGCTCACACTGCGGGCTCTACTTCAGATTACATTAGAAAAGAGAAGGGAGGTGTGTGTCTACGGCTTGGAGCACCGAGGACACACCAGGGCTGTGGGCATAGATGGGGGGCGGCGGGATGGGGTGCTGGGGGCTCTCCCCGTGGGGCGTCTGCACAGCACCAGGCCAGTGCCAAGGCAGTGCTGGGGAGCAAGCATTTCAGGGTCCCCATCTCACAGCTCAGGATCAGGACGCATGGCCACCCCTGGGGAGGTACAAGGCGAAGGGACCACCCAGAGGGAAGGCTAGAGACCCCAGCAGCAGGATGGAGGGCCGGGCTCCCAGCCCACCCAGACCCACAACAGGCCCAAAGACGGCTGTAGCAGACCCACCTCTGGGCAGAGGGCAGCCGAAGCCTTCCCCTTCCCCCCTCCGCCTGAAACCCTGGGACCCAGACCCAAGGGAGGGACGGAGCGAGCAGGCCGCAAAGGCTCTGGGGACCGACCAGGTGTCTAGGTCAGAGGTGGTCCTGTTTCCTAACTTGGAGCCCCGCACTGGCAGCTGTTTTCTAAGGGCAGTTACACTGGCCCCACCCCTCCGGCCCCAGGCAGCCCAGGAACCCGGCGCCCCGTCAGGTGGGAAGCGTGGGTGCACTTGGGGAGCTGAGCCGCTCGGACTCTAAGGTGGGTGTCCAGCCGAGCACAGAGCCCCCACAACTGAGCATCCAGGAGCCCTGTCAACACGGGGTATGTTCAGCCCCAGGCGGTGGCTGGCCCCCTGCACCATAGAGCAAAAGAAACCACCCTACGCGGGCTCGAAAAGGTCAAAGTCAGGAGCCTGCCCCTCGGGGACCTCAGTCTCCCCACAGTGCTATGGTGACATGTGGCTAGGTCACCAGCCTGGGGGACTCTGGACTGTTTTAGAAGCTAAGAGCACACAGACGCCAGGCACTTGGCCCCTGAAGCGGGTGGGTCCCGGAGCCCCCGCTGAGGTTCCCTCAGGCTTCTGGGGGTCAGGGGACAAATGCAGAAGGTCGTCGTTCGAGACACCTGGCTCCTGCTCCACCTGCTGCGGGGGGCCAGGTCCCTGGGGGCCTGTCGCAACTGGTGAAGCCACTCTAGAACCTGTGTGTCAGCTGCCTAGTGCCTCAGGAGCCCTGCCCACCCACCCATGGGGGCGCGTCAGCATGTGGACAGGCAGGGGACCCTCGAGGCGGAGTCCTCCAATTCCTGGGAGCGAACGTGGAGGGAGCCGAATGGGTGCTCCTTCAGGGGTGCGTACCAGGTACACATGCATGCATTTGGTAAACAAGGTTAATTGGGCTGTTTTTGGGCAAAGGGATGACTAGAAAAGCCCCCCAAGGCCCGGCTGTGGGGCTACACTTCCAGGGGCTAACTTCCCCTCTGCCCCGCCACGGGGCAAGGACGGTGCCAGCTGCTGCCCGGCTCCAGGGACACCCACAAGGCAAAGGGCCTGCCTGGCGGTCACTTGAGGGGTTCCCCTTGGGAAGACCCTTCCCCGCCCCACGGCCCACCTGGGCCCGGCCATGCTGGGTTCAGTGCAGGCAGCAGCCAGACACCCACCAGGATCTGCTCCGGCTGCAGGAGAGAGCCAGCGCCGGTAACACGGGCAGCTCTCTGGGGACCCCATCCTGACACCCTCTCCAACCGCCAGCTTCTGGCGCAGGCGTGCAGCAAGGCAGAGAGCAGCAGGCCTGCCTCCCTGCCTCCACAAGGGGAGGCCAAAGCCCCAGCTCCAGGGCTGGGGACGCTGAATTTGAGAACCCGTGGGGGCCCATGGAAGGCGAGACAAACAAGACGGGGCAGTGGTCCTTTCCGAGTCCTTGGCGGCCAGCTCCAATCTCTCCGAACCTTCCCTCTGCCCAGAAACGCCCTGGCCTGGGTCCGCCGCGCCCCCTAAGCCCCAGAACTGCTCACATACCCGCTGCACACGCCCCAGCTGCACGGGAATTAACGACAAGCGAACACAACGACAAGACAAGACAGCTGCGAGGGGGAGGTGCGCGACCCTGCTGTGCCTGACTCCCTCTCCCCGGCCCCACGATGAATGCCAGGAGGCGCGCCAGGCCTCCCCGATCTGGTCTTCACACTCGCCCTGCCCGTGTGAGCCCACCTCACCAACGGCAAGACCGGGTCCCGGCCAGGGCTAGCAGCTTCCTAAGCCCCGTGTGGCTGTTGAGAGGTCTGTCCGACCCCAAACCTGGGTGCTCCCCACCCACAGGGAGACCTGGCACTGACTCCGCAGGACTGGCCGTCACCCATCTGCTTCTCCTCCTCCTCCTCGGCCCAAGGCCCAAAGATGACAAGCACCCGACTGCACGGGGGTCTCGCCCCCCTGATAAGACACCGGTGGGGACTCACTCCTCCAACCCAGGTGGCGGTCACAGCCTGCGACCCTGAGCAGGGGCGGTGGGCACGAATGGGGGAGAGAGTCCTTGCTGCACCAGAGATAAGCAGGACACCGGGTCTAGTCACGTGGAACGACTGGACCCCCTGCCCCGAGCTGCCTACGGGGCAGAGGCCTAGAAGGCGGAGGAGGGAACCGAGGCCACGGTGCTGGAAGACGCCGCCAGTGGCCGTCACGGCTCGGCCAGAACGCAGGGCGGGAGGCCAGCCGGGCTCACAGGGTCGGAGCACCCCCGACCTTGGGATTTCGCAGACAGTGCCCCTGAAGGCCGGCCTCCCCCCAGTGGGGGCAGAGTAGCCCCTGAGGTCCTCAGGGGGGCCAGCCTTCACTCCTTTCCTCCAGGCCCAGAGTCACTGCTCCTGGGGGCCTCCCCTCCACCCCCCAAGCAGGACACCCTCAAGCCCCACTCCTGGATGTCTGGCCACCCCCAGTGGACAGGCCAGGAGCCTGAAGCCCAGGGGTGAAGGCACCCGGCCATTCACTCATTCTGGACCAGGGGGGAGAGCCCCGCGGCTGCCTGGGTTACCCCAAACACCTGGGGAGAGAACCGAGGTGGCTCCTGGGGGTGGGTACTCGAGGGTACATGTGAAGGGACGTCAGAGACATGTCCCCGGCTGAGGCTGGGCTGTGCCTGGAGGAGCAGTGTCTGGGGGCCTGCACTTCCAGGGCAGGAGGATGAGGCCAGAGGAGCCCCCCCAGCCCCTCCCGCGACCCTGGATTTCGAGCTTCATCTCAGCTCCAAAGCCCCCAGCAGGGAAGCAGCGCCAGGCCAGGGCTGGGGGCAGGAGGCGCCACACAGCTGGCTCTGGGAAAGAAAAGCCGGAGGGCCCCCGGCAGACCTGGACCACCACCCAACTCGGCCCCTCCGTACCCCTGGGCGCCACCCTGGGCATCCTCCGCCACAAGGCTGCCCGGCTGCACGCCCTCCCTCCGAATCCCGATCCCAGGAGGACAGGGCAACACTGTCCTGGAAACACCCCCCGCCTGGTGCCAAGCAGCCAGGATCACGACTGCTGGGAGCTCCATCACACTTCAAAACTGCAGGGCGGCACAGAGTGAGGACGGGGAAGCCACGGTCACAGGGCCCACTGCGGCCACTGGGAACAGGGCACGGACAAGGGAGCCTGGGGCTGCGGGGCCGGCCTCTCCTCTGCCCTCCTCCATCCGCGCAGACTGTCCGCGGCACACAAGTCACTGTCCGGGTCTGGATAAGGACATCTTCAAAAGAGAGTTCTCTCACTCTTTCTGGCCCCGGGGCACTTCCGATTCCCCAAACCCGTCTTCCAGTGGGTGGTTCTGGGGCCACCTTCCTCCACAGCAGAGGTTCCTGGGAGGCCCCCAGCATCTTCCGGTGCTCCGAGTGAAGCCAGGTAGGGGTGCAGGCCCCAGCCAGGGGAGATGAATGCTGTGTCTCTCACAGCATTCTGGATGTGGGACCAAGGCAAGGGGGGGCCAGCCGCGTCCCCTAAGAAAGAGCCTGCACGCCAGGTCACACGTGAGCATCAGTAGCTTTTATTAGTTGACCCTGCACACAGGCACTGAGGAGGGGGTGACGGAGGGCTGGCCTTCCAGGTGGGCCAGTCCCCTTCCACGTTCATGTCCACGCTGGCTTCCCGCCCAGAGCAGGAGAGAGGGCCACGAGGCCTCTGTCTCAGCAACTCCTCCAGGCAGCCCTCCCACATCCTCCTGGTGGAACCAGGGGCCTGAGGTGTTTGGGTGGCACAGTGCTGGAACCCGGTGCACGGGGACTCTGTTCCCGTCTCCTGAAACAGTGCCCATGATGCTAGTCCTTGACGGTCCCCTGGGCCACTCTGCCAGAGACAGGTCTTTCCAGACATGCGACTGTGACGCGTGACCGTCTGCTGGGCAGGGATGGACCTGGCCTCTTGGACACACAGGGACAAGCATCACCAGGAGGGACCTGGAGTGAATGCAGTCCCAGTGCCCCTTGGACACGCCCTCCCCATCACCTTCCAGGCCCTGCCTCCCCCTGTCCCCTGCAGTCCAGCAGCTCAGCACGCTGACCCACTGGCTCTTCTCTTCCCCTGGCCTTGACCGAGCTGGAATGTCTGCAAAGGTGTGTGGAACGAGTGAGTGAAGGAATAAATGAAATACCGCCCAAGAGCCACGGCCCCTCGATGCCTCGAGCACATCCACTCCCGTGGACATGGGCCTCTGTGGTGATCAGAAGAGGCACCCCTGCAGGACAGACAGCTCCTGGCAGCCACATGGAAAGGTAACTGGCTCCCCGTCTTTGGGGTGGACCAGCCAGACCACGGTGGCACTCCCTGGGCCTGTGCTAGAGAAGGACAAGTTACAAGTCAGTGTGACAACAAGGACCCTTGCCAGGCCCACTAGGGGTGGGAGTGATGCTGGGGGGCAGCCTCTCCTTCCTGCTCCCACGCCCCTCTGAACCACAGAACATGAGAACATTCCAGGCCTTTCACTGCACGGTCTCCCTGCCCAGAGTCCTGGATTGTGCCCCATCCGCCTCTAGCACCAGGCACACTGCTGCTCATCCTCCAAAGCCAAGACGTACCCACTTGCTCGGGGATCCTCGCCCAGCTCCCCTGCAGACACAGGTGCCAATGGCTCTCTCTCCTGGACCCAGCCCAGCTCTGGCTGCTGGGCAGCCCTTCTTGCTTCCAGGGCCCTGTGCGGTCCATAGACACGCGCTGGAGCCAGACAGTCCCAGACGAGGCCATGCGGGGCCCCGGGGCTGGCTCCCAAGTTTACAGACGACCCTGAGGCCCAGGGCACCTGTGTGTCCCGGCCAGGGCCACAGCTTATGAATGGCCAAGCCCCAGACCCAGACTGTGGCCCCATCAGCCCCCCACCCCGTTCTCTTCCAGCAAACGAAGCAGCAAGCGGGAGGGCGGCTCCCCAAAGAAACGCCTCGCTTCCAGGCCTGCCTGCCACCCATGCAGCCCACTGTGGACCGGCGCTCCACCCCACCCTTCCAGAAAGCTCAGTGCCCAGAGGAAGCCGCCACACTTATTGCCCTGAAATCACTAGCACATGTGCCTGCTTCCTCAAAGGGCGCAGGCTGCCCCCGCAGGAATGTCCGGAGACCCAGCCAGCACGAAGGAGGACGGGCGGCCAGGAGGCCCCACTGCTGCCTGGCCCTGCATCGGCCCTGAGCAGCTCCCGTGACCGGCAGCTCCTCTGCTCCTCCACCCCTTCTCAGCGTCCCGCTCTATGCTGCGAGTCAGATCCCACCCACCCGCGGCCGGGTGGCGCAGCGGTTAAGTGCGCACATTCCGCTTCGGCGGTCCAGGGTTCGCCAGTTCCAGTTCGGATCCTGGGTGCAGACATGTCACCGCTTGGCAAACCCATGCTGTGATAAGCGTCCCACGTATAAAGTGGACAAAGATGAGCATGGATGTTAGCTCAGGGCCAGTCTTCCTCAGCAAAAAGAGGAGGATTGGTACTAGTTAGCTCAGGGCTAATCTTCCTCAAAAAAAAAAAAGATCCCACTGACCAGTCCACTGACCTGCACGGGGGGGTACAGAGTAACAGCCCGAACGCCTGTGCGCCCACCACTCTGCTCACCCCTAGAAGCCCAGTTGTAAAGGGGCCTCTGAGGGGCCGGGGGCGGGTAGAGGACAGCAGGGCAGGAGAAAGAATTTCTGCAGTGCAACCACGTGACACACAAGAGGCCCACACCATCACCCCATTTTGCAGAAGAGGCAACTGAGGCCGAGGTGGCAACAATGACCAGCTGGAGACCAGGCTGGCCCCTCCTGGGCCGCCTCTTTGCATAAAGGCCTCCGCTTCGGCTCCACCCCCCTGCAGGGGCTGACCAGCCCTGGCGCCCCCACCTCCTCTCTGGAGCCCCTGGAGGACTCGGGGGAGGGGGGCACACTCAAACACCCCGCACAGGCCTCCCGAGCTCCTCCCAGACGGCTCCACTGCCCCGGCTGACCCAATCCAGGAGCTGGGGCTCCCTGGCCTCTGTCCCCGGGCCCTGAGGAGCTGTGGGGAGCTGGTGCTCTTCTGGGCTTCTGTCTGTCCCCTGTCAGCTTGGCCCACTTTCCCATCCCGTCCCAAGGACACACACAGGCCCAGTGCTGGGACACTGACCAGCTTCCTCAGTCTCGCTCGGACCACTGACATTTGGGGCTGGATAAATCTGTGCGTGTAGAGAGAAGCGGCCGTCCCGGGCACTGTGGGGTGTGCAGCAGCATCCCCCGCCCCCACCTACTCGATGCCAGGAGCTCTCCCAGTCGTGACAACCACAGATGTCCCCAGACATGGCCCAGTGTCCCCTGGGAGTCAGGATCGCCCCCATGGAGACCCACTGCTCTACTGATGGACACTAAGCACAGAATCCTCAAGTATCAAAACAGTTTTATATGCAAACACATCCTTATTTAAGTGGCGCGGACCTGGATCGGGCGAGAAGGCAGGTTTTTAAAGCTCCCCAGGCCGTCCAGAGGGGCCGGGCCACCAGAGGTGGGAACCACAGGGCTGGGGACAGCCTTGCGCCTCACTGGGGACTGTGGAGCCTCAGAAACTAGAATCCAACTTAATCGGCGCAGCAGGACCACAACCACAGGAAAAAGACACAAAGCCTTTTGTCACGAAGCCTGGGCGGAGGCACGGCACACTGGCAGGACTCGGGGCAACTCACAAAACATTTTTCTTTTGACTTTTTGGTATTCTCCAATGTTTTAAGATAAACACTACCCTGAGTCCTGGAAAAAAGTGCTTTGAATGGAGAGTGGCAACGTGTGCGGGCTTCCACCAGCTGGGACACTGCCCCCGGAGAGAAGGGCTGCTTCTGGGCATGTGGGACGGAACCACAAAGAGAGAGCCAGTTCTTTTCACACCGGGAGCCGCGGTCCGTGGTGCGTAAGAGGGGAAGTCCGTGCTGAGGACATCTACAAAGAGAGGACTGCTGTGGAAATCTGCCGCACCTCCCCTCCTCCCATCTTCACAGAAACGTCACCGACAAGAGAACAAGAGAACCACCCACCCACCCACTGGTGGCGTGAAGGCTCCTCAAGCTTCAGTCCCCCGAGCCTGGCACCCGGCCCCAGGAGGCGGAGCCGCACCTGATGCACAGCTCTCTGGGAGGGGCAGCGGGTGATGCTTGAAAACAAAGTGGCCCCAGCAAGCATCGGCCTAGGACCAAGGGTCTCACCCGGGGTGATCCTACTCCCAGGGGAAACCAGGTGATGTCTGGGGACATCTGTGGCTGTCATACTGAGGGTGCTCCTGGCATCAAGTGGGTGGGGGCCAGGGATGCTGGTCAACCCACCCCCCCCAAGGCCCAGGATGGCCCCGCTGTCTGCAGTTTCCACTATTCCTCCAAGCAGCTTCAGAAGCTCCTACCCCGACAAAGTGGGAGGCCCCGCTGGCCCGACTGAAGGCCACCCTGACCAGCAACTAAGGAAAACAGTCCCCGGGCCTCAAGTGCCCTGCCAGGCCCAGGGACACCAAGGGCAGCAGCACTGTCTGCTGGGGCCTCCCCTGCCGCCAACGCCCTCCCTGGAAGGAGGGAAACAAGGCAGTCGCTTATCTGGGAAGGCGCAGGGCTGAGGGAAGCGTATCCTTGTTCCGTCTGAAGGAACCGTCACAGGGCGGTGGGAAGCCCCCCCACATGAAATCCACTGGCACCAGCCCCTGGGGAAGCAGCTGAGGGGCCGCACACCCACAGGCCTGCTCTGGGCAGGGACACATCGGGACGCCTGTCCCTCCTGCGCCACGTCAGCTCACAGAGGAGCTAAAGCCCTCACTCTGCGGGCAGCGCTCGTTTCTCCACTCCGTCCTCCCTCGCCGGCTGCTGCGGCTCTGAGCAGCTTCCCTGGAGAAGCAAGCCTGCCTCTCGGGGCTCCAGACCCCACAGGGCAGCCGAGGGCCTCATGTGAGGCCCGGCAGGGGAAGGACACCCAGGGAGCTGCTGCCACCACTGCCACTGCCACACAGCTGTGGCCAGTGCTTCCATCCACCATAAGCCAGGCCTCCCCTCTGGCCTGCCCTCAGGTTTCAGTGCTCAGGTCCTATAATTCTCTCTCTCCCAGGTCTCGCTGTCACCTGCAGCCCCAGGACAGAGCACTGAGCCCAACAGAGCAACTGCGCCCAGGCGCGTGTGCCCCACAAGTGCAGGGCACTAGGAACCGGCAGGAGGGGCTGAGCTGGGCGGGGCCTGAAGGCCTGAGTCGACCCCGCGTCCCCACTTACCAGCCATGCATACACAGCGAGTGGCTTCCCATCTACCGGTCTCAGTTTCCTCATCTGTAAAACTGGGACAATCAGCCCCGCCACTGTTTGAGGGTCACAGATAGGGAGCCTGCCCACATGTGTGCGGCCATAACTGGGCACTCCATGGCCAAGTTTGGAGCGGGCATCCTGGAGCCCTCACAAGGAGCTGGACGGCTCAGGACCCCTGCCTAGTTCCTCCAGGCTTCAGACTCTGCTGGAAGGCTCAGAGGCCAGCAGCCCAAGGTTGGAGGGGCTGGGCCACACAGAAACCCCCAAGTCCCACCTGCAGGTTGCTCCCAGCCAGAACCTTAGCACCCCTGCCAGCTGCTTAAAAATGAGCCCAGGCAGACACGGCACCGTGGCTTGGCCCGTGCACATCTGGGCAGAAATGGACCCGGCCAAAGCCTAGATGGCTGCAGCCTCTTCCAACCCAACAGGAAACCAGGCTTGTCAGAATCTGGAGCAGGGGGAGCTGAAAGGGAGGAAGAGGTCTGGGCACACTCTCCCCAGGCCTCCACAGGGGGCGGCCCCAGGAACATGCCACAAAGGAGGAAACAGAGGGTCAGAGAGGCCCCACAGCAAGAAAGAGGCTGAGCTGGGATGTGCCTCTGCCTCTCTGCAAGGGTAGGCAGCGTGCTACCCCAAGGTAACCAGAGACCTTCCCACCACCAGACATGGTGCAAAAGGCACATGCAGATGGCCTGGGGAGAGGGGCAGGGAAAGCAGGGCACGCGGCACTATATCCCCAAATAAGGTCCCAGAAATGACCGTTTGAAAACTAACTGGCCATTTGTGATGTAGAAAGAAATGAAAAGACTGGACATGAAAGGAGAGAAGAGAGATCAATGCTCCAGAAGTAGGAAAGCTAGGAGGCGACACATGGACTCGAAGACAAGTCAGAAGGTCAGGGCGACGAGTGTGGTCCTGCCCTGTTTGTGCCAACGACGAAGACCCCAGAAGTCAGGGGGCTCTTTGCAGAACACCACGTACGATGCAGATGAGTAAACCACTGGAGTCAAGAAACTTCACTTCAAGAGAAGAAAAACAAATCACACAAGGCGGGTGCCACCACCTCCGAGGAGGATCCCGCAGGCCCGCCCTTCCCTGCCAACTCCCCGGCCCCCCCCAGAGCTGGGGGTCAGGTCCGACCCGACAGTAAGGACCCGTGGGCACATCTGTCTGCCCCCCTCAACGGCTCTGCATGCCCAATGGCCCACACAGGTGTGGAGCCAGACAGTGAACGCGCCTTCACCCCCAAGTCTTCAGTCTCAGCTTAAATGCCACACCTCCGACAAGAAGCCCTGCCTCATCCCCCGCAGCTCGCAGGAAACCCTGCCATGACGCTGGCCATCCCCGCTCCGATGGACGTGCAGTCCACTAGCGTTCTCTGCCCAACCCAAAGCTGGAAGCCTAGCCCCCTCCCGTCCCGGTCAAGTGGGTTTGACTTACTCCCCCTCCAGTCGCGTCTGACACACAGAGGGGGGGCTCCGAAATAAGAGTCTCTTGACTCTGCCATTGGAGACAGGGGTGGCCACGACCAGAGGCGCGGCCCGGGGAAGCGGCGAGGAAATGAACACGGGCGGCCACAACACTCGGGGTCGGGGCGCGGCGGGAAGGGTCCCCCCGGACGCTGGGGCGCCAGTGAGGGCCGGGGCGGGAGGCCCGAGCCTGGCCGCCAGCGTTGGCGCTCGGCCTGCGTTCACCCTCCACCCTCGCGACAGCTCTGGGAGGACATGTCCTCCCGTTGTTTACATTCCACACTCGCGGAAACGGAGGCTCACAGAGGCCCCGCGACTGGCACCGGGTCCGGGGTTGGGGGGACCCGGGCCCCGGCTGCGGGGACGTCGCCCGCGAGGGTGCAGGGAGGGGGCTGGGCCGGGAACGGGGGATCGGGAAAGTCCTGGCGGTGCAGTCCAGCCCCGGGCCGGAGAGCCGAGCCCAGGGCGGGCAGGCGGACATTACCTGCTGCGGGGGGCGCCGCTCCGCCGCCGCCACCGGGCGCGCCCGGGCCCCGGGCCCCTCGGTGCCGGAAGTGACAGTAAGGCCGCCGGCAGGGTCCCCCGGGCGCCCCGGCCCAATAAGGGCAGTCGATGGCCCGGAAGAAGCCGGTGGAGCGTAGCATGGTCCGTCCCGCGGCGGGGCCCCGGCCCGGAGCCGCCCGGGCCCCCGGGCCCTCACTGGCGCCGCGGTCGCCGCCGCCCGCGCCTCACGGACCCCACCGCCGCCATCTTGCTCCGAGGCCCCCGGAGGCCCCCGGGACGTCGCCGCAAGGGACCCCGGGAGCGGCTGCCCGCAGCACGCCTGATCAGAAACGCCTACTCCCGCGGGACCGAAGCGGGTTGCGGACCCATGGGCCAGGACAGGTGGCCGCGGGAGGAGGGATGGAGGGAGCGGGCTGCCCTTGCTGCGGCCTCCGGGAGCCGCGCTGGCGCCGCCGCCCAGCCGTCCGCGGCGGCAGCACGGCCATCTTGAGCCCCAGGCCCCTGCGGCGCCTGGGCTGTCCACGGCGCGCCTGACCAAAACAACCCTCAAGGCCCGGTCACGGCTCATTTGCGTTTAATTTGCGTCTTATTAGCATGTCGCTCTAAAGCGCCCTCTGCTGGACTAGGCGAGTCCCGCGGGCGCTTCTTGTACCCAGGAACCCGCCTCGGTGACCCCGTTCACGCTCTAAAACTCAGCTCCGCCCTGGTATACAGTTGGCTCTCAATAAGTGCTTCATTTCTCCCACCTGGGCTCTTGTCAGCAACCGAAACCTCAGGTCCCCAGGAGGTGTCCTCTTCTCATTCTCTTATCTGTTCACCAAGTATTGATCGCCTACTGTATACCAGGCCTTGTCCGAGATGCCATGCTGAACCTTATCGGATTTATCTACTCATCAGATGACGGCCATTTGGGTTGTTTCCGCCTTTTGTCTACTGTGAATGGTGCTGCTGTGAACATGCGTGTGTGTGTGTGTGTGTGTGTGTGTGTGAGCTCCCGCTCCGTTTCAGTCCTAGTGTTTAAAATGATGTCAGTCTGTTTGCAACTCCCAGCCTCTCTGGGAAGAGCTGGCCACCCTGGGTCCACCGGCTGGCAATCGCCAAGGACCCCTCCCCCCACTGTGACCGGGAATTTGGGCTTGAGACCCCTCGCTCAGGGGTCTCCCAGTGCCTCCTCACCACCAACAGGAGAATAGGCTCCTGAGCGTGGTCTTGACGATGCTAGTGAGGTCACCTCCGGGCTCGCACTCCTTGAGCGCTCCATCCATGCTCGCTGGCCTCAGTCATTCATTCGACAAATATTTACCAAATGCCTCCTACGGTGCTAGAAACATCGGTGAAGAAGGCAAGATCCCCACCCTGGTGGAGGGGAGCTCTAGATGGGGAGACAGACAAACCACAGCAAATAAGTAAATGAGACAGTACGACGATGCAAGCCAGAAAGTGCTGTGGGGGGAAAAGCAGAACAGGGTAGGGGGCTGGGAAAAGGGTGGTCCACCTAGTCCTAGGGAAAGGTGGAATTCGAGCAGTTCTGAAGAAGGTGCAGAGGGAACCAAGTAGGTATGAAGTGGAAGGGCATGCCAGGCGGAGGGCACAGCCCATGCAAGGGGCCTGGGGCAGGACCAGGCCTGTGGTGTTAGAGGAACAGCAAGGAGGCTGGAGCAGAGTGAGCAAGGGGGAGAGAGGGAGGAGGGGAGGGCAAGGAGGGGACCAGGCAGGTGTGGGAACATCCCAAGTGTGGAGTTGAGGGTGAGGTCCGGCTGGCGATGGATTTGAAGGTGTCATCGGCACACGGTGATGCGAGTGTGCCAGGAGCACAGAGATGAGGACCTGAGCCTGGGAGGAGGGAGAAGAATCCGGGAGGGTCAGGGGTCTGCATGCCAAGGTTGCATCCAGCAGGCAGGAGGGGACATCCTCGAGCTGTGGGAGTGTGTCCAAGGGACTGAGGGGCAGGGCTGCACGCATGGACCCCACATTCCAGGAGCCCTGCCACGAAGGGGCAGAGAAGCTGGCCGACCTGGAGTGGACAGGGGTCCGGGGAGCGACGTCTGCGCGCTTGCGGGGCAGAACCCAGCAGACAAGGTGAAGCAGGAGCGACAGGGATGCAACAGGGAGGGGGTCCTCGAGCAAGGGCGAAGGCCGCGTCCCCAAGTCGGGGGCGACCTCGGCGGCCGCAAGGCCAGGACCCTGGGGAGAGGTCAGCGGGAGCCAGCGCGGGCGGTGCAGCACCAGGGGCGGCCACCAGATGGCGGGACCTCACCTCACCTTCCTTGGGGCGAGAAGCGGGGAAGCCCCCGGGAGGGTCTGCGCTCCCCTGGACCGCAGCCCCACCGGCCTTCGGGGCTCTGGAAAGCGCTGGAATCTGGGGTGCATTTTTCCTATGAGGGGTTCAAAGCTCTCACCAGCTTCTCAATGCTCCTGGGGACGCTAAGCCCCCTCACCAAGGGACTCCTGCGCTCCCACGCACCAGGTGAGCCCTCCCAGGTGGGAACAGGCACAGAATAGGCGGACCGCACAGAAGCGGCCAGACCACCGGGCACAGGAGCCGGGGGGGGGGGGGGGGGGCACGGATGGCGGGGTGGGGAACGGCCGGGGGTCCAGGCGACCCTCCAGGGAGGAGCCCTATCGCGCCCGCGAGCCGCCTCGAGCAGACACCCCTGCCCCCCTCGGCGCCGGAAGGGGGCGGGCGGCGGACGCCCCCGGAGAGCCGTGTCACCGCGCCTCGGTTGCCGGGTGACGAGGCGGGAAGGCGGGCGGGGGGCGCAGCTGCACGAGGCATGGGTGACACGCTGCCGGCAGCGCCTTTCTCCGGCCTTAGGGCTGGGGGCGTGAGTGTGATTTTGCATCCCAACCAGTGGGGCCGTTCCAAGACCCCCACAAGGTCCCCGGATTCACTAGCCCACTGCCTCAGTTTCCCCAGGAGAAGGCTGGGGACCTGGGGTCCACATTTGCAAGTTGGGACAGACGAGCTCACAGGGCGCCCCGGCTGGGGGCCGGCGATGGGAAAAACCACGCGGGCACTGGAGTCGGGTTTAAAAAAGGGCTTGTTTTAATTAATTAAATACGAGGATGAGGCCAGGCAGGGCAGGGGGAGGGGCGCCACCCGAAAGCATAAGTCCCTTGGGGCCCTCCCCTCCTCCCCCCACACCCCGTCGAGGGGCCACAGCTAAATGGCTGAAACCAGGTCCCAATGACCACCGGCCCCTTGCGGGAGGCGGGGCGCGGGGCTCTCCAAGCCCCTGGACACTGGAGAGGGACCGGGGACGAGTTCTTGGCTTCCTGGGCCCTCGGACCCACTGGCCTACCCCTGGGGACAGGCGCCGGCCAGGGCTGGGGCAACTAAGGGGACGTCCAGGCAGACACAAAGGAAAACGGGGCCCCGGCCTGCCCCCCACCCCACGGACTAAGGCATCTGACCAATGCTGCCGAAAGGGAGCGTTTGCGGACTGATGGACCTGCCCCGCAAGGACATGCGGTGGGGGGGGGGGAGGCGAGCCGGAAGACCCCGCCCACCCCGCCCCCCTCCCCGGGACCCCGGACCCCCATCCCTGGATCCTGCCAGGCCGGGGGCCGGGTCCACGTCACCGCCATCCAAGCCCCGCAGTCCCCACTGGGGAGACAGGAATGCTTCGGGAACAGACGGAGGAGAGACGAATCTCCTGCAGCCAACGGTGGGGGGGGGGGGTGTCCCTGTCGGGGTCTCAGGGGAGGGAGCAGGGGGTCCCTTCCCGTTCCAGGATGGGAGTCCTCAGTCCAAAATGAATCCAACCGAAGCCACAGTGGGAAGACACTAGGAGACGATGTGGCGTTGACCCCTCCCCACCCTAAGTTCAGTTCATGGAGACCCTCCCCCCCCCACAACCCCCCTGAGGACGACGGACCACCCACGGGGGCCCGGATCAAGAAAGCGATCGGCGCCTGAAAAAATATTCTACCCGGTCCAAAAAAAACGAGCTATCCCAGGGGGTCCGGGGGTCAGACCGCCTGCCTCGAGTCCCCGTGGGCGGGACCTCAACCGCGGGTCCAGGGGCCTCGCGGCACAAGGGGAGGGGCCAGGGCGCCCAGCCCCCACCTGCAGGGCTGGGAGGGGGCACACTTCTCCCAATGGCTGTCGTGGTCCCAAACAAGAGGGACTGATTGTCACATGATTCTGTGGAAGGCCAAAGTCGGGGACCCTACCCCGGCAGGAGCAGGGAGCTGGGCGTGGCGCCAGCTTCCCCTGCAGTCTTTCTCACTCACGCACTCACACACCCACCCAGAGGGGGCCCCGCGGCCCCCCAGGCCAGCATGGACAGAAAAAAATAAATAAGCCGGCGTTGTGTTCCCATCTCATGATATGCGCCTCTCCCCAAAAGTGAGTCAAATGCTCTTTGGAAGAACCCCAGTTCCCCTCCCTCCCCCCAAAATCTCAAGCAAAATGCGGACCCCTATGGAAACCCTACCACCTCACCACGCCCTGCCCCTGCCGCTGCGGCGCTGGGCGGCCCCCCCCCCCCCCCCCCCCCGCCACAGTGGGCAGTGGGGCAGAACCTGTGGACACCTGAGATTGCGTACCCGAGAGGGGGCGGCAGGGCCGCACCCCGTTCCCTGAACGTTTCCAATGGCTTTCGGTGGGGTGAGGGGCCCCAGGTGGGGTTGGGGGGGTGGGGACAGGCAGGGGCCGCGACAACCCCTGGTTCATCTATGGCTATTAGCACACTTCATCCCAACCTGGAGCGAGGGGCCTGGGGGCTGAGTCTGAGCGCTGGTTAAGGGGGCGCCTTTTCTGCCCCCCTCCCAAGACCCATCCCCCATCCCCGCCAAAGCAGGGAGGTGGGGAAGGGGGGGGAGCGCCCGCCAGCCACCCGCCTGGGGTCTCCGTTTAACAGATGGAAAGAAAATCAAAGATCCTGGCTATTTACAGACGCGGGCTCCAGCCACCCCTCTGAGGCCCGGGTGACCCCGTGCAGTCTCAGCTCCCCCTCCTTGGTTTCTCGAGGCGGGGCAGGGGCATCTTCGGGGCCCTCAGGGGAACGCTGGAAGGGGCTGGGCTGACCCGTGGGTGCGAGCCCCGCCCCGGGCCCTAGACAGCAGGCGTGATGCTGGTGTTCCATGCCCGGCCCTGCGAGGGCGCGCTCAGGGCGGGCGGGCCGGGCCCTACAGGCCGGAGGGGGCCGGGCTGGGCGCCGGGCTGGGTGCGGGGCTGCAGGGCAGAGAGTCGCTGGGCGAGGAGCTGCGGGCGCCCGGGCGCCGGAGCAGTTCCGGGCGGAAGCCGGGGTGGCGGCGCGCGTGCTTGGTCAGGTGGTCGCTGCGGGTGAAGCGCTTGGAGCAGAGCGGGCAGGGGAAGCGCTTCTCGCCCGTGTGCGTCCGGTGGTGGCGGGCCAGCTCGTCGGAGCGCGCGAACTTCTTGTCGCAGCCCGGCCAGTCGCAGGCGAAGGGGCGCTCACCTGGATGGAGGAGGCAGAGGACAGACGGACAGCGGTCAGTGGGGAGGGGTGGGGGTGGGGAGACAGAAAGAGAGAGAAGTCCCATCAGATCCCAAAGGTCGTTTGTCTCATGCTCCACCTCGCTCTAGAGGCTGAATTCTGGGTGTGAATAGAAAACGTGAAAATGTGCCAAGAATGCGACCCCCGGCTCACTTCACGAACCCTTAATAAATATTCTCGTCTCCTATTAGCTAGGATCTTGCAGTAATAACACGACTTGAGCACTTCCGTCAGTTACTAATAGACCCTACACACGCTGAGTCCTACCAGCCCCACCCCGCCCCCACGGCCCCACCTCGGTGACCAGGTCTCCTAGTGTATTTGCCACACACACGTGCACGCCGGGTTTTTAGAGCTCCTTACGCCAGCGGGCCATGCTGTCCCCACCCCTGCGCAGCTCCTTCCCACCCCTCCTGTGGGGCATTCCGGAGCCTCCCAGGGGTTGGTGGCCCCAGTTAACCCCCTCCTTTAGGGAATGACCACCCGGGCTGCACAGTGGGGGGGCTCCATCTGGGCCGACTCCCGTGCCGGACCCCTCCGCTGACCCTAGTGGCCCTTTTGCGGGCAGACGGACACGTGAAGGGCCTCCCCCCCCCCACCCCCAGCCACCTGCAGCTCAGCAGGCCGGTGGCGGTGCGCTAGCGCTCAGAGGGTGGGGCGGGGTGAGGAGCGCAGCGGCTCCGGGAAGGGGCGGGGCCCGGAGGCCGGAGCCGCTGGACTAGCCCCGCCCTGCACGGGTGGCGCTGGGGAGGGGCGGGCCGCCACCCTGCAACTTCCTCCGCAGACCCCTCCCACCGCCCAGGCCGGGCCTCGCCCATCCTGCCCCCCACCCGGCGGCCGCCATCGCGGCCCGCCTGTCGCCAGCCACAGGCTGTCTGGGTCTCTGCGCCCCAATCGGTGCCGCCCGACCACCCCCCCCACCCCATCTAGCCGGGCCGCGCGCCCCCAGCGTGTGTTGTCGGCGTCTCCCCAGCCGGCCCGGGCCGCCAAGGGCCCCACCCTTAGACTCGGTCCACCCTGGACCCCCGCCACGCCCCAGGCCAAGGGGCCGTGCGCATCCCGGAGCCGGCACCCTTCCGGACGCCGCGCGGGGTACCTGGGACCCTGGAATCTTCGGGCGTTGTCTCGCCCGCTGCCCAGGGGTCTTGAAGGGGCTGTGGGGCTGTGGATAGAATATGGACACGGGGGCCGAGGCGCCCACGCGCCTGTGCAACGCCCCTCGTGGCACTGGATGGAGCCCCGAGTAGGACGGGAGCCGGCCAGACAGGGTGGAGGGAGCCACAGCGGGGTCACCCCATGGGTTACACACGGGGCGTAGGGGGGAGCCCTTGCCAGGCACTGTGGCGACCCACGGGACATGCCCACCAATGGGGGATAATGGAGCGAGACAGAAAGGCGTTCTCGGCCAGGGGTCGAGAAGCGCCCCCAAGGCAGGACCCATGGCGGGGTGGGGAGTGTAGAGGTGACCGGGGACCCAGCGAGAGGAGCCATGGGACAGACTCGCAGCCGTGGGGGGAGCAAGGCCTGGATTCCCAGGGTGCCCCAGTGACCTCTCTGCTCCGAATGCTCACGGCTTCCTGGGGTGGGGGGACACCAGGGGACTTCAGGGGGGCTGGACTAAAACTTCCCCTCCCCTACGCCTTCCTCCCGGCCCCCCCCCCCCCAGCACGACAGAAGCGGGGCTCAGAGCCCAGCAGACCCCTCCAAGGTTTCTTGGGGGATTCCTGCCAGTCATGCAGCTGGGGGAGGGCAGGCCCCAGGAGGCTGTGAATCCAGGTGGGTTGGTGCCACCTCCCCAGGGGGTCACAGGCCACTACTGTGCTGCTGGGGGAAGAGCAGCTGTCCCCAAGACCACAGGCAACCCGAAATCCCTGGGGCTGCCCCCTCCACACCCCATCCCTCCCCCGGAACATTCGAGAAGGCAGCGATGGCAGCAGCTCAGAGGGGAGCCCCAGCAAGGACTGGGGCCTCAAAACAGCGCCGGAAGGGACCCCCACCCCCATCTCCACCCCGACTGCGACCACTCGGATCTGACAGCTCCCGAGGGCAGCGGTCTAGGGGTGTTATGGGGAGTCTGCTTATGGGGGCGGGGCTGCCGGCTTTAGACCAGACCCCGGGCCTGGGGGAGGGACGCCCCTCCGAGGGGCATGCAGTCCTGTCGCCATCTTGCAGGGCGCAGACGGGGGTGGGTGGGGAGGAAGCCGAAAGGAAGGGGGGCCACCCCGCTGCCGCTGCACCCCGCAGTCTCCTCACTTCCCCATTGAGGGCGGCGGGGCTGGCCCCCAGCCTCTCACCCTCCACTCGGCCCCGCGGTTCCACTTTGCAACCAGCAGGTTCCAAGAGCGGTGCCAGCGCGCCGCCGGGGCAGGACGCAGGCAGCCGCCGGGGACACAGCTGCCGCACGTAGCTTGGCGGCGGCGGGGACATCCGCAGCCCCAGCCGGCCCCGCTCACGTGGTCTCGCTCCCGCCTGGGCGGGGGTCGCCTCGCGGGTCTGGACGCCTGCGGTCCCGCCCCACCCCGGTTGCTGGGGAGCGCACGTGCACACGTGGGTGGGTGGCTGGTACCACGCTGCGAGGCTTCCCGCCCCCATAACGCTGGGCAAATGCCTGCAGAATGCCAGGCCCTGCCACCGTCTCTTAGTCCCCTGGCCGGGAAGCCCGGTAACATTCGGGGCTCAGCGCCGGGAGGGGCCCAGGCGCGCGCACACCCCGCTGCTCCAGGCTACCAGGCTGGGCCTGGTGCTGGAGGAGGACGCGGTGGGCGGGGCCGCGGTGGACTTGACCCTCTAACTTGGGCTGGGACAGGTGAGTTAGGGACAACAGGCTGCCACGCAGACTCAGAAAAAGGGAGCAGAGGCGAGTGTGGAGGTCGTACCATGTGCCAGGTCCGGGTCAGCCTCCTGGCGTTCAGGGGACAATGCCCCACCGCCCTGGGCTGGGCCAGGGGCTTCAAGGGCCCTGGGTCTGACAGCTAAGCTCTGCCGTGACCTCCTGAAGTCATCCCTAGGGGTGGAGAGGGAGGTGTGGCCAGCAGCTGGCCCTTGAACAAATGGCCACCTACCAGGCAGATTGCCTGGGGGAGAGGCCCAGGTAAGGGAGCAGCCCAGGAGAGATGGGGAAGGCTGGGGCTGCAGGAGATCAGGGGGAGCGGCAGGGAGCTTCCCCGAGGAGATGGCCTCTGAGCAGGCCACAAAGAACCCACAGGACAGTTTTGGAGAGGCAGCAAAAGGAATGGAAAATTGATGGTAGGGCCTGGAGAGCAGAGAGTCCCCCCGAGGCTGGCCACCGTCATGGCTTTAAAAAGACCAGCCTGTGGGAGGATCATCTGCTCTGTGGTCTCAAATACCTCCTGGGCCCTGGACGCCCCCCAAACCCAAGGCTTACTGCCCTCCCCGGCCCCACTCCTCCTCTGTAGGATTCCCCTTTCAACTATTCTGCTGGCGCCACCAAAAGCTTAGGCAGGCATCTCCCTGGCCAGCTCAATCCCTCACCTCCCCACATGGTACCTGGCAGCAAATCCAGTCCGAGCCCCCTTGAAAATATCTCCAGACTCCATCCTGGCTCCTCCTGACTCAAGCCCCCAGCTCATGCCTGGACTGGTGCAGTAGCCCATCAGCTGGTGCCTGGGCCACACAGCCTGTGTGCCTCTCTGCTCTTTCCCAGAGCCGGCCCTCCACTGAGTCAATGCCAAGGGCTTCACTGTGGCCCTTCACCTCCCACCTGCCCATGGCTCCTCACACACCATTTCCCAAGCCTGCAACCTCTCCTTTGACTGTTCTGTCCCTTCTCTGCTCAGTGTCACCCCTCACAACAGTCTCTCCTTACACCCCAATGTCCCCTTTCTCAGCTGTTCTATATCTGTTCTCAGCATCTCCTGGGTGTGACACGTGACCCCCACCACCGGCCCGACTGAAAAGCCCAGGACACAGACCTGGTGTGCCGTGGATGCCTCACACATCTGTGGAAAGCGCCTACGGGCCGGAAAACCAAGCTCAGACTTCCGGCTCCAACAGCAGCTAACTGTTGCCTCCTCATCGTCTCGTGTCCCCCCACCCCAGCAGGAGCTGTCACTACGTCCTTTTATTTAAAAGTCTGGCCATCTACAACCAGCTGTCCCTCCTTCCTCCCCGAGGACCCAGGCTTGCCCCGGGCTCACTTTCCCAGCCAGGCTGGCATCCTCGGCTTGGGGGCTCTTGATGCCTGGGGGTGAGGGGGGCACAGCTCCACAGGCCCCCTGAGCACGTGTGTTCTGCACACTGCTGTTCTGGAAACAGCACTAGCCCAGCCAGCCCGGCCACCCGCCCTCCCTCCCTCCCTCCGGGAGGCCGGCTCCTCGAGCTGGTATCATTTGCCAGCTCCCGGGCCATCTGGGCCACCTTTATCAGGGAGCCTGGAGGAGGCGGGTTATCGCCCCCTGCAATGTTGGGGGGCCCTCCCCCACCCCCCCAGCTGGGGCACACGCACCTGCAGCCAGTTCCAGCTGTTCTCCGCACCCTGCCTGCTGGAGGGAACTAGGTGGGGACGCAGTCTCTGGGGACCGGCTGGAGGCTCCCAGGCCACCCCCACCCCCTCGGGCCTGGCACTGGCCCCCCCCAGATAAGCCACCAGTCTCTCAAGCCCCACCTGACCCTAACGGAGCTCCCAGCTCTGCCTAGGAGTGGGGGCTGGGGTCTGCTGATCACTCATACATTCCTGGGGGTGGGGGCTTGGTAGCAACTTCCCCTCTGGGCCTCAGTTTCCCCCATCTGCCTCTCCTCCAGGGGCCCTCTTCAGCAAGGAACACCACCACTACCAATACGATCCCTGGGGCTGCTCTGTCAGAACACTGGGGGTCACCCTAGCCGCCTCCTGCCCCCCACACCCTGGGCCTTCTGCCCCCCACCCAATTCATTCCGGCCCACCTCTCTCCCTCCCACGCGCCAGCCCGTCCTCCTCTCCCCGGTCCTAATCCTTTCTCCATAAACAGATTTTCCTCTGCAGGATTTTCCTCAGCAAAGCCAGGCCTGCCACCCCCCAGCCTTCCCTTGGGATTAATAAACCCTTCACCTGCTCTGCCCGCTCCTCACCTCACACCACCGCCTGGTCCTCAAAACCCACGCCCCAGCGCCCCTGCAGCCAGGGTGCCGTCCTCTCTCCTGGCGTGCAGCCCTCCCTGCCTCAGGGTACCCGCTGAGAGGGCTCTTCCTCCTTCACTGCTGCTGTCACCGCCCCCCAGGCTCCCAGGAAACAGGGACTGGGTGGTCCCCCCAGCACCTTACACCCAGCAGATGCTCAGCTGATATTCCTCAGACTTAAGAAGACGGGGTTTGAGAGTAAAACAAAGGTTTTCAACTGGGGGTGATCCTGCAACCCCCCCCCCCCCGCCAGGGGATACTGGGCAATGCCTGGGGACATTTGTTGTCATCACAACTAAGGGAAGCTCCTGGCATCAAGTGGGTGGGGGCCGGGGATGCTGCTCAACCCCCCACAGCGCCCAGGACGGTCCCCCAGAAAAGAATGACCCGGCCCAGTGTCCACAGTGCCCAGAGGGCCAGACGCTGGCCTGGAAGCTCCACTTCCAGATCTGAACTCTTTCTTGGGTGGAGGAGACCTGAGCCCCCCAGAAGGTGCATGGCTCACTGCATGCTCTGCACGGGTTGGGGGGGACGGGAGGGGGGCCCCTCTGGGCCCCGGGGAGCCCTCCGGAGGTGGAGGAGGTTGGGAGAGCAGGGAGTACACAGCCAGCCTCTGCTCCCGCCCCCGCCCCATCTCCCTGCTCCCTCATTCTCCGTATCCACGGCAACCGCGTCAACATCTCCCGCAGCCCTCAGCTTCCAAAGTCCTTCCTCGCCCCACGCAAGAGAGCGCTGCGCTGGGCCAGGGGCTGCAGGCCAGACACCCGGGAGACGGGACGGCCCTCCTGCTTCCCCGGGGACTCGGTGGCCCTGTGAGAAGACCCCACGGCCTCTCCTGACCTCCCCCAGCCCCTGCGACAAATGGAGCAGGGATGTGATGTGGGGACCACACCCGGCTCCAGCCCGGTGCCTGCTCGGTGCCTCAGTTTGCTCGTCTGTAAAACGGGGCTAAGGCAGGACTGGTGTCATTTCCTTTGCAGAGAGAACGGTCCTCCAGCAAGGCTCTCTCCCGATGGCCCTCGGGAGACAGCTCAACAGACAGCTGAGTCTAATTACTGCTCCTCCTCAGATCTGTCCCCAGACCTGCCCCCGGCGATGGGCAACACCAAGCTGGCCTTGCGAGGCCCGGGACAGGCATGGCTTCCCCACCCCCAAGACAGGCATAACAGCAGCCACTGCCCCTAGGGGCCAAAAAGACCAAAGGCCTTTAGACAGACCCCAACAGGGCTTCTTAGTCTTGGGGGTCGCAGAGACACCGGACAAGCAATCTTTAAACACCCAGGGGTCCGAGACCCTCGGGGAACAGAACCAAGGGTGCCTGGGCCAGGGACTTCCACTGTCAGCAAGAGCCACACGGTCCAGGAGCTGTGCCCCTTGTGGTTCCTCCATCACTATCATAGAAGGAGCTTCAGAACAGGACATCCACAGCCACAGCTCCCACGCGGGGGCAGGATCCGGCGAGGATGGCACCCTGCCCTCCCCAACATCTGCAGCCACCACCGGGACACCCCGACTCGGCCTCACGGGCCTCAGTTTCTCATGAAAAACACAGATGGCGACACTGACGTCCTGGCCGCGGCGAGGAGTCCTTCCTACCCCCCACGCTGAGGGGGGCGGCCACCACTGCCCGGGGGCCTATGGAGGCTCTGAAGGACCCCAGGACACCCTGGGGAGGTGTCTCTGGGAAGCCACGGTGGGGGGTGGCCTGGCCATCCCCTTCACCCGACCTGGGAGATCAGACAGGGTTTGGGAGAAATCAAACCTAACCAGTGTGCTGGGGGGTCCCAAAGGCTCTCAGGAGCCACGTCGTCCAGCAGGCACCTGAAGCTGGAGATGAGACAAGTAGAGGGGGGCAGAACAATGAGTGAGAAAGATGGGGTCCCACATCAGCCTGGCGCTGTTCAGATGAGCAGGCTCACCCCAACGTGCCTGGGCTCTCTTAGACCCCCGCCCACCGCCCAGAGAGGCACCCCCCTCTGACCCTGCCGTAAAGGCATCTCTCCATTTTCACAGACCCCCAGACGTGCCTCCCACAGAAATACCTGAACCCCATTGCCTTGAAGAGGAAATAACATCCAGCGACCACTCAGAGGACAGTGGCTCCTGGCAGGAAACACAGACCCCCACCCCAAGTCCTGCCATGGCTGTGTGTGCTGGTGGGCAGAGCCTGCAGGCCCGGAAAACAAGCCAGAGGTGGAACAACTGCAGAGAGGTGCAGCTGCGGGCAGGCGTCTGGCATTCGAGGCCCCTCGTGAGCCTGGGGCTGCCCACTCCCTGTCTCCAACACGACACATCACTTGAGCCAAGCCCCCTTTCCTACGCCCCCCACCACGGGAGCACGTCGCCTGAGCCCGCGCTGAAACAGCCTGTTGTCCAACGCGACCCGCATCGCATGGCGACTCTCAAAGGGAAACAGAGTTTGAGCACCCCATATACAGCCGAAAAAACGGGGACCTGGAGCAAGCGGATCGTGCGCTAGGAAGTGGCGTGGCAGAGCCAAAACACCAAATCGATGCGCGCCCTCCCAGCCTCCCCCGCCCCGGGGGGCCCACCTGCTCCCCTGCCCTTCCCCGAGGGGAACACTCAAACCCAGGCACGCCACCTTCCCCCGCCCCCAGCCCAAACCCACAGCTTGGAGAAGAGTCTCAGGGTCGAGAATGGGAAGCCACGGGTAGGAAAGCTCACAGAAAGACAAGAAGGCTATCTCAGAGTGAAAGGGCGGCCAGCGCCCCCCTGCCGCCCGGCTCCCCTAGCCAGCCCCCCCACCCCCGCCCTGGGCTGCGAGAAGTGACAGTGGCGCCGAACTCTCCCCCGCTGGCCCAGCGCTCCTTCCCGGCTCCCGCAGCAGGTGGGGGACCCAACACGCTGGGAAGCGCGGTGAGGGTCTGACTCCCTCAGCACAGGGGTCGCCCTCTCCAATTCCCCTCCTCCCGACCCACCGTCCCAGCCCCGCCCTCTGCCTTATTAAAACACAGAAGGAAAGGAAAAAACTGGCCGGGCACCCCCCACCCTGGCCCCGCGCCAGGCGCTCAGCCGCCCTCTGGGGCGAACCCTCCCGGCCACCCGGGAAGCGGCGATGCGGCTCCTCCTCCCTCTCCATAAATAAGAAACTGAGGCAGGGACAGAGAAGAAACGCGAACCTCACAGCTCCGCGCTCCCACCACGGCGCCCCCCCCACCCAGATCCGAAAGCAAAGGAAAATAAAAGAGAAACGAGACCGGGGAGAGGGACCGCCCGGGAGCCCGGATCCCGCCCGCGGACCCGCGGCGCCCGCCATCCGCTCGCCGCCCGACCGCGTGGCCGCCACGCCCCCTGCGCGCGCCCCACCCACCGAGGCCCCGCCCTCCCGGCCGGCGCGGCGGCGGCCCGGGCGCGCCCCCCTCCCCGCCCCCCACGCGCCACGCAGTTTCGGGGTCCCGGCGGGGGAGGGGGCGCGGGAGCCCGCCCCCACGGGGGCCGAGCTCACCTGTGTGCGTCCGCAGGTGCGACTTGAGGTGCGAGGACTTGTAGTACGCCTTGGCGCAACCCGGGAAGGGACAGCGATGGCTCTTGGCGGCGGCGGCGGGCGCGGCGCCGGGGGCGCGGCCGGAGGACGGGGACGAGGCGGCCGAGGAGGAGGAGGCGGGCGAGGCGCCCCCCGGGGCGGCGCCGGGCCCGCCGCGCAGGTCGGCCAGGATGCTGGCGGCCAGCAGGTGGGGCGCGGCGGCGGCGGCGCCCGGGCCCGGGCTGGGGGCGGCGGGGGGCGGCGGCGGCGGCCCCGGGGGCCCAGGCGGGGTGGCCTCGCGGCGCGGCGCGCGCACATCCAGGCCGGCGGCGGGGCCCGCGCCCTCGGGGCCCGGCCGCCCGCGGTGCACCACGGCGCCGGAGGAGATGGCCATGAGCACGTCGGCGGCGAAGTAATCCACGCACGCCACGGCCGCCGACATGCCGGGCAAGGGCGCGCGGCGCGGGCCGAGCGGGCGGAGCAGAGGCGGCGGGAGCGGCGCCCGTCCGGCCGGCGGCGGCTGCTCGAGTGCGGGAGGCGGAGGAGGAGGAGGAGGAGGAGGCCGGCGCGCGCCGCCGCCGCCGCCGCCCGCGCTCAGCCGCCCCGCCCCGCCTGACGCGCCCTGACGCACCGGAGCCCGCGGGGGCGGCCGCGGCCCGCCCCGCCCGGAGGACGCCCCCTCGGGGCGCGCGGCCACGCCCCCCGCCCGGCGCGCCTTCCACCTCCCTGTGAGCCGCGCGCGGCCGCCTGGGGCGGGGCCCGGGCCGGAGGAGCCGCCCCCCGGCGCGCCCACTCGTGCCTCGGAGCGCGCCCCCCTGCCGCCCGGAGCGCGCCTGCCCCACGCGGGGCGCCAGGCGGGGCAGCCCGCTCCCTCCCGGCGCGCCCCTCTCTCTGCGGCGCGGGCCCCGTCGCCTTCCCGGAGCGCCCCCTCCCCAAGCCAGGGAGCTCCGCCCCCTCCCCCGTACGGCCCTCCCCATGGGGCGCGCCCCGCCCCATCCCGGCACGCCCCACCCCCCTCCCCGGAGCGGTCCCGCCCCCTGCCGGCGCACCCCTCCCTTCTCGGCGCGCGCCCCGCCTCCTCACGGGCGCGCCCACCCCACGCCGGGGCGCGCGGCCGGCGAGATCCCGCGCCTTCCCCGGACGCTTCCCCCCACCCGGCCCCGGGCGCGTCCCCGCTCGTGATGGGGAAGGGCTCAGCTCCCCACGTGGCCGGGTGGGGGTGCGGAAGCGGCCAGCCCCGCCCCCCGGCCACGTGCGCGACCCTTCCCCCTCTCCTGTTCCTCGGCTTGGGGCTGTGGTTGACCGCACGACCCTGCGTCTCCTCGCCACCTTCTCTGGGAGACCCCTGGCTGCCCTCGCAACCCCGCGGGACCTCCCGGGCCTAGACACCGGGTGCCCCGAGGCTGGCACGGGAAGGGTGGGGCTCCCGCCCGGCTGGGTCGAGCTAGCCTGCGCTCGTTCCTCTTTTTGCGCCCCATTCAGGAGTCACTGGTGCGCGCCTCGGTAGCGGTGGGGAGGGCCGGTGTCCGCTGGAGGAGGGCCAGGGTAGCGGGGTCGGGAAGAGGCGCCGGGTGGGGTCGCAAAGGGCTGGACTCAGGGCTCCTCAGCGAGACACAGCATCCTGGCCCTGCCTGGACAGGACGGTCGGGGACATTCCTCTCCGGCGCCGGGCAGGGATCCGGAGAGCTCAGACGGAGAAAGTGGGGCCTCTCCAAGCCCCCGAGGACGTCCAAGCTAAGTTGTTTAATAGCGGCGAGGACATCGGGGACACAGATGGCTAGGGTCCGCCAAACCAAACACGCCCAAGGCGGCGCGCGCAGAAGTGGGGCGACGAGGTAGCCCCCTCTGTTGCGACCACGCCCCCGCCCCTTCCTAAACCGGCTTTGGGGGCTGTGCAGTGACCGGCGCGGCCTCCAGGGGGCGGAGCTGCTTGGACCTGCACGGGTTCCAGGCACTAACGCCTGCTGGGTGACCTGCCCTGGCCTAGCTGTGGGCAGCGGCCGTGACCCTGGCCCGGGCCTCATCCTCATCCTCCTCAGCTGCCACCCCGCTGACCTGACCCGTTCTCTCTGCCCCCAGGCACTGTCCCCTGGGTCCTCCCCATCCCCTAGGCCAGACTGTCCTTGGTGGTGCCAGCTTGTGCCAGCCCCCACCCCCACCCCCCCGGGCCCCAGCAATGCCCTGTATGCTGTGGCTGGACAAACAGGAGGGAGAGGGGTACGGAGTGTTGACTCAGGCTGCAGAGATGAAGTGTGGCCTGGGACGGGTTCCCTTTGACAAAGGAGGCCAGTGGCCCAGGCTGTGGGCTTGGAGGCGAACTCTGGCCAGCCACGCGCCCATCCAGGTGCCTTTGAGGATCGAGGAGGTGGACCTCCTGGGCAGGCTCCTAGCCCCCATCTCAGCAGCCCTAGGGGGCCTCGGACCACCCCCCCCCCCAGCCCCACGCACAGGTGCTGCCCAGCCCCCCAGGGCGGCCTCTCCAAGTCCAGATGAGGCAGGAAGCGCCTTGCGGGTTCTCCCCCAAGATCACGCGAGCACCAGCAGGATTGAGAAAGAGGCCACGACACATCCTTGCTTCCAGCGATGTTTATTGCGCCCAGAGTGTTGTCCCCAGCGGCCTGCCCTTGAGGGGCTCGCAGTCTGAGCAGGGCAGCTGGGAGTCCCACGATGGCGCAGGTGGGTGGGCAAGGCCCTGACTTGGGAGGCAGTAGGGCCAGCATGGCTCCGCCTGGGGCCTGAAGTGGAAGAACTCCCTGCCGAGGTGGCAGGGGGCAGCAAGGGGCAGCCACAGGGACACTGGCGATGGCTGAGGAAGGGCCTTTCTTCCCACGGGGAGGAACAGGCAGCCGCAGCAAAGCAGGGGGTAGGGCCGCCATCCTGGCCGTGACCGGCAGGCTGCTGGCCCGGGACAGGACACGCTCCCGGAGCCTCAGGTATGCGCCCCTTCCCAGCCGGAATCAGGGTCTTGAGACGGTGGCTTTCGTCTATGGGACATGTTCACACCTCGACCCCCAGCATATTCAAACCCAATGAGCCTGAGGCCCCCGCTCCCTCTGCCCCTGTGCTCAGCTGGGCCTCGTGCTGTTTCACTGCATCCTCGCCCACGAGCCTTCAGGAGTCATCCCCATTTCCAAGATGAAGAGACCAAGGCTAGGAGAGGGCTGAGCAGCGGTGTGGCCCTGCACGGCACTGAGAGGCAGCCGGGGGGTTGGGGAAAACACCCATGAGGTGGCCTGAGCTTAGGCGGGGCGGGCAGCCCCTTGTTTCTCCAGACATGGGACACCGGGTTCTGTCTCCACCCTTGCCTGACGGCACCCAGGGGCTCAGGGGGGCTCTTGCCAGGCCACCGGGCCCGTGGAGCCAAGCTGGGTGGGGGTGGGGGACAGCTGCAGCCAGGTATGGAGGGGGAGGGGGCTCAGAGGGGTGCGGGCCACGGTCGGCCTCCTGGGGTGAGGTGTGGGGAGGTTGCATAAAGCGGGGTGCCTCCACATCATGGCTGCCCTGGGGCCGTGCGCACAGATGGGTTGGGTGGGGATCCGGCTCCCCGTGTGTCTGCATGTGCCTGGATGTGGATGTGTGTATAGACGTCCTGGGATGACCAGATCTTCTTTATTTTTTCAAAGACGGTGAAGCCTTTACTTTTTGTTTTAACAGTACTTTCTGTACAGTTCAGGTTTTTTTTACTCATGTGTGTATTTATTACTCTTATTTTCTTTAAATGTCAACAGGTTATCTAAGTGCACTAGGGGCCATGCGTCCTTCTTTTTTATTGTTTTCTGTATGAAAAGTCATTTTCGGAATAAGCCCCCCTTTGGTGTGGGCTGGACTCAGGGACTCGCTTCCCAACAGCAGAGCAGGGCAGGGGGCGGCCAGCACCCTGCCCGTGGGGAAGCCGGCGGGCCCCACCTTAGCCCAGCGGTCAGAGTGAACCTCAGGGTGACATCATGTGCGTGTCGGGGACCCCCATGGGAAGTGATCAAAAAAGGCACCTCACCTCGGTGTGTCCTTCCCCAAAACCCATAACCTGGGCCTGATCACAAGAAAACGGACAAGCCAGATTAGGGGGCGTTTTACAAAAATACCTGACCATCCCCCAGACTGTCAAGGTCACGAAAAACAAGGAAGACGGGGACGCGCTGGAGATCTTAAAAGACTAAGGAGAGGTGACAAACGGAGGCCAGTGGGGTCCCGGAGGGTGGGGACCCCGGAACAGGAAAGGGCATCTGTGGAAAAAAACTGGTGAGACGGGAGGCAAGTCTGGTGGATGGTTTATGGGAATGCACACGAGTTCACTTCCTGGTTTTGACAAGATATTAACATGAGGGGCGCTGGGTGAAGGGCGGCCGGGACTCTCTGTACTGTCTTGCAACTTTTCTGTAAACCCCAAATTATTCCAGGATGAAAATTGTGAAACGTGAAGAGTGGGGCCTGGCCTGGTGGCTTAGCAGTTAAGGTCACAGGCTCCGCTTCGGCAGCCCAGGGTTTGCGGGTTTGGATCCTGGGCACGGACCTAAACACAGCTCACCAAGCCACGCGGTGGGGGCATCCCACATACAAAAAAGAGAAAGACTGGCAACAGATGTTAGCTCAAGGCCAGTCTTCCCCACAAAAGAAAAGAAAACAAGTCAAGAGCAAAGGTGGGAATCATTGAATAATAAGGACCACGTTAAGTTTTACATTCTTGTTACTTTGTAAGTAGCTGATCGAAACAGTAACGTTGTACCCTGGGAGCCGGCAATTCCTCTCTAAAAAGGAGCCCAAGAAACATTCATGAGGAAGGAAGGAAGTCGTGTATCGTTGTGCTGTTTGTAACGGGGAGAGAAGGGACCCAGAGGTCGGCCACAGAGCCAGGAGGACGTGGCTGTGGGCGAGCGGGGCCGCAGGCCACAGGGTTAGGAGGGACAAGCACGCTCCAGCGCTGGGGACTCGTGCTGGGAATTCTCCGTCTTTCCACCCGTATCTGCAGCCACTTGTGCCAGCCTGTCCCCAGCAGTTACCTCTGGAGGGACCTGCAGGGACCCAGGGCACGGGAGGAGGGAGAGGGGACATGGGGGGTCAGGAGGCGATGGGCCAGCTCCTCGGGGGCACGCCAGGCAGCACGGCCGCGTGTCTGCCACCTGCATGGCATCGGGCATCCGTGGGTGCGACCCCTGACCTCTCCGTGACAGTCCTGCTCACTGCTCTCAAACGAGACACAAAAACCCCACCCCTGGGGGAGCCACCGTGCCAGCAGGATGCTACACTTTGGTGACAGAGCACTTTAAAAATTAATGCACGTTTCTTGTTCTCCTCTGTAACCTATCCGTGTTTATTTCTAACGTGTTGAGAAGTTACTTACAGGGGCCGGGCGCCCGGAGGTCCGCCACACGCGGGAGGGTGAGCAGACGAGAACTCGAGGTGGGACAACGGACACTGGCCCAGCCTGGGTGCAGCCGGCCCCAGGCCAGGCCTAGCCAGACTGGGGGGCACATGGCTGAGCTCGTCTGCTTGGGGGACGACGAGGCCACTGCTGGCACACACTCCACGCGAGAGGTGCCAGGTCTCTGCTCAGAGCTGCTTCTCTAGGCGCGAGAGGAGCAGGATATGGCCCTATGGGTGTCCTCTCACCTCCTTTCACATGGGAAGTCACTCCCCAGCCCCCTCACAGCCTCCACTCATTGGCTGCCCAGGACCCCTGGGATGCACCCTCAGATGGCCAGCCGCAAAGGGGGTCTTATCTGCCGGGCCCACTGGGGACACCCTGGGCCGGGCCTCCAGGCCACCTCCCGCAGGCCTGTGCTCTTCTGGGCTCCACGTGATCTGCTGAAGGACAGGAAAGACCCTCTGCAAGATGGTCCCCTCCTCTAAGAGAGTCGCGTGGCACTCGGCTAGGTGTGGTGGGCTGCACTGAGAGCACCCTGGCTCGGCTCCTTCCAGCCGAGTGACCTCGACCAGGCCCCGACCCTCCCGTCTCCCCTGCACATGCTGTGGACACACACGTGGCGCTGGGGTCTGAAGGCACAGAGCCCACTGTCGAGCAGGGGCACGCCTGTCCCAAGACTGTGACCACCATGGGAGCCCTGGGCCTGAGTCCGGCTGGGGTCCCAGGGCTTCCTCTCTGGGGGTAGCCTGGTCTGAGTCATGTCCCCTGTGGGTGGGGACAGTGGGGATGGCGGCCCACTGGCCCAGGGTTGTCGTGAAGATTGACTTGGCGCCTGGCAGGAGCTCTAAAACGTAAGGGGGACCAGATGCTGGGCCGGGGCCCGTCTGACGGATCCCACAGCCAACAGTTCGGTCCTGCCCCCTGACGTGAACCAGACAGACCCGCGCCCGTCCTGGGGGGCACGATGTCTTAGATCAGGCACTCGGGGCCCTGAGGGGTGGCACCACTGGAGACCCCATCTCAGATGTGGGCCCTCCGGGCAGTCACTCCTGACACGGCCACAAGGGGAGAAGGAGGGGACAGAGCCCCATCCTCTTCTGGAACCTCGGGGGGGCCCCAGTTCACACAGAGACGGGCAGAGCCAGCGGGGTGGTCCTGCCAGCTCAGTTTAATGGGATGACGGGGAAGCAGGGTCACAGAGGACGGGAGGAGCATGGACAGACCGGCCCTCGGTGCTGGGACCCCCGAGAAGTGCAGTCTGGGCTCGACGGTGATCAGGGTCCCAGGAGGGAAGCCCTGGGGGGAGCGCATCTGCAGGGTCCTGACCCGACCCTGGGGAAGTTCTGTGCCCCCAAGGCAGGTGCACCCGCCACACCCTGAGCCGTCCCTGCTGCACCCACAGCCCCCGCGGGCTCTGTCCCCTGGGTTCTCCGGGGACCAGGGTGTGCCCAGGCCACAGAACAGAAAGCCTGGCATCCGCTTCTGGGGCTCAGGGCCCATGTCCGAGGGGCAGCCACTCAGGTGTCCTGGGGAGGGCGGCAGGTTCCGGCGAGCCGTGGGGGCCCTGCCCAGGGGGAGTGTGCTCAGGCGCCCGCTGGGCAGCAGGAGAACGCTGCCGGGTGTGAACACACGTGTCCTGGGAAATTCACAAAATGGAGAACTGAAAGTTGGCCCCTGTCCCAGGCGGCCTGGCCCACGGGCCATACCAAGCAGAAGCGGGGGGAGTGTGTGTGGGGGTTGCATCCTGGAATGTACCACTGGCTTCCCCCCATCACCATCACCGCCCCTGCCTGGTTCTCCCGAGGCCAGAGGCAGAGGGTGAGCCCCTCAGAGACACCAGGCATGGAGAGGGGCGAGGGGCGAGTCCTGGCAGACGGACAGAGCCCACAGGCCAGGCGAGGTCAGGGAGCCGGTGGGCCACAGCGGCGGGCCACAGCGGCGGGCCACAGCGGCGGGCCTTGGCTTATCCTTCTGTGCAATGGGCGGGCACTGGGGAGAGGGGCCGGCGTGTGAGCGTGAGTCACATCGTCGTGAGAAAAGCCACTGCGTCAACCACGGCCTGCACCACACACCCCGAGCATCCGGGGGGCCCGGACTTAAGCCTTTGGAACCCCCATCAGAGAGAGCCTGGTGACCGAGCACACATTCCTGCCATCCACTCTTTATTGTGAGATGACAATTTTCTCTTGACTTTAAGGAAGGGAGACAGGGCCTCTGGACACTCGGTAAAGGAGACAGCAGGGTTGGGGTTGACGAGGAGGAGCCGGAGTCTAGAAACCCAGGCATGCGAGGGCTCGGCACGCGAGGATAAAGACGGCACGGCAGTCAGGGAGAGAGTGGCTTTTTCGGGAAATGGAGTTGGGGCAAACGATTGGAAAAAAGCAGTCTGGGTTCCTACCTCACTCCTTACCAAAAGTCCTTTCTAGAATTAGACCAAAAGTTTAAATATATACTAAAAAAAAAAAAAAGAAAAGAAACCATTACATTTCCAGAAGAAACCATTACATTTCCAGAAGAAAACATCAAATGTTTTATAATCTTGGGGTAGAGAAGGTATTTCTGAGCACAACACGATCCAGAAGTCATAAATGAGAAAAGTAATCATGATGAATGGCGATTTTAAACACCTGGCAAAAATAAATACAAACAAACAAAAAAGCACCATGCAAGTCAAAGACAAAGGACAGATTGGAAAAAAAACACTTTTAAGAGACAATGGGCTAGTTTCCTTAATATATAAAGTGCTCCAGGAAAACAATAACACGGATGACTCTATTGGGCAAAGAAAATGAAACACAACTGGCTTCATGTTTACAATAAATATTTTTTCCGGTTTCAAAATGATTATCTTAGTGGTAGAAATGATCAACATAAAAATAAGTCTGACAAAAGCACTGAAATGTTCAATTATACTTCTAGGAAACACAAATAAAGCTACAGGGAGTGGCTAGCCCCATGGCGTAGTGGTTAAGTTCATGTGCTCCACTTCAGCAGCCTGAGTTCGAGGGTTCAGATCCCGGGCGTGGACCTATGCACTGCTTGTCAAGCCATGCTGTGGCAGTGTCCCACATGTAAAGTAGAAGATGGGTACAGATGTTAGCTCAGGGCCAATCTTCCTCAGGAAAAAAAAAAAAAAGCTACAATGAAATACGATTTTACGCCTACCAGATCTGCAAGATCAAGCATTGATGGGCAATGGGGGACACCCCTCCTTTGCAGGGAAGGGGCATCGTGGCAGGACCTGTTTAGAGATCATTTATCCATTCAGAGATCTATGGAAAGTCCTCTGACCCAGCACCTCTGCACTAAGGAATTCAGCCTGCAGAAATATTCGTGCTTGGGGACAAAGGCATTCGTACAAGGACAGTCAATCCAGCACTGCTTGTTACAAAATACTGGAAAGAACCTAAATTCCTACCAACGGGAAACCTGATAAGTAAATTAAAGCATCGATAAAATACGGTGCAGCCATTCAAACGAATGAGTCCCATCTGTATTTGGGAACGCGGAGAACACTGTCCGAGCTAAAAATCAGGATCGGGTAGAAACACACTCGATGCACACGCACGGACTTTCTCTGTCGACACATGAGAAACTGGTTTCTCTCTGCCCCCGGGGGAGCGGAACCAGGCCCTGCAGCTCAGGGGTGGGCAGGACACTGAGCTTGCGCCCAACACCCTTCACACTCTGGATTTCTTGCTCGGGGTATCTGAAGACATTTTTGTCCACTTGTAAGCAGTTGCTTTGAACTCGATGCACTGCGGACGCCCGGCTCTCAGGGAACTTACATTCTGATGGGGTGAAAAGGGCAACATGCGCTGTGACAAGCGCAGGGCCAGGGGTCCGTGGGGGCAGGACACGGTCGGGGTGGAGGGGAGCCACGACTTCAGGGCAGAAACACCGCAGCAAGAGACTGAGAGGAATTCAGGCGTGTTAAGGAATGTTACCCATGCTGGGGGCATCGTCCCAAGACCAGGATGTAAAGAGAGCCCCTCGGTCACAAAGACCAGCCTGTGCAAAGGCCCGGTGGTGGGAAGGGCAGACGAGAGATAGGACCTCAGACGTTCTCTGCTTCAGGGAGGACACACTCACGTTCAGTTCTGCTTCTAAACGTCCTGTATTTTCAAAAATGTCCCTAGACCCCCAGCAAGAGGGGTCGGTGGGCCTCGGGAGGGACAAAGGCACCGGCAGCTTGAGCGCCCACACCCAGGCCAGGGCACCTCCCCGTGTTAGACAAGGGTGGGCCGCGACTCCACGGGCCCAAGGGCTGGGTCAGCCCAGAGGCCGGCCCGGGACGGCGGCGGGAGGGGCCGGCAGGAGGGCCCCGGGGGTCGCCTCCCCTCCTGCGTGACAGCGTCAGCACAGCCATGCGGCCCGCCCTTTCTGTGCCCGGCGGGCCACCCTCAGCTCTGGGAGCACCCGGGTCCCGATCCCGAATGGCGAACAGGAAGTTCAGAGCACAGCACGCGGCGTGGACGGCCGCGGACCGGCGCGAACCCCGAGACCGAGCCCGCGGCGGGCGGGGAAGTGCGTGCGCCCCGCCCGGGCGGCCCGTTCTGCACCGGGGAGGCCGCGGCGCGCGAAGGCGGGGCCCGGCGGGAGCGGCGCGGAGAGCAGGGCCCGGCCGAGCAGCCACTTACCGCCGAGCCGCGGCCTCCTCCGCGCTCCGCCGCCCGCCGCAGGCGCTTCCGGGCGCGCTCGCGTCACTTCCGCTTCCGCCCCGGCCGCCACCGCCTCGCACGCGACGCCGGTTCCCGGCGGCCACGCCCCCTCGGCGTCGGCCCCGCCCCCAGGTCGAAGCACCGCCCCCTCTTACAGGGGCCGCGGATCGCGCGAGACCTCGGACGACGGCAGGGCGAAAGCAGTTCCCGGCCGTGGCCTTGCCACTGCCTAGGTGGAGGACAGGCCACCGGCCCCCGGGACCTTCCTTGCTCTAGGGCTCTGCCCCTGGAGGTCGCAGGGGGCACTCCAGGGGGTGGTGGTGGAGACCTGGTCCCAGTCCCGCCTTCAAGGGCACCCTGGGCGGAGGACACAGCTCAAAGGCCCCAAGGTGTCTCGCAGGGGCGCTCCCGTAACCCCCTCCCCAAGGTCAGCCCCCTTTCCTGGGGAAACCCCCACGGGGCCTTCAAGACCCTCTCTGCAGGGGGGCCAAGGACTATCATAGGAGCGGAAGGGTGCCTCGCTGGGGCCGCAGAGCGGGCCGAGCCCAGACCCGCCGCGGCCAGCCCCCCAGGGTTGTCTTGGACACAGGGAGCCCACCACCCTACCAGGAGGCGCGCCCGATGAAGGCCGGCAGGGTCCTGGGTTCGAATGCTGCCCGCCCCTCCATCACCACCCAAGCAACCAGCAGCCTTAGGGCGCTCTGGATGGGACCCGAACCTCACCCACTCTCTTCCGCAGGAAAAGCACAGGAGTCATGAAAGAGAAATCCTAAAATTTTAAATCTTTAATTTCTGTTTTCACGTTTTTCCTTCGTTTTGCTTCCCAAAGCAAAGGAGAGCGTAGCTTCATCGCCTGTACACTGTCCACAGCCCCTGGGCCGGGGCAGGTCCCAGCCCCCTGCGCGCCGGCTGCCTGGGAGTCCTGGGGCGCCCGAGGGTTCACATGCAGCCCCCGGGGCAGGGCCGGGGCGAGGGCCGGGCGCCGCCTTATTGCTGAGGTCCGGCGCGGCTCGGCTCGGCCGCTCGGTTAGGCGCGCTGGCTGGGCAGCTCCTGGGAGATGAAGCGGCGCAGGCGCTCCAGGTACTGGCTATAGAGCTCGATGTCGTTGTGCCCGGCGCCCTCCACCCACAGCGGCTCCACGGCCTTGGGGCAGCGCTCGTAGAGCGCCAGCCCGTGAGAGAAGTCGATCACCTCGTCCTCCGTGCCGTGGATGATGAGCACCGGCGACGTGATCTTGGACACCTTCTCAATGCTGCGGGGAAGGGCGCGTCAGGCCTCTGCGCCCGCCCCCGCCGAGGCCCCGCCCCCCGGGCCCGCCCCGCGCTCACTTGGGGAACGCGTCGAAGCAGTAGGTCTTCTTGGTGTCGGGGAAGGCGACGCGCATGCCCGAGGTGAGCGGGGAGTGCAGCACCACGGCGGCGCACTCGTAGCGCGAGGCCAGGTCCACGGTGGGCACCGTGCCGATGCTCTGCCCGTACAGGACGATGCTGTCCGGGCTGATGCCGTACCTGGGGGCGGGGGCGGGGGCAGGCTCAGCCGGGGCCGCCGGCGCACACGCCCCTCCCACTGCCCGGCCTGCTGGGGCGGGCCCCCCTTCGCGCACAGCCTCCGGGCAATAGGAGCTGGCCCAGGGGCCCCCAAAAACGACGCAGTGCGCTCAGTGGGGAGGCGGGCAGGCGTGAGGAGAGCCGGCCGGAGCCGCCCCAGGTCACCTGGCTCTATGCTGTGTTTCTCCAAGTATCCACTTGGCTAGCACATGGGGAGTGCACCTGGTGAGGGCCCCACGCCCCGCTGTGGCTCCCGGGGACAGGGTAGACCCTGGGGCCTCTCCTGCGCCTGCTCACCCCGCGCCCCCAGCCCTACACACACTTGACCAGGGCCACACCCAGAACCTGCTTGGGCCTTCCTGTGTCGGCCTTCAGGACTAGACAGCCCTCCCTGGTCACACTGGGAGGGAGCCTGTCTTCCTCCCTGCACCCCTCGCCCACCCCTTTGCTGCGGGGAATCGTGGCAGCCCTGTCCCCTGATGTCTCAGCCAATTACGAGCTTAGTAACCACAGGTGAGCAGGAAGAGGGGCTGCTGTGGTGAGGTGGGTGGGCTGCGCTTCCTTCCCCGGCGCCTTCCCTATACAGCGGCCAGGTCCCGCGCCTCCTCCACACCAACTCCCACCTCCGGGCCCCAGTCCGGCCCCTTCCGGGGCCGCCACCCCCCACAGGCCTCCCCTAGCACCCCACCCCCACCCCCAGCATGGCTGACCCAGCCCCAAGCCCGCTCCACGCCTCCATGTGCGAGCTCCGACCGCACAGGGACCCACTCACCACCCTCTCCATGCCAGAGGCGGCGATAGCTCTCCTCCCAGACACCCAAGACCCCGATCCCGAGTGGACGCCCCTCTCCTGGCGGACAGGGGCCAGGGCAGGTCTGTGTCTCACCCGGGCAACCCACCTGGGCAGCCAGACTCCACCTCCCTGGCCACCCAGGGGTGGTCCGAACCTGTCCCCATCCTGGCAGCACTCCAGGTTAACCACTGCCTGCCCCTAGGGCCTCGGGACGCCACCTGGCCTTGTGCCCACCATCTGGCGCTCCTCCCTGGCCTGCTCCACGGGCTGCCATGGCCACGGCTGTGCTGAGCGCCAGCCCAGCCCTATCACCTGTGCGTCTGCACCTGGACCAACGCGACAGGTGCCAGATGGAGCAGCTCTTCTTCCCGGGGCTCCCTAGCCCTGGTCACCACTTGAGCCCAAGCCTCTCAGCCTCCCACTGACTCTGCCAGCTGCTGGGCTGAAGGCCCAGGTCTCTGGAGGACAACACTGGTGACACCAGTTTAAACGAGTGGATGAAGCTCAGAGCCCTCACCCCACAGCAGCGTGATACTACCAGCAGCCCCGGCCAGCAGGGCGGCGGAAGGGCTGAGGCAGCTAAGGGCAGGCACATAATTGCACCAGGACCGGTCCCTGGAGCCAGGGCGGTGCCAGGGCACACCACTCCGGGGACCTGCAGCAGGAGTGCCTGGTGAGCCTGGTGTGTCACTCTGGCAACCTGGGCCCTGCCTCCCCAGGGCAGGCTGACTTGGGTCCCTGCAGGAGGTCAGTGGGTGCCGCCTCCAGGAGGACGGGGTCCAGGGAGGGAGGCATGGCCCGGACCCAGGTGGCTCCGTCTGAGTCAAGCACGCAGGTGTGTGCTGGGGGCCCACACCCAGGGAGGACCCGGCCTCTGCTCAATGACCTCCACTGGCCACCAGGGCTGTGCCAAGCACCAAGCTGCCTGATGGAACCCTCGAGAACTCTCCAGGCCCAGAGCAGCCCAACCACCACCCTCCACCCCCAGGATGGGACCAAGCCCCAAGGCCACCCACCAGCCCCTAGAGCCCAATGCCACTGCCCGGGCCCACCCTGCATCCCCAGAGCTCCCTGGCCTCGGGGTTCCCCAAGTCCTTTCACACAGCCTCACCCGCCACCTCCGGGGCCCACATCCTCTGCCCGCCCCTCCCTCCAGACAGAGCCTCCACTCCCCTAGGGACAGCCCCAGCCCCGTCCCTACCTCTTACCAGGCCAAGGGCTCCCAGAGGGGGCCCACGCCCAGGAAGGGGCGGTGTGCGGGCTGCCCGCCCTGCCTCCCCGCACACCAAGCATGCCCGTCACCAGAGAAGGGACACAGGTCAGGCCTCACCCTCCAGCCCAGTGTGGCCACTGACGGCTCCCTCTCCTTCAGGGCCACCCAGCAGGACCCAGCCTGGGATTCCTCCCACCCCAGGGATGCTGGCCAGAGTCCCTGGGTGGGCACCTTCCAGTCCACCCACTGTCACCGGGTCGGGACCCTCCCCTGGCATCAGGCTCGCCTGGTGCGCAGGGCCTGCCAGGCGGCGTCGATGTCGGCGTAGAGGTTCTTCTCGGAGGGCCTGCCCGAGCTGGCGCCGTAGCCCGAGTAGTCGTAGGAGAAGACGTTGCAGTTGATGCGGGTGCCCAGGCCGATGTAGAAGCTGCTCATCTGGCCCAGGTCCACCGCGTTGCCGTGCGAGAAGAGAACCGTGTACCTGGGGGTGGGCCACAGGTCAGGGGCGATCCGCACTGCCCCCGGGGGACAGCAGCACTGACGAGGGGGACGGGGCGCCTGGGCATGGTGGCCCAGCTCCTCCCGGCTGTGTGATCTTGGGCAGGGGACGGCCAGTGGAGCCTCGGGCTTCCCCTCCGTGAAAGGGGGCCACCAGGACCATCGGTCACATTCTCAGCCCAGGGTGGCCCCACAGCATGAGCTCGGCAAGCTGCAGTGACCACCACATGTCCCCTCTGGGCAGCGGCCGCCTCTCTGAAATAACTCCTTTCGGAGGGAGTCCGACAGCCCCCGAGGCTGGCAGGCACCTATGCCCGCTGCTCAGGACCGTCCAGGAGAATGAGACTGGAGCTTCTCTGTGGGCAGGGCTGGCCCCTCTGCTCTGGACAGCTGGCCCTGCCCACAAACCAATAAAGCCAGTCCCTGTTCACAGCGATGCGGCTCTTCCTGCCCTACAGAGAATGACCACAGCACCCATTTCTGCCTCATGTCCCATGGCGGCATTGCGAGGCCACCAGCGGAACAGGATCTGCCCCAGGTCACACCGAGAGCAGGTGACCAGGCTGGACCCTGGCCGATGGACTTTCGAGTCTTCCTCGTCCTGCCCCACCCCGCCAAAAGGTAGAGTTTGCCCTCTGGACTCAGCCTGGAGGCAGAACCCCGCCTGGTCTGAAGGCAGAAGCCCCTGGAAGGCCCCACCTCTGCCCACCATGGGGCTCAGGGAAGGGCTCTGCCTGTCCCAGGCCCAGGGTACCTGTTTCCAGGGGTTCAGACTTGGCCTGAGCTGCTGGCCAGGCCTCAGGTACCAGGCCCCAAAAACCCACAGACCGTCCCTGGGCAGGTGAGCACCAAGACCCTGAAGCCACCAGGAGCCACCTCCGTGAGCCGTGGGGTCCTCCTGTGCAGGACGCCCGGCATCAGGGGCCAGGGCAGTGCCGCGGCGAGCACGGGCAGACCGAGGACAATCTGCAGGGCACCTGCGCCGCCCCTCCAGGTCCCCCTGGGCCTTCCGCGCTCCGGGTCGTGTCGGCGAGGCTCACCTGGCGCCGGGCACGCAGCGCACGTACATGCAGGAGATGCGGTTGCCGCGGCTGCTCTTGGTCAGGAAGACCTCGATGGTGTCCAGCTCGCGCTGGCTGTACTGGAAGTCAGCGCGCTCCATCAGGTGCAGCTTCCAGCGCCCCGGGGTGCCAGCAGACGCCCGCAGGGTCCCCGAGGGGGCCGCCCCAGCCCCGCCGGGCCCTGGCTCGGGCTCGGGCACCAGTGAGTAGGTGGGCTCCGGTGGCAGGAAGGCGAGCTTGGCGGCAATGCGGCCAGGGCAAGGCGGGCAGCAGAAGAGGCAGCAGAGCTCGGTCACCGACAGGCCGTTCATGGCGGGCGCCGCGCCCCGGGGTGGGCCGCACCCGGCAGGGCAGGAGTGGGGGTGCTCCGAGACGTGGGCAGGGGGGAGGGCGACCCCCGGCCACCGCCCCAGACGAGAACCCCGTTAGGAGGCGGCAGCCCAGCCCCATCGCGGTCCAAGCCGAGCCCTCGGGAGCCTCACAGCCTCGTGTCTCCACATCGTGCAGAGGAAAACCCTACAGGGGACAGCAGATACGGGGTCCTGGGGGCACCACCGGGAGGTGGGGGACCCAACCTCGTCCATGCCGAGCCTCCTGGCCTTCCCCTCAGTCCAGCCCACCCTCTCCTGCCCAGAGAGTTCCACCCACTGCCCCCATGGACCCGCGGGCCAAGCCCACTCTCCACAGGGACCACACACCTCCCGAGGGACCTCAGTGGGACCCAAAGCTGACCAGGACCCCGCCTGCCACCACCCTTCCACAGCTTGCAGTCACCAGCTCTTGCCAGTTAAGCCCATTTGTCAGGCCAGCCTCGGCCCGCAGGCAGTGCTGGCGATCAGACTGCTGGTCCACCCCAGCTCTCCTCCCACAGCCCCTGCTCCAGGCCCAGGGAAACCCTGTCACCCCCATGCCTCTGGCCACACAGCTGGCCCATCTCCGTGCTATCCTTCAAGGATTCATCCACCACCCACAGGTAACACGGAGCAGCCGAGGCAAGGACAGGCTGCTGCCCGATGGGAGGGGCCCAAGAGGGCAGGACTGTGATGTCCAGAGACAGAGGAGCCCAGATGGAGGAAATACAACAAACAAAGGCTCGGGGAACAAAAGCAGGATACATCTCGGGGCTCGGAAGGCCTACTGAGCGGGCACAATGGCGGCCCCTGTGCTTGGGGCCAGGCTGGGGGGTCGGCCTGCCGAGGGACAGGGGGCCACAGGAGCCGGGCTCCTTCTCCAGCTCTGCCAGTGCAGGGGTCTGTGACCTTGGGCCAGGGGCTCATCTCCCACCGCAGACACCACCCACCTGAGAGAGGAGTAAACGGGACGAGGGGCTTAGTGGTGGGCAGGGGCACGGCTCAGAGTGGAACACAAACGTTCTTACGTTTGGCAGGACGCCGTGAAGTGTTGTGTTAAATAGACGGCAGCTAAACTGCTAAAGCAACGACAGTGGATCCGAGCTGCCAACGGAGAGGCTGGAAGGGACTCAAAGGTTTGAGAAGAACCCGTGCGCTCACTGCCTTCTCCCCACGGCCTGGAACCGGCAGAGGAGACACACACACACACACACGCACGCGCGCGTGTGCAACGCCGTCTGAGCAGCAGGGCACCTTGTTCAGTTTTGGGGCCAGAGCGTTTGAACAGCGCTGGGCCAGGGACGCGTGGATTCAGAGCAGTCCGAGGCCCAGAAACACACCTGCTCCCTCCGGACCTGGGATCTGAGCCCGAGGGCTGGAGGGCCACATCCCGCAGGCACTGGGATTCAGGGCACGCGGCGGGGAGTGGCAGAGAGTGGCCAAAAGCAAGGTGGGGATGCCGACAGCTTCTAGGCATCCCCGAGCCCCCGGCCAGGTGCACGCTTTCTAGGCAGGGAGTTTTCAGAGGGGAGAGTCCGTCACACCCGCTGTCACACACTGGGGAGTTTGCCACGAGACACCTGCCGAAGCCTGGAGACATTTCTGGTTGTGATGACTGGGGAAGGGAGCCACTGGCATGCAGAGGGTGGAGGCCAGGGATGGGGCTCAACCCCCCACAGCACCCAGGATGCCCCCTCCAAGAAAGAATTATCTGTCCCCAAGTGTCAACCGAACCAAGGTTGCTCCAGTAGATTCTCAAAGCGGTCCAGGCCCCAACAGGCGACACTCCGCTGGGGGGAGCTAGGGGAGCTTGGAGGGTCTGGAGTTCGGGCAGCCCCATGAAGCTCGGTTGTGAGAGGGACGCCTGGCTGGGAGCCAGCGGACAGGGGGAGGCCCCTAGCACCCTGGAGGATGAGGGGCACACCAAGGTGGACAAGCCCCACTGACCAAGCCAGAAACCCAGATGTCGTCCTTGCCTCCTTCCTCCACCCTGATCCACCCATCACGAGGGCCTGCTGGCTCTACCTCTCTCTCTCCTGCCAACACCTGGTCCCCGCCTCTGTCACCTCTCACCTAGACCGCGGTGGCAGGCTCCTTCCTTGTTAGTCCCCTTGGCCACCATCATCCCATTCCAGGACATTCTCCCCCCAGCAGCCGAAGGACCTTTTCACAACACAAGTCTGATCACCCACCTCCCCTGTGGGGTGCCCCAGTGGCCTCCCACTACCTTCAGGATGGAGATCAAATCCCTCGCCACAGCCTGCTGGGCCAGCAGTCCCCCCCAGGGCCAGCCTCACTCATCCTGTCCCCCACTCCCCTCGCTCTCCCCAGACGAGCTGCACTGCGCCCTCCTGCCTCAGCACCAGAGCCCATGCAGTTCCCCTGCCAGGAACCCCCTCCTCCACCTCACCAGATGGTCCTTGCCCCTTGTCCTGTCCACCCTTCAGATGTCCCTTCCAGCACCCTTGGAGAGGGCCCCCCAAAGCGGGTCAGGTGCCCCACACACACTCTTCCGGTTCCAGGTCCATCTCCACAGCACTCATCACAGCCTGTATTTACAAGCTCAACCATACCTCCCCTCCAAACAAAGAGAAACTCCATGAGAGCAGGACCACTATCTGTTCTTGCTCAACAAACACTTGCTGAACAAACGGGTGAATGACAAGGGAAAAAGACGAAAGACGGAAGCCACAGTCTGCCAGGTGTGACAGGGAAGGGGGACAGCCTCTTCTTGGGCCACACGCACCTGGGACCTCCCACTGTCATTTACGGGTGTCACCGAATGTGCCCCCAGAGCCGGGCCTTGGACCAGACAGTGCACACCCCAGACGCCTCGCTCACTAGGCACACACCAGTGGCACCCGGAGTCCCAGGGGCTCCGTCCACAAGCACATACTGGGCACTCTGCTAGGCGCCGTGAGGGCTGGCGGTGTTATAAAAACGAACAAGGAACCAGGCAGTTGCAATACTCTAAGACGACCTAAATACGGACGACTGTGATGGCACCTCACCCAGCCAGCCGGGGTGGGAAAGCGGCTGGGAAGAAGGTGCAGTCTGAGAGGTGCAGGGACAATGGCCAGGAGACAGAGCAAAGCGGAGAGCATGGGCAAAACCCCAGAGGTGACAGACAGACAGAGCAGTCCAGGAACTGCGGGTCCCCAGCTAGAGGGGACACCGGGAGGAAGAGGGGAGCAGCGGGGTTCCCAGAGGGAGCCCGGGCCGGGTCGGGCCGCGCCCGTGAGCCCTGCTGCAGAGTTTGGACTTCATCCTGGGGGACACGGGGACTCCCGGGCCGGGGGTGGACACCATGGGTTAGAGGCCATGGGATGTCCCCGGCCTGGAAATCGGGCTGGAGCAGAGGCCGGGAAGCCTGCCCCGGGATCCCAGCGGGCGGGAGGACGCCTGAGAAGGGGCAGAGGCGGCTGGGAGACGTTTAAGAAGCAGGGCTCGGCTATAACATGCTGCGGCGGGCGCGGGGGTCGCGTCCGCGGTCGGACGGCGGGCTCCCCGAGGCGGGGGCGCGTCCCCAGGAGGGTGGGCGCCCACCCCACGTTAAAGGGCTGCATGGACGGGGACACGGCTCTGCCGGAGCCGGGGACGCTGGCCCGCGCTCCCAGCACCCGCGTCCGGGGCCCCCCGGCCGGGAGTGAGGGGTCTCGGAGGCGTCCGACCCGGCTGCCCTGGCCTCGAGGCCCGGCCCGGCTCCCCAAACGGCCGTGGCGGCACCGAGGCCGCCCCGCGCCGCCGCGCTCGCCCCTGCCCGGCACTCACCGCCGCGGCTCGCGCCCCTCGGCCCCGGGGCCGCGCTCCATGGCTCCCGGCCGCCCGCTCGTGCGTCCGTCCGTCCCTCGGCGCCCGGGCCCGGCCTCCTGCGCCGCCGCCGCCGCCGCCGCCACCGCCGCCGCCGCTCCCCTGCGGGCGGAAGTCAGCCTCGCTCCCGCCACCGCCCCGGAAGTGACGCGCGGGCGCGTGGGGGGCCGGAGGGACTGGGGACCCGGCGCCGGCGCGGCGCGCGTCAGGGGGCGGGGCCTGGACGGGGGCGTGGCCGAGCGTGGGACCAGGGTCGATTTGTGGTTGGTGGGGCCAGGATTGTGGGCGGGGCTTTATCCGCTGGTGGGACAGAGGGGCGGGGTTGGGTGGGCGTGGCCAGCGTTAGTGGGCGTGCCCTGGCGGAGTGGGCGGGGCCCGAGTTTCCAGCCTTGGTTTTCAGCGGAGACAGCATCATTCATTTATTCTTTCGCTCCTTCCAGGACTGGGATTAGGGTGAGGCGACTGAGGCACTCGCCCCGGAAACAATATTTACAGAGGCGCCGAAAAACTCAGTCATCGACCTAAGGAATATGTTAATGCACTAGTAAAAAACCAAAAACCAAAAAAAGTCTTACTGGAACCAGGATCCTGACGACGGTGAGGGGCGGGGGACAAGGTCGTGCAAGTAAGTGCAGGATCGGATCCTGCCTTTATTTAAAATCTTGATGTTTTGTTCATCGTGGATTCTTTTGCATTCGTTTCTGCTTTTTTTATATTGCGTTAAGTATTATGAATCTTGGTAGCTGGGTTCCCCCCGCCCCCTGCCCCGCCGTCCCTTAAATGTTGTGCCCGAGGCGAGTGCCCGGCGCTCCTCACCTTGGTCCCGCAGGCTCAGCTCACACTGCAAGGAGGGAGGCGGAGCATCATACCACGAAGGAGAGGAGATGGATGAGGATGAGGGCTAAGAGCAAAATGGGAGTGTGGCCGAAGATGACCAGGGAAGCTCTTTGCCAGGGTGTCAGGGTGAGTCTCTGAGCAGGTGACAGGGACACAGGCAGGAAAACTGCAGAGGCCAATAGGGTCCAGCCTGGAGGCAGGATTGTAAATTAGTTAGCCAGGCTTGCCCTTCCAGGCAAGTACCTTTCACATTTTACAGCTCGAAATCCCCCACCCGCTGCAGGCAGCCCCAGCCCCCTGTCCTTGCCAGGGACTCTAATCTTAGCTTCCTTTACAGAGAGAAGCCTGAGGCTCTGGCCTTCCCGGCCAGACCTCCCCTAGGGCCCCCATTCCTGGGTCAGCTGCCAAGACAGGACTCAGTCTCAGGAATGGAGACCGCCAAGGGGTGGTTTCCAGCCGGCTTCCACTGGCCTCCTGCCCGGGGCTCAGCTGCCACCTCCCCCAGCTGTGTGCCAGGGGGCTGTCGAGGGGTGCCCCGGAGCCCCCCTGCCTCAGCTGCCCCCCTGAAGGCTCCCAGCGTCAGCTCAAGTTCTCCTGGGGTCCAAAGGTCACAACCAGGCCAGGCTCCTGCCAATTTCTTTGTGACTTCTTTGGGAGCGGAGGGAAGGGGGGCGGGGTAAGCTTCTCTGCAGTCTCCTTCCTTCCTCCAGCCCCTCTCCCCCTGGGCTGGAAGGGCACCAGAAAGGCCAGCTCCACCTGACCTACATGCCCCGAGGGGAATACTGGCAGACACGGTGAAGGGGGAGTGGGCCCAGGAGGTAGGGATGAGGCTCAATTCCCAGCCAAATGTCACATTGCAAAAGATAAAGGGACAGCTGTAAACCTCCCAGGATCTCAGAAGGACAGCCACCCCTTCCACCTCCCCTTCTGAAAGGTCCTGGGTGACCTCCCACCCCATTTTCCCTTGCTCTCTCTGCTTCAGCCACACTGGCCTTGCCAGATTTGTTCCTACCCCAGGGCCTTTGCACAAGCTATGCCTCCTGCCTGGAGTGCCCCACCCCCAGAGACACATGGCCAGTACCTCCTCATCTTCAGGTGTCCACTCAGACATCACCTCCTCAGAGGGCCTTCCCTGACCACCCCCAGCCAAAGTCCCTAATGTGGGCACCACAGTCCCATTGCCCTCTTTATCTCCATCATAAAACTTGCCACCTGCCATCACTTTACTGAGTTGTTTCCTGGTTTATCACCTGTCTTCCCTGTATCCCATGAGCTCCTCAGAGCAGGGACCCAGACTCATGTCCACCATGTTCCTGGCTGCCCCCTGCTGTCTGAGGAATCTGTGGGTGTGTAACACATGGAGTGTGAATAATTCCCCAGTCCATGGCCCTGCGTTTTTGCTAGGGTGGAGGGAAGCTGTATGAGCTTTGGGGGACCTCCCAGCACCGCCCTCAGGCCATCCCGACACTGTGATTTTCCTTCATTCCTGACCTGAGACACTCAACCTGTCTGGAAAAAATCACTTGGCCACAGGAATCCATGGTCTTTAAAAACGCTTCCACCCTGGAGCCAGGAATGCCAGCCCCTCCCTGTCCAATACGGAAGCCACTAGCCCCAGGTGGCTATTTAAATCTAAACGAATTGATGAACAGTCAAGAACATTTAAATGTCACTTCTTCCATTGCAGTGGCCTTATTTCAAGTGCTCAAGAGCCACACACAGGTGGAGAACAGGTCTGTCACCTGGAAGGTTCTAGACAGCACAGGTCGAGACGGTGAGCTCCACCAGGAAAGGGGTCAGTGTCAGCTTTGTCCCCTGTGTGTCCCCAGTGCCCAGCTCAGGGCTTAGCATTCAGTAGGTGCTCAAGAAATGTTGATGAAGGAAGGAAGGGAGGAAAGAAGGGAGGGAGGGAGGGGAGAGGGAGGGAAGAATTCGCCTCTAAGGATCTAAGTAAATAATATGAGATGAAAACAGCAAGTTCTGTCCGTGGCTGTCCATCCTGGCGTTACGTATAGTAGTGAAAACAAAAGCGTCTTCAAGGTGTAGCAAGAGCCGACTGGATAAAAAGATTAAGGTCAACCCTTGATGAAAAAAATGCGGCCCCGAGGTACAGGGACCAATACCAGGCTGTTGGTTTTGTCTTGTTTTTTCAAATAGTTTTACTTTTATTTATGTTTTCACAGGAAATATATTTGCACAGTTCAAAATTCAAAGCGTCTACCAGAGGCCGGCCTGGTGGTGTCGTCATTAAGTTCGCACGGTCTGCTTCAGCGGCCCCGTGTTCACAGGTTTGTAGACTCAGATCCCGGCTGCAGACCTGCACACCGCCCATCAAGCCACTCTGTGGCAGCACCCCACATACAAAATAGAGGAAGATTGGCATAGATGTTAGTTCAGGGCCAATCTTCCTCAGCAAAAAACAAACAAACAAACAAAGTGTCTAAAAGGCTGTGCACAGAATGTCTCTCTCCCAAGCCTCTTCCCAGGAAACAGGTGACCCCATCCTAAGGCAGCCAATCCTCCCAATAGCTCCTCATTCAGCGCTGAGAATTCATTCAGCTTGCATCCGTGTGCGCCTGTGAGCAGGTACAAAGAGATCACCCTGACTTTTTCACTGTTTTTTTTTTTTTTTAACACACACAGCGGGTTTCAATAAAACTGCACAGATGCTCACTTCTTCTGCCTCGGCCCGTCTTGTGATCCTCCCATGCAACCCCCAGGGCTGGCCCACCTCATGTACATTCAGTCCCCTCTTGATGGGCACGTAGGTTGCTTCCAGCCACAGCAATGCACATGGGGTGTTTCACCCTCCTGGACGGGGACCTTCGGGGAAGGTTCCTGGAAGCAGAGAATTCTAATGAGAAGGTTCAGAAAGCTGCGTCTGGGAAACAAAGCGATCATTGGTCCCCCCGCTGATAAAAACACGCCACAACAGGAACGGGAAGTGACCTGGCAGGTGAGACTATGGGTGATTTTTCTCCCTTCACGCTTTGATGTGTTTTCTGACTTAGTGATAGTTTTACTTGGCAAAGGGTGTGTTTCACTGTTATGATCAGCCAGAAGCTGAAATAAAACTAGACGGTGAAAAGAAGACTGGCTATTAAAAATTAATGCTGATGCGTCTCTCTATCTCTGTATAGGCCCAAAAGAATTGACAGCAGGGCCTTAAATAGGTACTTGTACATAAATGTGCACAGCAGCATTATTCACAATAGCCAAAAGGTGTGTCCATAGGCGAATGACTGGATAAACACAGCATGTTCCATTCAGACAAGGGAATATTATGCAGCCTTGAAAAGGAAGGAGATCCTGACACCTGCTCCCACGTGGAGGGACCTGGAGGATGTGATGCTCAGGGACGTGAGCCAGACACAGAGGGACACACACTGTGTGGTCCACTCACAGGAGGTCCCCAGAGGAGCCACATCCACAGAGACAGAAAGTGGATGGGGGGCCAGGGGCTGGGGGAGGGGTGGGAGTCAGTGTTTCCTGGGGACAGAGCTTCCGTTTGGGGAGATAGAAAGTTCTGGAGACGGATGGAGGGGATGGTTGCACAGCAATGTGAATGTGCTTCATGTCGTTGAGCTGTGCCCTGAAAAATGGTGAGGATTTTGAGTTTTACATTATGTGTATTTTACCACAATAAAATAAATAAGCACAAGTGTATGAAACGACAAGGCAGGGGGCAGGGCTCCAAGCTTAGGGCAGTGCCAGCTTCCTGGGCTGAGACCTGCGCACACACCCAGGGACCCAGCTCGGTGTTTTTTGTTTTGGGGATTTTTTTATGAGGAAGATTGGTCCTGAGCTAACACCTGTTGCCCATCTTCCTCTTTTTGCTTGAGGAAGATTGGCCCTGAGCTAACACCTGTGCCCATCTTCCTCTATTTTGTATGTGGGACGCTGCCACAGCATGGCTCGATGAGCAGTGTGTAGGTCCATGCCCGGGATCCAAACCCCAGGTCGCCGAAGCAGAGTGCAACACCGGGCCAGCCTCAGGGCCCCAGCTCAGAAGGGCCCCGAGCATGACTTACTGCTCTGTGGCCACCGTCTTGAAATTCCTAATCATGTTTGAACGAGGGGCCCCGTACTTTCATTTTGAATGGGGATCTGCACATTATGTGGCCAGTCCTGGTTTGAGGAAGGGGCAGGGAGGCCCAAATTGGGGGCTGGGCACCTGGGGCTGGTAGAGAAACACCCCAACAGGCGAATCTGTCTTTGCCCCACCCCGAGGGGGAAGACTGAGACCCAATCAGGAAGTGGGCTCCTGACACGGCAAGGAAGGAAGGGGGGGTGGGGAGCATCTTAAAATAGCACGGCGGCCCAGCTGATCAGGTGGGGGCAGGGAGGGGGACTGGAGGACAGAGCCAGGAGGCCCCGGGACTTTCCAGAGCAGCCCCCAGCCCCTCCTTCTGGCTACCCAGCCAGGCCCAGCACCCACCTCCCCACCTGCCCTACCCCAGGAAGCAATGGGATTTTGAAGCAAAGAAAGGGGTGCCGGGAAGACCCTCCTGGGAGCTTGCATTAGTCGGGGCTCTCCAGAGAAACAGAGCCTAGAGGATCTATAAGGGTGTAAAGACAGATATACAGAAAGAGATTTATTGCGAGCATTTGGCTCACATGATTACGGAGCCTGAGAGGTCCCAGGATCTGCCGTCTGCAGGCTGGAGACCCAGGAGGGCCGACGCTGTAAGGCCGAGTCCGAGGACGGGAGATGATGGATGGCCCGGCGCCAGCGGTCAGGCAGAGGGGACAAATCCTCCCTTCCTTTGCCTTTTTTTTCTATTCAGGTCCACAATGGATGGGATGATACCCACCCACTTTGGGGAGGGCCGTCTGCTTTACTGAGACCACCGACCCAAAGGCTGACCTCGTCTGGAAACCCCCTCATAGATACACCAGAAATAATGTGTAAAAGATGAAGACGTGGGACCGGCCTGGTAGCGCAGCGGTTAAGTGCGCACGTTCCGCTTCGGTGGCCTAGGGTTCTCCGGTTCGGATCCCGGGTGTGGACATGTCACCGCTTGGCAAGCATGCTGTGGTAAGCGTCCCACATATAAAGTGGAGGAAGATGGGCACAGATGTTAGCTCAGGGCCAGTCTTCCTCAGCAAAAAGAAGAGGATTGGCGGCAGATGTTAGCTCAGGGCTAATCTTCCTCAAAAAAGAAAAAAAAGATGAAGACAGGACTTACACACCGTGACGTGCACAAGTCTTAAGCGCGTGGCTGCATTGAAGTGCCCGTGGGCAGGCTAAACTATGGAGACGGGAAAAAGATCTGTGCTTGCCGGGGTTGTGGAGGAGGCGTTGGCGGAGCACGGAAGTTTTTAGGGCAGTGACCCAGTGACCCCACTCTGTATCACACTATGATGGTGGACACATGACATCACGCGTTGTCCAAACCCATGGAAAGTACAAAACCAGGAGTGAACCCCACTGTCAACTGCGGGGTCTGGGTGAGTACGACGTGTCCACGTAGGTTCATCCTCGCAATAAATGTCCACTCTGGTGGGGGATGTTGATCAGAGGGGAGGCTGTGCGTGCTTTGGGGAAAGGGGTCAGTGAGAAATTTCTGTACCTTCTGCTCAATTTCGCTATGAACCTAAAACTTCTCAAAAACAAAATAGTCTATAAAAAAATTGCACACATATATATACAACCCTGAGCACCATCACCTACTTCCAGCCTCCTTTGCCGCAGAGGCCTCCTCCTGCCCTGTCCGCGTCTCTCCCCTCCCAGAGGTCACCACTGGTTGACTTTCATCACCATTGATTCGTTTTGCCCAATTTCATACTTTCTCTAAACAGAGTCCTGTGGTGTGTTCCCTTTGTGCTGGCTACTTCCCACTCAGCATCATGTCCAAGAAGTGCAGCCGGGGGGTAGGGTGGCACAGTCACTCACCTTTTTCGTTGCTGCGTAGTATTCCGTTGTATCAATGGACTGCAACTTCTTGACCCGTTCACTTACAGATGGACACTTGGGTTGTTTCCAGTTTGGGGTTATTATGAACAAAGCTGCTATGAACATTCATACAAATCTTTCGCTGGATGTGAACACATTTTATTGGGCCCTGTATTAATTTGCTCAGGCTGCCATCACACAGTACCACAGACCGAGGGCTTAAACGAGAGACGTGGATCGTCTCCCAGCGAGGGAAGCTGGAAGTCCGAGACCAAGGTGTCCTCAGGGCTGGTTTCTTCTGAGGCCTCTCTCCTCGGCGTGCCCTCTGCGCGTGTCTGTGTCCTCATCTCCTCTTCTCATAAGGACCCCTGTCAAACTGGATGAGGGCCCACCCTAATGACCTCATTTTACCTTAGCTACCCCTTCAAAGGCCCTGTCTCCAAATACAGTCACATCCTGAGGTCCTAGGCGTTAGGGTTTCAGTGCATGAAGTTTGGAGGACACAATCCAGTCCACGACAGACACTCATCCATTTGCCGGGTCATAGAATATACATGAGCTTAGCTTTAGTCAAAACTGCCAAATGGTTTTCTGAAGCAGCCGGGCTCTCTGGCTCTCACGGCTTCATCTCCACGCGCCCCTGTGTTCACCAAATTTCAGGCTGCGGGATCTTCCTGGCTCGAACATGCCAAGCCAACTCCTGCCTCAGGGCCTTTGCATGGGCTGTTCCCTCTGCCTGGAATGCTCTTCCCACAGAAAACTTATGATCAGGGCTCAGGGGAAGTGTCACCGCTTCGGAGATGTCTTTCCTGACCGCTCCAGGGACCACAGCCACTTGGTCACTATGAAGGCAACATCTGCGTTCAGCATCCCGTGGAGCACTTGCTCTATTGGGAAGATCTCAGCAGTGTTTTATCTTACCCGGTTACCATCCGTCTCCTGTTCATGAGCTCTGCAGGAGCAGGGACCAAGTCTGTTGTCCAGAGCTCTGCGTGCAGGGCCCAGGCAGACAGTAAGCATTCAATAATTACTGTCTCCTCACCATCCAGAGCCACCAGGAAAATGCAAACCAAAGGCACAGTGAGATGGCACGCCCCACCTTAGGACAACAGTATTCCAGAAGATAGATAACAGCAAGTGTTGGCGAGGGTGTGGAGAACCAGAACCCTCGCTCTCGGTGGGCGGGAGTGGAAATGGGGCAGCCGCAGTGGAAAACAGTCTGATGGGTCTCAGGTTACCAGGTGATCCAGTAATTCTGCCCCCAGGGATAAACCCAGAAGAAATGAAAACATATGTCCGACTAAAAACTCATGCATACCTGTTCACAGCAGCATTGTTCATAATCGCTAAGAAGTGGAAAACGCAAATGTCCATCAATGGGTGAGTGAATAAACAAATGTGGTCCAGCCGTGCCCTGGAATATTATTCAGCCATGAAAAGGAGTGAAGCATGGACACACGGCACAATATGGATGGATCTTGAACACACGACGCTCAGGAAGAGAAGCAGACACAGAAGGACACACGGCATGTGATCCCATTGATGTGAAACATCCAGAACAGGCAGATCCACAGATAGAGAGCGGGCTCGTGGGTGCCAGCGGCTGGGGAGGAAGAATGAGGAGTGACTGCTGTTGGGTGTGGGGTTTCTTTTTATGGTATTGAAAATGCTCTAAAATAGATTGGGGTGAAGGTTGCACAACTCTATGAATGTATGAAAAACCGTTGAACTGGACAGTGTAAATGGGTGAATTGTGTAGTGTGCGAATTATATCTCAATACAGATGTTACAAAACTGAATGATTGTGCATAATTAATCAACTTTTAAGGAGGAGCTCAGGCCAAAGGAGGAGCCAGGACCCCCCACCGGTCCCCTGGAGATCAGATCTGGGAGTAATGACTGGACCCCAGCAGGGAAGCCCAAAGATGCCGCTGCAGACCCACAGGTCTCGCTTGCTTCCACCCTTCTCTGCAGAACTGGGAGTCGTGTCAGGAGAGTGAGACACTCGCCTTAGGCTCCAAACTCAAGAGGGCGCCCAAAAAACTCGGTGATGGAGGTAAAAACTATTTTATTGCCATATATTTAAAAATCAAAATTAATGTGAAAAAAATCCACGGTGGAGGAAATAACAGGAGGCTGAGACTCGGTTTCCCCATCTGAGAAAGGAAAAGAGAGGCCACCGCGGTCCCTCACCCCGGAATTGCGGGCGGGGGATTCCGCGCGCCGCGCATCCTCCCTCCGGACGGCGTGGACCAGAGCGAAACCTAAGACTCGCAGGGCCCCGGAGGCCCCGCCCTCGGCCCGTCCATCACTCCCCGCGACACGCCTCTCGGCCAATAGCACCTCGCCGCCCTGCCCCGGGGCCAATAGAAAGCGCTCTTTCCGAGCGGAGGCGGGACGTCGCGCGTGGCTCCCCGCAGCTCGCGGTAGAGACCCGGCCGTCTTTGGGACCTGAAGGACCGAGCAGGGGGACAGGAGGACAAGAGGGCTCCCCCAGCCCCTGACATAGGGGCACAGCCTTCTCCTGCAGAAGGGCCCTCACTTCCCTGATTAGATCTCCCCAAGTCCGGGAGGGGCCTCCGTTTTCAGGGGAGGGGTCTGCTGCCCCATAGGTTCCCCCAGATCGGGGGCTGGGTCCTTCCTTGACGTCACTCGTCCGGGTTTTTGCAACAACCTTAGGTGACTAGGTCCTGTCATCGTTCCCAGCTTACAGGTGGGGAAACTGAGGTTCGGAGCTCCAAGACCCGTGCCCAAGGTCCCCCACGATGATTAGTGTACCTGCTTGGCTCTGGGGCAGGATTTCTCGGCCTCGGCACGACTGACGTTTGAGGTGGACGATTCGTGGTTGTGGGGGGCCGTCCTGGGCGCTGTGGGGTGTTGCACAGCATCCCTGGCCCCCACCCACTCGATGCCAGGAGCATCCCCAGCGGTGACAACCACAGATGTCCCCTGACATTGCAAAGTCATTAGGCTTGAGAACTGCTGCTCAGTGCCGCTTCTCAAACTTGAGCTGCCCCGGAATCCCCCCCGAGGGCCGGGGGTTGGGGGAGGGCACCGAAGCACAGATGGCTGGGCCCAGGCCCAAGTTTCTGATTCGGCAGGTCTAGGGTGGGGCTCAAGAATCTGCATTTCTAAAGGACCCCAGGTGCCGCTGCTGGGGGTGCCCCGCTTGCAGACCCGTTGCTGATGCACCACCCCTGCCTCGCTCAGCGACCTGGACCCCTCTGGCCTTGCGGAGGGGGAGGCCGGTGGGTGTCGGTGTCTGGGAAGTGGTCTGATAACCTGCTGCTCATCCGCCTGAAACCGGCCACGGCGGCTGTGCTGCCCTTGGTCAGCAGGTGGCGACAGTGCCCGTTTGATCCTTGGAGAGTCGGCGGGTGGGGGGGGTCACAGGGCTGTAGGGGGGATGCGTGGGCGATCCCATTTGTCTTGCCAAAATAATAGTAATAATGACCTCTTCTGTTCACGTGCATGGAGACCTCGCTCTGAGCCAGGCGATGCAGATACCGCATCAAAGAAAATTTCCAGCATTGGTGGAGTGGACATTCTAGAGAAATAACATATCACCAGGTGATCATAAGTGCTGGGAAGACAATAAAATAAAGGGGTCCCAGGAGCGACTTGGGAGTGTTTGAGCTGGGGGCTCCCCCTGACACCCCCTGGTCCTGTGTGCTCATGGTTTTTGGGAGGAATTGGTTGGAACTGTGTGCCACGCAGGGTGCATTCCACCCCATGACACGCAAACTCCCGGCCGCTGAAGTGAAACATGCGCACTTAACCGCTGTGCCACCATGCCGGCCGGCCCCATATCACTCATTATTAATTATTGTCATTTGGCTCAGCCTCTGGAACCTGGGAAAACAGAGAACAAGGTGGGTTATAATTGTGTGCAAACTAAGGGTTAAAAGGTTGTGCTCAGAGAGGTTGGGTCTTAGAATTTGAGGGCCTGGCCCGGTGGTGGAGCGGTTAAGTTTGCACGTTCCACTTTGGCGGCCCGGCCCGGGGTTCGCCGGTTCAGATCCTGGGTGCAGACATGGCACTGCTTGGCAAAAGCCATGCTGTGGTAGGCGTCCCACATATAAAGCAGAGGAAGATGAGCACGGATGTGAGCTCAGAGCCAGTCTTCCTCAGCAAAAAAAAAAAAAAAAAGGAGGATTGGCAGCAGTTAGCTCAGGGCTAATCTTCAAAAAAAAAAAAAAAAATGAATTTCAGGACGCTTAAGTTTGCTTTTCAGAAACCAATGTTTTCCAGCCTGGAGGAACTGACCGATGACAGGTGGTTGGCGGCTGATCGGCTCTGTGTGTGCGTGTGTGTGTGTGTGTGTGTGTGCGCACGTGTGATCGCGTCATAGAGCCCTCTTGGAGTCTCATTTACCGAGAGCCCTGCTGGGGGTGGTAAAGTGTCCTGTGACCTCTGGGAAGCAGGGGATGGCAACTTTCCCTTCCTTGTCAGGCTGTGGCGGGCTTGCATCTGCCTTCCCCGGGCAGTGAAGGAAGTCCCCCCAGCGCGTTTCCAGGAAAAGCCTTGTCTGAGGATCGCGGCCGAGGCGGGAAGCACCTGGGGCCCACACAGCTGCCGGGAGCCGCCTGAGAAAGTCAACAGGATAATGAGCCAGATAAACACGAGCCATGCTTGGCGCAAGGAGCGTTGATTTTGGCGCCAGCCCCATGGAGATGCAGGGGGTTTGTAGGGAAGTCCCTGTCCTCCTCCAAAGTCTTTTGTTGACTGCCTTGCAGATGTGGAAGAGCTTATGGCACCCAGCCCGTCAGCAGCTAACCAGGCTTCTGACTGATTTCAATGTGCTTTCCGCTGCCATTAAGCTTACCATTAAGGAACCGATTTCACAGTTTTTCCAACCTTTTGGTGCTGGACACTAACCTATCACCACGAATTTTGAGGGTCATGTTACTTGTGAAAGGGGCTAGATGATGAACAATGTCAAAACAAAAGGGACCTTATCAGTCAAAGATCTTGATTTCTAAAGCACTGAAATTATGACTCTAATTAGCTTAAGTAAAAAAAAAAAAAGCAAAACCAAAAATCACGGGAAAGCCCAAAGACTACCTGATTCAGGCATGGCTGGATCCAGGTGCTCAAACAATGTTTTCAAGGCATGGACCTCGCTTTCTCTCTGGGATCTGCTCTCTTCTGCTTTGGCTTCATTCTCAGACAGGCTCCACTGCTGAGTGGCAAAAACGATGCCCCCCCGCCCCCCGGGAATTCCAGGCTTAACTCTAGCATAATGAGAGCCACTTTTTTGCTCACATTTCAGACAGAGTCCCAGGGCTGACTCTCATTGGTATCACTGCATCACATGTCCATCCCTGAACCAATCACAGTGATCAGGGGGAGGGAAATGCTCTGATTGACGAGCTTCTGTCTATTGTGGATAATGCTGCTATAAGCATGGTGTCCAAGCATCCATTGAAATCCCTGCTTTCAATCCTCTTGAGTCTATACCTAGAAGTGGAATTGCTGGGTTTTAGGGTAATTCTATGTTCAGCTTTTTGAAGAACAGCCAAACTGTTTTTACCCCAGCTGATGGACCATTTTACATCCCTACTTATATGTCTTTTTGGATTCTGAGAAATTAAAAATAGGCAGAAAAACACAGCGAAGAGATTCACTTTCGACATGCAGAAAATTTAGGCATTGCTTCCAGCGACATCCCAATGAAAGACCATCAATTTTTTTTTTAATAATCAGCAAAACGGGGGCTCTTGGCTAGCTTGACTGGCACATCCAGTGATGGAGAGATGTGCAAAAAAAAAAAAAAGAAAAACTAAACCACACAATCAATCTGAGTTTTTATTTAGAAAAGAAAAAAGAAAGTGACCAGCTACAAGCAAAATGGTTTCCCAGAGTGTTGTTTTCTGCAGGAATAGATGCTGAGAATCACTGAGTTAAACCCCGTTTCACTGGAATGAATAACTGGATTTGCTCATAAAATTAGCATGGCTTTCCCGGAAGAGTCAAGAATCCCCTTTGCCTACGGTACAAATGGGGAAACTGAGCCCTGGAGTCAGCCTGGGCCTCAGACCAGAATTGGAACCTGAGTCCACCCAGGTCTCTGGGGACAGCTCCTCGGGAACCACGTGGCAGCACCAAAGTATGCTCGGGGAGTGACTGGAGTGGGTGTCGTGTGCCTTTCTGCCTCAGTCTCCCTACTCTACTGATTTTCTCCAAGGGTCCCCAGGGTCCGACTTTTCTCCGCCGCCCGCACGGGTCTCGAACCCTCAACTCAACGCTCAACTGCCGGTCACGGGAGCGGCGCTCTGGGAAGGGGCGGAGCGAGGCGGCCGCGCGCGCGGCGTTGTGGGGATTGTAGTCCGGGCCCCGCCTCTGCCGCGCGCCGACCCCGCCCCTGGAACTACGCTCCCGTCGTGCCCCGCGGCGCCAGGCGGAGGCGGGGCGGGCGGCCGGTTGCTAAGACTTGGAGAAGCGCAGCGCTCGCGCTCGTCTCCTGAGGTAAGCGCGTGGCCTCTGGGGTCTCGGGCTCTCGCGACCCGGGCCCCCCCGGATGCGAGAGGGGGCGGCCACGGGGGGGTCTCGGCTGCGGGGGGCGCTGGCCGCGCGGGGAGCGAGGGGGCAGCCGGGCCGGACTGGCGCGTGCCTCAAACGGGCGGGGGGAGCGGCGCGTGTGCGCGTGCGCGCGGGGCGGCCGGGCTGCGGGACCCCGCTCCTCGCGACCCTCGCCTTTCTGCGCGTGCGCGCGCCCCTGCGGCCCGGCGTGGAGGCCCCGCGGGTCCAGCTGCTTCCGGTGCGCGTGCCCGCGGGTCATCGCGGCCAGCCCCCTGCCTCGGGGGTTCCCCGTTTGCAGCCTCCTGCCCGCCTTGGGCGCGGGGACTCTCCTAAACGCTCATCATCCCGCACGATGCTTAATCCAAGGGTGAATTTTCGAGACTACTTCTTATCCGGGCCCCGGGGATCAGGGGTCCTCTCCCGCGCCCCACATTTCCGAGGGTCTCGAGCTGTCATGCACAGGAGTGCCGCTTGTAGGGGGGCCAGGTTCAGGAAGTAAAAGCGCAGGACGCCCCGTTAAATTCGAATTCCTGATAGACGAGGAGTGATTTTTCTTTTAATTGTACGTCCCAAAGATCGCATGGGACAGGCGCACCCCAAAAGATCATATGCGCCGCCTCTGGAATTCGGGTTCATCGGGGCGTCCTAGGTATCACCCCGCAACCCCACTCCATTGGGGGCGTGTTAGCAATGCGAATTCAATTGAAGCCCCCTCCCTTTCCGGTGGAGCCGAGTCCTGGAAACGGCGTCTGGAACCAGCGCCCACCCAGCCCATGGGCGCCTCCGAGACCCCAGCCCTGGCTGTTCCTAATGCTCAGGACTCACTGCCCTGCTCTGCCTGTCTTCCAGGCCTGGCTGTGGGTCACTGCCTCTGAGGAGCCCTCCTGGGCTCCACCCGCCACAGTCGGGGCCCCCGAGAAGCTGTAGGGTGGTTTCCAGGCCAGGCCTGGGTTTTCTTGCTTTGTGCCCTACACAGCCCCGAGTGACAGTGGTGGGTTCCCGTTTCCCAGAGGGGGAAGCTGGCGTGGGGGGTAGGACTGGTGCCTGAGGCCTCAGGGGACAGGAGAGCTTCCTTCCGAGCTGGGGTCAGGGCTCCTGGGGCAGGGCCCGGACGCACCCAGTCCAGGCTCTCTCCCTCCCGACCTGGGGGTGAGATAAGGCCTCGAGCCCAAGGGTTACTGGGTGTCGCCTGCAGAGCCTGACTCGCTCGTGGAAGAAGTGCCGTTTCCCGTCCTCCTGGAGCCGAGTTCACTCCTGCTGGGACCCCAGGCCCACAGCCCCTGGGTGCCACCGGCTGCCCATTGTCCCCAGGAGTTCCAGAGCACGCCCGTTTTCCATTGGGATGCTGGAAGGGTGGGTGGTCCTAAGCCACTGACCCCATCGCCGTTAGGGGTCCCGTCTTTCTGGTCCAGGCAGCCCCTCCAGGGTGTGTGGTCCATGGGGAAGGGGCTGTCTTTGCAGTTGAACCCTCTCTGCCCTGGACAGAGGCAGCAGGCTCAGGACTGCAACGGTAAATGTGAAGGGACCCGCCTGAGCCCCTTGGAGACTTGGAGACGGAAGCTGTTGGCAAAGGGAAGGGACTGAGCTGGGCATGACCTGGGGAGAGCGCAGGCGGAGGGTGTGGGGGGCCAGGAGCTGGGAGAAGAGGAACTGAGGTGCGGTGGCCCCCGCCGCCACGCATCAGGTCCCCCCGGAGTGTTCAAGCGGGAGGTTTGTGGGTGGGTGCTCCGCAGGTGGCCCAGGCGTCACCCTCTGCAGAAGCTGTTTCCTTCTCGTGTAGAACGGGGTATGGACCCATCTTGCGTGGGCTGGAGCCTGCCAGTCTGTCTCGGAAGGCAGGGTCACTGAGCTGGTGAGTGGCCGGCTGCCAGGTTAGGTCCCAGCTCTGCCCGTCCCAGCCACGTGGCTCCCGGCAAGTCCCTTCACCTCTGGGAGCCTCGTCTCGGCCCTTAGAACAGGGATGGTCCCCGGATCTCCCTCCCCGGGTCAGTGGAGATGCAGGGGAGCCCGTTCGTGGAAGCCTGAGGACCCGTGGTGGTCACAGGACCCGCAGCTGTCCTCGAGGCGCCGGGCCTCGTCTGGGGTCTGCTGACTCACATCCTCCCCTCTCGGTCCCTTTCGCAGCCGCTCTGCTGAGATACAATTCACGGACTGCAGGTCACCCACTCATGAGGAGCGTTTTAGTGGTTTTTAATACGTTCACGGAGTTGAATAACTTTCATCTCTATCAGGTTCTAGAACATCCTCATCATACTGCAAAGCAACCCCATCCCATCAGCATCAGCCCTGCCCCCTCCCCAGCCTGTGACACCCACAAGCCTGCTCTCTGTCTGTGGATCTGCCTGTTCTGGACGTTTCAGGTCAATGGGATCACACACCGTGTGTCCTTCTGTGTCTGCTTCTCTCCTTTGGCATCGTGTGTTCAGGTCTGTCCGCATGCAGCCATGTCAGCGCCTCACTCCTTTTCACGACTTCATAATACTCCACTGTGTGTGTGGACCCGTGTGTGGATCCGTCAGCTGTCGTTGGACACTGGGGTTGTGTGCACCTTTTGGCCGTTGTGAATTGTGCTGCCGTTGACACATGTGTGCAGGTTTCTGTGTGCATGTGTGTTTTCAGTTTTCCTGGCCACATACCTAGGAGTGGAGTTGCTGGCTCAGATAGTGACTGTTTTGTCACTTTTACCCATCCTCCCTAGGGGTTGGTGGCCCAGCCAGCAGCGTCCCGCTGGCAGCCTCCTTTCCTTGTGGCTTGTTCTGTTTTAATCGGGCAGAGGATGTAGTCTGGGAGGGACAAACGAGGCTGTGTCTGTCTTTTGCCCTGGAGACAGTGAGAGCTTTGTGGCCCGGGGCAGGCCATCCGGGCCGTGGCTCCTGGACTTGGTGTGTGCCGGGAGCAGGATTTGGCATCGGTGCCGTGGGTCCTCCTGGGGGCTCTGCCTGGCACCGGCGTCGGGGGTGCAAGTGGGGCCCCCCACTTCCCACTTCTCACAGCTGCCCCCACGCCTCCGCTCTGTGCATTTGCCAGACTTGCGTCGTGACCTTAGGGCACGTTGTGTTGGATGAGGACCTCACGTGCCCTCCGAGGGGCCTGGCCAGTAACCACATGGGGGCCCGTGGGGTGCAGAGTGAGCCGGGGGTGCACATTGTGAGGGGTAAAAGCAGTTAGAAGCCCAGTTTTTAAATCGCACAAAGAAACAGGTGAAACCAATTTTAAGGATGTGTTTGTTTAACCAAGACACACAAAGCATTACCACGTAAGCACACAGTCAACATAAGGCAGCCGAGGCGGTTTACGCTCTCTCGTCCGTCTTAAGTCTCTGACATCCGGGCTGCGTTTCTGCTCACGGCACAGCTCAAAAAAAGAGAAAGAGAAAAAGTGGTGGCAGTTTAAACTCTGTGTAAACCCAGAGCTAGTAGGATGTGGGCGAGAGCGCGGTGGCCAGTGACGCGTTGTCCTTGGGCTGGAGCTCCGGACGAGCCTTCCGATGCGGCGCGCTCCTGGGACGGACCCCTCCGGCTCACCCCGGCCTCCCGCGGCTGACGGATGATGCTCTGCTCCGGTCTCTGTCTCCCACAGTCGGAGCCGTGCCGAGGATGGACCCTGCCCCGGGCGCCGCAGAGCAGCGTGGGGACCAGGAGGCCGAGAGCCCGGAGCGAGAACCCGCGCCGTGGCAGGCCCTCCCGGTCCTGTCTGAACAGCAGTGCGGGGCTGTGGAGCTGGTGCTGGCCTACGCTGCACCTGTCCTCGACAAGCGCCAGACCTCACGGCTCCTCAAGGAGGTGTCAGCTGTCCACCCGCTGCCCGCGCAGTCCCACCTCAAGAGGGTGCGGCCGAGCCGCGATGCCAGCCGCCCGCACGCGCTGGAGATGCTGCTGTGCCTGGCGGAGCCTGCCGTGGGCGCGTGCTCGCTTGCCGAGCTCCTGCCGTGGCCAGCTGTGGACGCCCGTGGCCTGGGACAGCCCTTCCTGGTGCCCGTGCCTGCCCGGCCGCCCCTGACCAGGGGCCAGTTTGAGGAGGCCCGTGCCCACTGGCCCACATCCTTCCACGAGGACAGGCAGGTGACCCGTGCCCTGGCCGGGCGGCTCTTCTCAGCACAGGAGAGGGCTGCGATGCAGGGCCACATGGAGCGGGCTATCCGGGCGGCGCAGCAGGCGGCCGCGAGGGGCCTGAGGGCCGTGGGGGCCGTGGTGGTGGACCCAGCCTCGGACCGCGTGCTGGCCACGGGCCACGACTGCCGCAGCCCGGCCACCCCCCTGCTGCACGCCACCATGGTGTGCATCGACCTGGTGGCCCAGGGCCAGGGCCGCGGCACCTACGACCTCAGGCCCCACCCCGCCTGCTCCTTCGCCCCGGCCGCCACCGCCCAGGCTGTCCGCGTGGGCTCCGTGCGCAAGCTGGACGAGGACGTGGACACGGATGAGGACGGCGTCCCCTACGTGTGCACCGGCTGCGACCTCTACGTCACCCGCGAGCCCTGTGCCATGTGCGCCATGGCCCTGGTGCACTCCCGCGTGCGGCGCGTCTTCTACGGCGCGCCCTCGCCCGACGGAGCCCTGGGCACCCGCCTCCGCCTCCACGCCCGGCCCGACCTCAACCACCGCTTCCAGGTGTTCCGCGGAGTGCTGGAGGCCACGTGCCGCCGGCTGGACCCCGACACGTAGGCCCCGTGCCCGCCCGCCCGCCGGCTTCCGGACTTCCTCTGCTCCGCGCTGGCCCTGGCCTCCTCGCGGACTCCACTTGTTGCCCCGGCCTCCTCGCGGACTCCACATGTTGCCCCGGCCTCCTCGCGGACTCCACTTGTTGCCCCGGCCTCCTCCCGGACTCCAGGCGTGGCCCCGGCCTCCTCGCGGACTCCACATGTTGCCCCGGCCTCCTCCCGGACTCCAGGCGTGGCCCCGGCCTCCTCGCGGACTCCACTTGTTGCCCCGGCCTCCTCCCGGACTCCAGGCGTGGCCCCGGCCTCCTCGTGGACTCCACATGTTGCCCCGGCCTCCTCGCGGACTCCACTTGTTGCCCCGGCCTCCCCTGCCATCATCCAGGAGGCTGTGGTCCTCTCAATTGTAGGGACACTCACGCCTGCCAGCCTCGGAACCAGCAGCCGTGCTGTTCCCGCCGGCCCGTGGGCGCACGTTTCTGCCCGGACTGAGCTCTCCCGGGACTGGAGCACAGCTGGGATCCAGCCGGGCCGTGGACCGTGGAGCCGGGCAGTCAGGCCTCGTTCCTCCAGCCACCTTCAGCCTCGAGCCCATGGGTTCTCTAGGATTGTGTCTCCTCTGTTTCGGGTCGGAAAACAGATGTGACCTGTAAAATAAACACAACCCCCAAACCAGGTTGGTGTCTGTTGATAGTCACGGGGCCATGGTGGCCGAGGGTCCCAGGTTCGGGGCAGTCCCTCCGCTGAGGGCCTGGGGTTGTAGGGCAGGGAGCTTCTGAGCCGAGTGTGGGCACAGTGGGGCCCCAGGTGTACCTCCCTGCCCGTGTCCTGGGTCTCGAAGGGCGTGACTGGCCAGGGTGTGTCTCCGCTGGTGTAGCCCGCTAGCTCAGAGTCAGCTGACCCCAAGGCTCCTTTGAGGCCATCCCATGTCTGCTTCACAGGGGCCCAGGGGGGTCCCCAGAGGGGGCCAGCGGGGTTCTGCCACAGAGCAGCTAGGGATAGAAGCAAGGTGTCAGGACTCAGAGCAGGCCCGTTTGTCACATAGCACCGTGCCCTGTCTGAGCACCCCGACCCTGCGGGGCCCCGAGGCAGCCCTGCTCTGAGCCCCCCCGAGCCCTCAGTGGGGGACGCCCGTGGCACAGGGCACGCGTGGGCTCTGTGCAGTGGACAGACACTGGCATGGGCCATGAGTCCACCAGGCCTGCAGGCAGGCTGGGCTGGGCCAGACGGAAGGTCCAGGTGGGGCCGTCACTGGGCTGAGGGGTGGGCCCTGGGGAACTCGATGTCACTGGACCCTTCCCACCTGGACTGTGGGTGAGAACACGTCCCAGCTTCCTGCCCCGTACTGGCCTGCAGGCCTTGGTGTCCACGCCCCAGTGCCAGGTGCTGGGGACATTCAGGCCCGGCTGTGCTGTGATGACTGGGCAGGGACTGGCTGTGGCCGTGTGGGCCCAGCCCTGTCTGGAAGTGGCGCCGTCTGCACGCAGAGCCCCTGTGGATCCGGCGGATGCTGCTCGGTTGTGCGCGTTGGGGCAGCCTGGCGTGGGGGCTGCTCCGTGACACAGTCACTTGGCTCCCTTTAGGAAGGGCCACTGCGTGCCCACTTGTCCCTGGGTGCTTCGCTTGGGGTGCACTGGGGACCTTGGCCCTGCAAGGCTCACGGGGGCAAACCCTGCACACCCAGAGAGTCTGGGCTGTGTGACTTGCCTGAGGTCACACAGCAAGTGTGCACACAGTTCTCGGTGACTTGGACGTGGGACCTTGCGGAGGCGCTCAGAGCCATCCTTTGGGGTGGGGGAGGAGGAGGAGGAGGGAGAGCAGTGGGGGCAGGTCGCTGGTCTCCCAGGAACGTCCTGGCTGTGGCCACTGTGGGGTGGGGCTGCAGCCTGACCCCCCGTCAGTGCAGATGCCCCCCAGGAGGCTGTGAGGCCAGCTGGTGACTGGGGTCCCGCATTTGGGGCTGGCCTTTCGGGAAGAGTCCAGACACCCCCTGGGTGGCCTGGCAGCTAGCACTGTACCCGGCAGCCGTGGGGACCCCCTGACTGTGGCTGTCTCCCCCTAGGTGGCTGCAGGCTTCGCCCCCAGCCGGTCATCACAGCAGAAATGTCAGGTGAGTCTTGCCCGGGGCCCTGCAGCGGGCGTCCCGGCTTCTCTGTCCTTCTAGGAAGTGTCCCCGGGCAGCTGGACGCACTGCGACCCCCTCGGGACGCACCTCACTCTTGTCCCCCAGGCGAGTGTCCGGCCCAGCCGGCCTTCTGCCTCAGGGCTCGCTTTGTCGTTGACATGATGGTGGGCATCGAGGTCCGGGCACCTGGGTTCACATCTGCCCGTGTCCGACAACACCCTCGCTCCGGCGGCCGCGGTGAAGAGCCCCCCCGGGCTGCCCGCCTCGTCCTGCTGGGGACCGGGAAGAGGAGGGAGGTGGGTGGACCACGCTGAGCCGGCTGGGGCAGAGCCGGCCATGGACCAGGCCCCCGAGGCCACGTCTGCACACACTGTCCCTCTGGGGCTCCCTATCTGCCCGGAAACTGAGGTTTCACGGTGCCGGGCAACTCGGCTGGCGGTTTTAGCCTCCGTCCTGTCCCAGTGCCTGCTGGCGGGACCGGCTGCTGAGAATGTCACCCTGTCCTCGCTTGGCTGGCGGGAGGTGTGGGGTCAACATCAGGCTGGGAGAGGGGTGCCGGTGACCAAGGGAGCAGCAGGACCTGGGGCTGGGAGCTGGGGGAACCGTTGTGGTGGCCTTGGGACCCGGTCTCAGGGCTGGGACGGGGGTGAGGGGTCTATGACCCGCAGTGGCAGGCTGGAGGCCTCCTCCCAGCCTCTCATCATAGAAGCAGCGAGTGGGCCGGCTCAGAGCAGATCGAATCCCTTGTCTGCTCAGGCTCAGGGCACTCCGTGGCGTCCTGAGGCTTCTCAGCCGCCAACACAGTGTGGTCTGCCTGGCCCACCTGCCCTCCTGCCCCTGATCTCGGTGCTCCTAGCCCAGCAGGTACCCACCCCAGGGCCTTTGCACTGGCGGCACCCTCCCCTAGAGGCCCCTGGGTTCCCTTCTTCACCGGCTTAGTCTTTGTCCAGATGCCACCCTTTGAGTGAGGCCTCCCCCGACCCCAGCACACGTGCCTGGCAGTCCTGCCTGCTCTGTTCTTCTCCCTGACAGCATCTTCTTGCACAGTGCACAGATACTCAGTTGTTATGATATTGTGGTCTGCCCCTGTGGCACGGTGGCCCTGGGGAACAGAGGCCTCCGTCTGCTTTGCCCCTTGTCCGGCCCTCGTCAGGGCCCAGGACACCTGTCCTGCAGCCGTGCTGGGGAGCATGCCACTGTTGAATCACGTGCCCAAAAGATAGGTTCAAGTCCAGACCCCACTACCTGGGAACGATGGGACCTCGTTTGGGAGTAGGGTCTTTGCAGGTGTAAGTGGGTAAGATGAGGTCACGAGATGGGGGATGCTAACATGTTGTGACAGACGTCCTTCTGAGAAGAGGGAGAGTTAGAGACAGACACACAGGGAGAGGCCATGTGACCGCGGAGGCAGAGACGGGCGATGCAGCCACATGTCAGGGACGCTGGAACCCCAGAGACTGGAAGAGGCAGGAAGGACCCTCCCCTGGAGTGTGTGGAGGGATTGCGGCCCTGCCCGCCTGGATCTGGGGCGTGTGGCCTCCAGGACTGAGAGAGGATAAATTTCTGTTGTTTTAAACCCCTGAGTTTGTGCTCATTAGTTACAGTGGCCCCGGGAAGCTCATCCATTCCCAGTGCCAGAAGCGTCTCTGGAGTCACAGGTGTTGACAGCACGTGGGCTCTGCCGCCGGGTCTGTGTTTCCTGTGAGCGCTGGAAGAAGTCACCACAAACGGGTGGCGTAAAATTTATCGTCTCACGTCCTGGCGTCAGGAGTCCAACAGGGTCCCAGGGGCTAAACCCAGGGCGGGCAGGGCGGGTCCTCACGGAGGTCCCAGGGGAGGAGCGTGTCCCGCCTCCTCCAGCTTCCAGAGGCGCCGCGTCCTGGGCTCAGGGCCCCTTCCTCCGTCCGCACGGCCAGCAGCGCAGCGTCCCCATCTCTGCCTCTGACCCTCCCGCCTCCCTCTGCTTGGACCCTGGGATGACCCTGGGCCCCGGGAATCCAGGGTCACCCCCATCCCAGGGGCCTCGACTTAGCCCGTCTGCAGAGTCTCTTTGCCGTGTGAGGTGACACGTGCACAGGGCCTGGGACGAGGACGGGGACGTCTTTGGGGCCGTGACTGAGCTGAGCCGGTGTGGTCCCGTGCTGTCGTCTGTCCCGCAGGAAAGGAGAACAACTTCCCGCCGCTGCCCAAGTTCATCCCGCTGAAGCCATGCTTCTACCAGAACTTCTCCGATGAGATCCCCATCGAGCACCAGCTGCTAGTGAAGAGGATCTTCCGGCTGTGGCTGTGTGAGCGGCGGGCGGGGCCGGGCGGGGGCTCCCTGGACCCCAGACACCCAGGCCGGGGCACGTCCAGGCCACGAAGCTGCCCCATCCTCAGCTGGGGAGAGCCTCAGGGTTTTGTGATAAACCTCGTCTTTCTAGTCAAGTTCTGTCCCGGCAGCGACATGGTGTGGGGGACAGAGCTGATGGGGCCGGCTGGGTGGGAGCCCTTGTCTGGCCCCGTGGTCCCCGCGCTGGTGGGAGCTGGCCTGCCTGCCCTGCCGGCTCGCCCGGGGGGTGGGAGGTGTCCCGGCTCACCCTCCTCGTCGCCCCTCCCCAGTCTACTGCGCCACCCTGGGGGTCAACCTCATCGCCTGCCTGGCCTGGTGGATCGGCGGCGGCTCGGGAGCCAACTTCGGCCTGGCCTTGGTCTGGCTGCTGCTCTTCTCCCCCTGCAGCTATGTGTGCTGGTTCCGGCCCGCGTACAAGGCCTTCCGGTAAGATGACGTGCGGCCCGCACCCCGAGGGGCCTCTGGGAGTGTGTGGGGCGGATGCGCGGCTCCCGACCAAGGCGGCCGGGACATCAACCAGGTGTGTACTCAGCTCCTCTTGGGGCCTGCGCCCTGGCCCACACCTGTCACTCTGGCCCAGAGATCAGTAAGTGTCCCTTTCTCCTGTCCAGTTTGGGTGACAGTTTATATCGAGTCTGCAGACTGAATCCAGCTGCTCCTTGTTTTGTTTTCTTTTGTAAGAAGCTTATTGAGATGGACTTTACGTAGCACACAACTCACCTACTTAACAGTTCACTGTTCTTAGCATCTTCACCAGGTTGTATGATCATCTCTAGTTCTAGAACATTCCATCACCCTAAAAAGAAGCCCTGTCCCCATGAGCAGTCACCCGCACCCCCTCCCCAGCCCCTGGCCCCCACGAGCCCGCTCTCTGTCTGTGGATCTGCCTGTTCTGGACGTTTCCCGTCAATGGGATCACACACCGTGTGTCCTTCTGTGTCTGCTTCTCTCCCTGAGCGTCGTGTGTTCAAGGTCCATCCACGTGCGGCTGTGTCAGGGCTTCGCTCCTCTTCACGGCCACGTAATAGTCCAGTGTGTGGATGGACACACTCATTGTTGATGGACACTCCGGTTGTGTCTGCCTTTTGGCCGTTGTGAGCTGTGCTGCTGTGCACATTTGCCCCGAGCCGGCCCCCGCTCTGAGGCCTGTGCCGTGTCTGCTGCTAGGTGGTCCCCGAATCCCAGGCTCAGAGTGTGTCAGCCCTTCTTGGAGCCAAGAACCAGAAGCCCGCCCACATTTGCAGCAGCTGGAGGAGGGCTGGGGCTCGAGGTCCCCAGCTGGCTCGGGCAGACATGTGCAGGACAGCACAGCGCCGTGGGCCCTCGGGGACAGCCCTGCTCTGTGAGAGCTTCCCCTCCTCCTCCAGCCCCGGGTCCCCCAGCACCTACCGGCCCTCAGTGCACTGGCAGCGGCCTGGGGCGGGGGCCCTGCAGCTGTCCCTCGGGCTCAGGGCAGCGTGCAGGGCCCCTCGAACCCGAGATGCACCGTCTGCCCAGATTACTCTCTGACAACCGCGTGAGCGTGGCGTGCACGCGGGACTCGGTCAAACCCTTAGGACGCAGGAGAGCGGCCCTACGTCCTTCCCAGTGGAGGTCCGATGGCTGTAGCATCTGTTCAGAGGTGCTGCGTGCTAGCCCCTGCGGTCAGAGCCCGCTGGGCTCGTGTGCGGTGACCCGAGCGTCAGTGTCGGAAGGAGGAGGGAAGCCCGCTTTGCCGTCTGCTGCCCCTGTTCCTCGGGGGCGCCGTCCGGGGCGCGGGCCACGGTAACGGCGTGTCGTTTCCTCCCCAGAGCCGACAGCTCCTTTAACTTCATGGCCTTCTTCTTCATCTTCGGAGCCCAGTTTGTCCTGACCGTCATCCAGGCCGTCGGCTTCTCGGGCTGGGGCGCATGGTAAGCGGGGCCCGTGGGAGCCGTGTGGATAGACGCGCCAGTGTGATGCGTGGGAGCTGTGGAAACATGGGAGGACACACACACCCGTCAACGTGGGCCACGTGCTGACAGATGGGCCCCAGAACCCGGGCCGGCCGGGAGGGACCGGGGGTTTGCCCCCTGCTCCTGGAAACACTCTGTGGGGCGGGGGGCCGGGCCCAAAGCACAGACCCAGGGCCACGTTCTGCCGGCCACAGCTGCGTTCCATCCCGGCTGGCTGCTGGGCAGCATGGTCCTGCGGCGTGTCCTGGGAGGAGGGCTGGGAGATGGAGAGAGGGCCTGCCCCACAGCACCGCCTGTGACCCCGGCGTCCAGAGAGCGCTCGACCTTCGTTGGTTTGCCTGTAAGGTGTTACAGGACGTTTCTGTGGCAACTGTACAAATGACTCCAAGCCTAGGGACTTAAAGTGAAACACACACATCATCTCACATCCTGGGATCGGGAGTCCGACAGGGTCCCACGGGGCTAAACCCAGGTGAGGGCAGGGTGGGTCCTCCCGAGGCCCCAGGGGAGGAGCGTGTCCCGCCTCCTCCAGCTTCCAGAGGCGCCGCGTCCTGGGCTCGGGGCCCCTTCCTCCGTCCGCACGGCCAGCAGCGCAGCGTCTCCATCTCGGCCTCTGACCCTCCCGCCTCCCTCTGCTCAGGACCCTGGGATGACCCTGGGCCCCGGGAATCCAGGGTCACCCCCATCCCAGGGGCCTCTACTTAACCTGTCTGCAGAGTTCCCTCTGCCTCGTGAGGTGACACATCCACAGGGCCAGGGACCAGGACAGGGTCATCTTTGGGGCCTTCTGCCCACCCCGGTTGTCTGGCCTCGCAACTTTGGGGTCTTCTTGCTCACTTGTGGGCCTCCTGGCTCCTGGTTTGGGCCCCCGGGCTGCCCTCATTTCCGCGGTTCTCATTCTCGTCACTCTTCTCCGCTGTCAGCTGGGAGTGCTGCCGCGATCTGTCCTGCCCGGAGACAGGTCATGCCGTCTCTCTGGCCTTGGAGGCCTCGTGCGGGTGTTCGCGGCCTCGTGGGCCCGGCTTCTTGAGCTCCTTCCTTGTGGTCTGTTTCCTGCCGTGCCTGCCCCATCCTCTGTGCAGAGCCTTGCCCCGTCTGCTTCTCGCCAGATCTTCCAGAATCTTGCCTCCCCCACATGGCCCTGGCACTCCCTTCCTGCGTGGGGAGCAGGTGGGCTCTGCGGGGACCCTGAATGTTGCATTCCTTCTTGGCTGACACCCTCCCAGATCTGGGTCTGGAGGACCAGTAATGGGCTGTCTTGGGGTCCCCAGGACCCTCCCAGGTGTGGGGACCCCCGGGGACCCCAGGACTCAGCCATGGTCGTCCTCACGGCTGTGGTTTCTGCAGAGAAAGGACATGAGTAAAAATGAGCAGAAGGAAGGGCATGTGGGGCGGGGGCGGGGGCGGGAGACCAGGCAGAAGCTTCCAGAGTCCTCTCCCAGGGGAGTCCCACAGGACGTGCCTGATTCCCCCAAACCAGATGTGACAGCACGTGTGAGGGACCGTCCCCAGGACTGGGTTCTCGGGCCGGGCATGGGATTCCAGGCTCAGGAGGGGAGCAGAGCTCGACCAGAGCCTGTGTCTGCACAGACGGCTGAGGGCTGGGAGCCCGGGTAGTGTGGCTGACTGAGCCCGAGTCCAGGTCCAGACGCCACTGGGGGCCGGCCTGGTGAGCCGGCCTCTGCGAGGTGGCGGCCTCAGGCCCACCATTGCAGCTCTCTTCTGCCCGGTGCCCCACTTCCTGGCTTCCATGCAGGGCGGGTGAGCCCTTCTTCCGCGGGGCCGGCTTGCAGAAAGGCCCCTCCAGGAGCGAGCTTTTCCTCCTCGAGTCAGGGCAGGACGGGGCGAGGGGACGGGCGCCCAGCAGCTGGTGCCCTCGGGGAAGGGAGTGGCCGAGGCGTCTTCCTCCTCTGTAAAACTAAGAGGATGAGAACAGTAATGACACTGCTGCTTGTGTAGGCGGGCCCTGACTCGTGTGCTCCCTATAAAGGGGCGACATTCCTCCCATTCGCAGATGGGGAGACTGGGCCCAGGCAGGGTGGGAGACGCGAGAGTGCGGGCAGCCGGCCCTCCTGGCTGTGCTTTCTTCGTGCGTGCCAGCCCGGGGCCTGGAGGGGACCACGCTGGCCCTGTCCGGGGCTGAGGGCAGGGAGCCACATCCTGCCTGGGTCTCCCATCCCTGGTCTGTCTGTCCATCATCATCCACCCCCCCCACCCCCCCACCCCAGCCGTGCGGGCCCTGCGCAGCGGCAGTCCCCTGTGTCACCACCAGGGGGCGGGCAGACCGCGGGCTCCGGCTCCTCCCCGCCCGGCCCTCCTGGGGCTTCAGGGCAGCTCCTGGTGACAGCGCTTTGCTGGGGAGCCTTGCAGGCTGTCCCCGTGCAGAGCGAGGCCCCCAGGAGGCCTGCGTCCGGGCTCCACGCCCAGCCTGTGTCCTGTGTGTGGCTCCATCCGTCCTTCCCCACACGCTCTGGTCATCTGTCTCCCCGGGAGACACTTGCCTGTGAACCTATAAAGCGGAGGGACTTCTGAAATGTATGAACATGTTGTGTACACATGAGCGTGATGCTCTTCACACCCGAGAAGGTGACTGTGACCCCCTAGGGCCACAGGGCGCCCAGCGTGTTGCCACCGTCCATGGCTCTGAGCTTCGTTTTCTCTTCAACTGGCTTTCTCTGTCGGGCCACTTGGAGGTCTGCAGAAGGGCGCAGGTGGGCCGGAACGCGGCCGTTCCCCGCACCCAGGAGCCCCCCATGGCCTGGGCCGCAACAGAGACCCGCTGGGTGCCATGCGCCCCTGACCGCGGCTCTGCGGGTCCCACCACCTTTCCACCAACATCTTTTCCTGTTTGGATCCCGTGTGGCGTTTGCTTGAGTTTTGCTTGAGCGGTTTGTTCACCTCGGGCGCCAGGTGAGGTCGCCCGCCTCGTGGGTGGCATCTCTCCCAGGCCCCCGCCTGTGGGCTCCGTCATCCCGCAGAGACTGCCGCAGTTGGGGTTTTAGGGTAATGGCTTTACCCGGAGAGCTTTCACGGGCCAGAAGGCCACCTTTTTAACGAGTGTACAGTTCACTGCTTTCAGTGCATTCACAAGCTTGTGCAACCAGCACCACTGTCTCATTCCAGAACATTCCATCACCCCAAAAAGCAGCCCCGTCCCCATCAGCATCACCCCCACTCACTCCCCAGCCCCCGGCCCCCATGAGCCCACTCTCTGTCTATGGATCTGCCTGTTCTGGACGTTTCCCGTCCATGGGGTCACACGCTGTGTGTCCTTCTGTGTCTGTGTCTCTCCCTGAGCGTCGTGTGTTTGCGTCCGTCCACGTGCAGCCGTGTCCGGGCCTCGCTCCTCTTCACGGCCACGTCGTGCTCCAGCGTGTGGGGGACACGTGTGTCCATCAGCCGTCGATGGGCGCTGGGGTCGTGTCCACTCTGGCTGTCGTGAGTGCAGCTCTGAAGTTTCTGTAAGTTTCCTTGTGGACATGTGTTTTCATGTCTCTCGAGTGTCCCCCCTGGAGTGAATGGCTGGATGACCTGGTGACGATTTTAACCTGAGGAGCTGCAGCCGCCCCCACAGGTTCTGCAGGCTGCGTCCCTGTGCCGTCCTTGCACGTTCTGTCCCCTGTCCCTGGTTCAAGTTCCTGGCTGAGCGGCCTCAGGGGAGCACCTGGCACCCCTTGTCCCCTGCCTGCCGCCTGCCCCTGTCTGCAGGCCTCTCTGCGGCCACCTGCTGCCCCCCGCCGCTCTCCGTGGCTCTGCCGGGTGCGGCTGGGATGCGGCGGCTCTTCCCTTGCCTGGAGCTGAGCGAGGCCAGTGTGTCCCCTGCTGTTCCTGAGGGGCGTCATCCTGGGTTGTAACTGAGATTGTTCTCCTGGGAGCGGCCGGCCGCCAGTTGGCTCCTGGGCGTGTCTGGGAGGCTGGTGCCCCCGTGGAGCCTTCTCCCGTGTACATTCCCACTGGGGGTGCGTCCTCCCTCCCCAGAGACTCCGCTCCTCGGGCTGGCCCCCCACCTGCCCAGCCCCTTTTCCAGGGCCCCGATCCTGTGGGAGATACTGATCCCCAGAGGATGCCCCTGGCAGACCCAGCACCTCTGCTCCAGCCGCCCCACCTGGCCCGGCCCCAGCTGCCCGTCCGTCCCGCCCAGCGTCCACTGAGCCCTCGGCCACTGGCCTTTCTCACACCCCTCACGGCGCAGAGCACTGTGCATGGAGTGTTGCCCCTCATTTCACAGAGCGAGTACTGTGTTCTCGTGTGCAGGTGTGTACCACACGCACGTGTTTATAAACACTTTGTGGAAGGAGACGTGGCAGAAGGATTGCGTTCATTCCCTTTGGTCTGGGGAGGGTGTTGGCGGGAGGGAGGCCATTCATTGTATATTCTTTTGAGTTTCCTGGATCTCAAACCGTGTGGTTTTATGACTCGTTAAGAAAAAGTATTCTCAACAATTCCGTGTTTCCTGTCTGCCCACTCCCAGAGGCGAGAACGGGTAACGAGATGGATGTTCTGTGTACGGACTGATGACGTCGCGGGTTTCACGGGCTCTTGCTGCTCCTGGCTGGTCTTCCGCTTTCTTTCTTCCCTCTTATGTTTTAGCATCTCCTGGGTATTCCGACGTGCGGCTGTAGCATGATTCATGTTTGTGTCATCCCAGCCGGTGAATGTTTAGCTTCCTCCCAGCTTCTCATTATTACAAATAATTACTGTGGCTAAATTCTTAGAAGTTGAATAGTTGGGGTAAAGGCCACACACTCCAGCTGACAGGGCAGTGTCCACATCCTTACCTCACACACACCAAGTTTGCCGGTTCGACGGCGGAAGAATGACATTCTGATGTGTGTGTCTTCATTGGTGGGTTTAAACGTCATTTCTCCTGTTTACTGGCCTCCTGGTACTCCTCGTACAAATTGCCCATCTCTCTGCTAGTTTATCTTTCTTGTTGGTTTGTCGGAGCTCTTTACATAGAAAGGATCGTGCACCCTGCTCTGGCAGACCTGCTAGCACCCACGCTCTCTCTTGCCCCTTGCAGTGGTTGGCTGGCAGCGATCGGGTTCTTCCAGACCAATGTCGGGGCTGCTGTGGTCATGCTGCTTCCAGCCATCATGTTCTCCATGTCAGCTGCCCTGATGGCCGTTGTGATCATGAAGGTAAGTCCTCTGGGTCCCGGGACGTCCAGCTTCTTCCCATGCTTCCTGTCCACGTGCCCCCCCCAGCCTCGAGGGCTCGTCTTGTCTCTCTGTCAGCAGCAAGAGCCTGAGTGTCAAGGAAGCAAGGAGACCCTCCGTGGTCCGCACCCTCCACTGCTCGGGCGGGGACCCTGCCTGCCCCGCCCACCACGACCTGGCAGTGAGGGAGGCCTGGGGAAGTGGCAGAGCATGGGCTGACGACATGTCTGCCTCTGGGGGCGCTGTCTGCTGGAGCCCCGGCACACACGTGTGCCCAGGTGTAGCCCACGCCGCCTGATTCGGCCACCACCGGCCGCGCGTTCCCATTTACAGTTAGATTCAAGTGGAGTAAAATTAAGTGAAACTAAAACTTCAGCATCTCCACTTGCGCCGCCTCATTGCGAGTGCTCAGGGCCGACCGTCTCCCCCATTGCCGGCGCTCCGGTTGTTTGGAGCCTCCCTGCAGGAGACGTGCGCACTGTAGCCCCGGAGGCATCGGCCGCACCAGGGTCGTCCCGGAACCACGTGAGACCCAACGGGCCGCGAGGCCCACGGTGCGTCTGCCCAGCCTTCCCAGAGGTGCCGTCCCGGCTGGCCGCCCGCCATGTGCAGGGGCGCTGCTCCGGAAGCCAGCCCTGCGCCGGGCGACAGGGTTGCCAGCGACATTTAAAAACTGGTTTTGAGGCACCGGCCCGGTGGCACAGTGGTTAAGTTCGTGTGACCCACTTTGGCGGCCCAAGGTTTGTGGGTTCTGATCCTGGACATGGACCTAGCACCACTCATCAAGCCCTACTGTGCCAGCGTCCCACATACAAAACAGGAAGATTGATGCAGATGTCAGCTCAGGGACGGTCTTCCTCGCCAAAAAAAAAAGGAAAGTTTTAAGTCCCTTCCGGCCTCCTTGCCACGCGCCCTCATGGCTGCAGCAGCATTGCAGTCTGGGCTGTTGACCCCGTGCCCTTGGCTGTCTGGGAGGACAGAGAAGCGCTTGGCGCCCCAAATCCCTCCAGCCGTCTGGACGACCTGCAGGGAGGAGGGAGAAACGAGCAGAAACCGTGAACATCTCTAGAGCCCTGGCCGGGAGCCGCCCGTGTCCAGCAGGGTCTTCTGCTCAGCACAAGAGGGAGACAGACAGGCCACCGGACGGGGTCCCCAGGGGCACTGCAGGCTTGGCGGGTCGCTGGCAGGGGGGTTGCAGAGAAGACGACTCCAGCGGGACGCAACCACCGCGCAGCCTGACCGACGTCAGGAACCTCGAGTGGAAAGGCCATTGTCTTGGTTCCTGAATTTGCCACTTTCCAGAAATAGCGCAGCCCGGTGCCCCTAGGGGCACAGCTTTTCTGGACAGTGAGGAGTCGGTGGTCCGTCCCTGGGGGCCCCTGTGGGGGAAATAATCGTCTGCCTAGAGATGGCTGTTGCGACGGACAGGGTCCAGGCCTGACGCGCCCGCGTCACAAGGCCGTCGAGGAATCATTACCTGAGTTTTTTGTGCGTTTCTGCCACCAGGCGCCGCCCCGCGAGGCGGTGGGTGTCAGGCGGGGGCGGTCCCTGAGGAGACACACCCCAGGCTGCCCGCAGGACAGAAATGCTCGTGGCTGAGGGTGGGCCAGGCAGGGGCAGCTGAGATCAACTCTGAGAGGTGACCGTGGCCCAAGTGCCCGATCCCGGTGTCTGTGTTTTCTAAAGTTTCCACAAAGAGCATTCTGTTACTTTTGTGATCCGTTTAAGGAAAGCGTCACCTGCAGCACGAATGGGTCTCCTCGTCCCGCAGACCCTCGCTGACTCCTCTGCTTCCCTGCCCTCCACCCCTGCAGGTGCACAGGATCTATCGAGGGGCTGGCGGAAGCTTCCAGAAGGCGCAGACGGAGTGGAGCACAGGTGCTTGGCGGAACCCGCCATCTCGGGAGGCCCAGTACAACAACTTCTCCGGGAACAGCCTGCCCGAGTACCCCACGGTGCCCAGCTACCCGGCCGGTGGCGGCCAGTGGCCCTAGAGGGAGCCAGCCGGCCTGCCTCCCCCTCCACTCCCGCTGCTGCCCTGGGTCCCCTGAGCCCTGGAGCCTGTACCCCGTCCCTCCCGGGCAGCAGCTCAGCCTCTCCCCGAGCTGGGACGGCAGGAGGGGTCAGTGGCCGCCAGGGCTCCCAGCCAGGCTGCCCCGCGTTCCTCTCCCTGCCCTGCTGGCACAAGGATGCTCTCCTCACCCCCACCGCGCTCGCCCCAGAACCGCGGCGGCCTCACACTCCCCGTGCGGTCTCAGAGGGCCCACCGCGGCCTCCTCGTCAGGGCGCTCGCCCCATGCCAGGACGAGGGAGCCTCGGCACCAGGTTGCTGGGCCCCTCGGGCGACAGAGGGACTTGAGGCACAGCGGCTCCTCGGGACTTTTGTCCTCCTGAGTCCCCCACCGCCTGCTGCGGGAGGGCCCACCGGCTGAGCCCTCAGGATGGCCAGAGGCAGATCCGTCGCCTCCACGATCTGAGCGCTGCCCCCGCCCCCGTTTGTCTGTCCGTCCATCCCAGTCCCTCCGCCCCGGGCTGCTCGGCTGCTGTGGGGGCCAGCCTGCCTCCCACCTCCTGCCCACGGTCACTCGCATCCCGAGACGCCTTTTCCCTGTAATGGTTAGAAGTCCACGCCCGGGGAGGCTAAGGGAGAGAGGCCCCACCAGCACCCCGCCCCGTGCAGGCGCAGAGGAGAGCGGGCGGCTCTTGAGGTCACGCCTGCCCTGGGCCGGCCCTGTTCTGGATCCGCGGGAGGCGGGGCGTGCAGTTTCTCAGGAGGGCAGCCCTGGGAGGAGACGGCGACCCACCTCTGTGCCTTATCGAGGAGTCTGAGCAGCCTCGCCGTGCTTGCTCCCTTCCCCTTCTGCTGGCTTCTTCCAGACGAAGGAACCCAGTGTCCCGGGGGCTCTGCAGCCGCTTTGTGAATGGACGGACCACAGGAGGCCTCCTGGTGGCCTCAGGCTGCCAGGTGCCCCTCCCTCCCCAGCACTGCCCCTCGGCTGCTTCCCCGGGACGCCTGCTTCTAGAAGCCCTCGGCCGGAGGGCCACGCTGTTCCCTGGGCCTGCGCTTGCTTGCTTGAGCTGTTTGTGCCATGGTCCCTGGAGGAAGTGGCTGCATCCAGGTCCCCAGCGGACGAGGCCTCCTGGATGGAAACCCAGCCCCGGGTCTCCTGGTGCCCCTAACGTCCCCGAGCCGGCCTCTCGCACGGAGAGGTGCTCACCGTGGGGCCGAATCTCGTCATGACCCTAACGCTGATGGTGACACAGCCCGTTGGCCAGGTGGTCAGCGAGTGGTCACCCCATGTCGGAGGAAGACACATGGATTCACCACGGCTCCCCCCTCCCCCGTGCCCCCACTGTCCTTGGCACCTTTGTTAATACGTTGAGGTGGTTTTTGTTATCAGAAAATATCCTGGAAATAAATACGTTCTTTCTGCATCTGAGCCAGCCTCCCTCCCGGGGGGCTGTTTGTGGCACGTGTGTGTGTGTGTGTGTCTGTCTGTCTGTCCCCGCCCGGGCCTTCCTCCCAACATAGGGTCCCAGCACTCGGCCTCCAGCAGGATAAACCAGGACCAGCCTGTGCACCTGGCCGCAGGGCCTGTCATCGAGGGTGACACCCCAGACACCCTGCAGTAGGTCTCACCTGTGGACCCAGCCCCGACGGGGCACCTGAACCTCTCTGGGCCCTGAGGAGGGAGCCCGGCTCCACCAACACCACCTCCCACCCCTGGCAGCCTCACCCTCACGCCGTGGCCACATGCCACCCCTGTCCCTGGTGGTCCCGTACCGAAGGGACATTGGACAGAGGTGCACACAGAGAACTCCATGTGAAGGTCTCCTTGTTTTTTTTTTACATCAACCCATTTTCTTCATGCTCAACGGTTTTCATTTGAAAATTGGAATTCACAGAAAATGAGAAGCCAGTGTCGCTTGCCATAAAGGCACAGTCGTGGTAGAAATAGCTGGAGTAGAACCGGCCAGGCCTTACAGAGGCCCAGCCGGAGGGGCCCCTCCCGGGGCGCATGGTGGGGACCTGTTGGTGGCAGAGAGTGGACGCCCTACGTGTACGTGGGAGGGAGGGCAGGCGTCTGTCTTCCCACAGGACACTTGGCTCCCACAGAGTGGAAGGAAACTAAGACCCACAGAGAAACTGGACAGACAGCGCCAAGCAAACGGCGGGGGTGGAACTGTGTTCCCCCGAATTCATGCGTGGAAGGCTGCCCCCAGGACCTCAGGAGGGGCCTCATTTGGATATAGGGCCGTCGTAGTCGTCAACAGTCAAGATGAGAGCTTGAAGGTGGCCCCTGGCCCAGTATGACTGGTGTCCTTATAGAAGGGACACCTGGACAGAGACAGGCACAGAGAGGACCCCACGTGGAGACGGAGGCAGAGATGGGATGACGTGTCTATAAGCCAAGGAACGCCGAAGATGCCAGCGGCCCCCAGAGCCGGGACAGCATGCGACAGCCGCCGGAGAGGGGCAGCGAAGGTCAGAAAGGAGGAAACAGGAGACTCAACTCTGAGCGCGGTGCTGCGAAACGCGGGCCCGGAGGAACAGGGAGCCGGCGGGCGGGGAGGTGGGGCCGGTGACTGCCCAGGAGAGGGACACGCAGGCCTGCAGAAAGGATCGGCGTGTCGTTGCCTCAAAGGTGACATGCAAGGACGCAGGACGGGGGTCGGGTTGAGGGCCACCAGGGACGAAGTTGAGAAGGGGCTGTTCGCTGGGGCGGCCGTGATGGGACCACAGACCCCAGGGCTTAAACTACACGGATTTTTTCTCCCAGTTCTGGAAACCGGAAGTCCCAGATCAGGGTGTCTCAGGGCTGTGCTCCCTCCAGAGGCTCCAGGGGAGGGTCCTTCCTGCCTCTCCCAGCTTCTGGGGGTCCCAGGCGTCCCTGGGCTTGTGGCCGCGTCCCTCCGGTCTCTGCCTCCGTCCTCACACGCCTTCTCTCTCTGTGTCTACCTCTGCTTGCTGTCGTCTCTCAAGAGGACGCCATCACTGGATTTGGGGCCCACCCTAATCCAGGATGATCTCTTTTCAAGATCCTTGATTACATCAGCAAAGACCCTGGTTCCAAGTAAGGTCACCGGTTCTGGGACATGGACACGTCGCTGGGGGCCACTGCTCAGCCCCTGCGGGGGGGGACCATGGGCCTCGGAGTGGGAGGGAAAGCAGAAGGCAGCCCAGGGCAGGAGCGGCCGCTGGCCAGGCCCTGCCAAGCCTGCACCAAGGGGTGTGACCGTGGGGGACGGCATCCCTGGGCTGGGATGAGAGCTGTGTTCATGGTGCAATGGTTGCAGGGGGACCTCAGGTGAGGATATGGGGAGGGGACTTGGGGGCCCCTGGGGAGGTTCCCTGTAGGGGACAGTGTGGGCTGAGAGGACTCAGTGGGACCAGAAGGGAGGCACTGACCTCGGCCAGGAGCAGGGACAGCTCACCTCTAGTGAGAGGAAGCCGGTGGACGAGGAGGGCCCTGCCACAAGTCATTTGTGACTACTTGTCTGTTTCCTGTGAGCCTGGCTTTAGCTCCGGGTCTGTCCCCCTCGGCGCTGGGGTCATTGGGGCCGGGTCATCTCTGGGGGGCCGTCCTGGGTGCTGTGGGGGGTTGAGCAACATCCCTGGCCCCACCCGCTCGATGCCAGGAGCACCCTCAGTTGTGACAACCACAGATGTCCCCACACATCACCCAGTGTCCCCGGGGGGCAGGTTCACCCCGGGTGAGACCCCCCTGCCTTACCTGCGAGATCTGACCTGGCAAAATCGTCGTTTGTGGAAATGATAGAGCAGCAACTGAATTAGAAAAATGAACACAGGGTTTGGTTTTGTTTAAGTCTGATCGAGGGCTGGAGTACTCGTTACACAGAAAAGCATCGATCCTGATGGAAGTCATTTCCGGAAGCAGGCACGTGAAGGCAACTGGCAGCGATTTCACCTCACTGTGGAGAGAATTAGTGATCGATCAGGATGACGTCTGATTGATGGGGTTTACCCCGGACCTCCTTTCTCGCAGGAAGCTCGTGAGCATGGGAAGGAAAATTCACTCGTAGATGCCCTGCCTCCAGCAGTGCAGACGCAGAGACCCCCCCCACCAGGGCCGGGGCCGGGGCAGGGGGCGGGGGGGAAGGCCACGACGTGAGTGATGGGTGTGGACCAGGCTCCGGGGCGGCCGCCACGGAGACCCACAGGCTGGGGGCTCACATCCTGGAGCCACACGTGTGAGGTGAGTGTGTCCGCAGCGCCGTGTTCCCTCTGACGGCTCTAGGGGAGGGTCCTTCCTGCCTCCCCGAGTGAAACACTAATATTTAGGATTTGAGACAGAAAACTTTAAAACATTTGATAATGTCATTTTTTAAAAATTCATTACATTTTGGGGCTGGCCTGGTGGCACAGTGGTTAAGTTCGCTCGCTCTGCTTCAGTGGCCCAGGGTTTGCCGGTTTGGATCCCCTGTGGATGCACTGCTCGTCAAGCCATGCCATGGCAGGCATCCCACATAAAATAGAGGAAGGTTGGCACAGATGTTAGCTCACGGCCAATCTTCCTCACCAAAAAAAAAAAAAAAAAGTTACATTTTAACATTAAAAAATCTTTGTTTTTTTTTCAAAAAAGGGATGAGTGGCATTGTTCTCATTTAGCAAATCTGTTTAACATCTGGCTTCATGGGAGACAGCTGGATTCTCCTGTCAGCTGCTGCATTCACTCCGCTGCAACATGATGCTTTGATCCCAAGACCAAGGTCCAGGGCAAAAGGTTTCTCTGGGAGGCGGGAGGGCAGAGGCCAGGAGGGGGGCAGTGATGAGCCTCCCACAGCTGCGGCTGTCGGGGCTCAGTCCCTTGGGACCCCCTGGGAGGGACTGAGGCTCTGTCTCAGCTTGTCCGTCCACAGCTGGGGAGCTGGGGCATTTATCCTACAACTCTTGGCAACCCGGCTTGGGGCTGGGGGCCCTGACCCTGCCCTCAGGTGGCGGGGCGGGGGGGCACTGGTTTGTATGCATGTCCGTGTGCACCTGTAGGTGCCTGTGTGTTCGAGGTGCATACATGTGTGTTTGTGCTTTGCTATGAGTTGAATTATGACCCCCACCATTCCTATGGTGAAGTCCTAGACCCCAGCCCCTCCGAATGTGACCTTATTTGGAAATAGGGTCTTGACAGGAGTAATTATTTAAAGTGAGGCCATGCTGGAGCAGGGTAGCCCTAATGCAATAAGACTGGTGTCCTTATAAAAAGAGGACATTTGGGGGCCGGCCCGGTGGCACAGCGGTAAAGTGCACACGTTCCACTGTGGCAGCCTGGGGTTCGCTGGTTCGGATCCCGGGTGCGGACATGGCACCATTTGGCAAGCCATGCTGTGGCAGGCATCCCACATATAAAGTAAAGGAAGATGGGCACGGATGTGAGCTCAGGGCCAGTCTTCCTCAGCAAAAAGAGGAGGATTGGCGGCAGATGTTAGCTCAGGGCTAATCTTCCTCAAAAAAAAAAAGAAAAAAGAGGACATTTGGACACAGACACACACACAGAGGGAGGACGCCACATGAAGATGGAGGCGGAGACGGGGAGGCGGGACGCCAAGGACGGCCAGCGGCCCCAGAAGCTGGGAGAGATGTGGGGCAGACTCATTTTCAGAAGGACCCAGCCCTGTCGACACCCAGATCCCGGACTCCCAGCCTCCAGATCTGGGAGACGATGAACGGCTGTTGTTGGAGCTGTCCCGTGTGTGGTACTTTGTTGCGACCACCCGGGGAAACTCACACAGATGGGTTGTCTTGTCGCCCGGTCAGTCATTACCTCTGCTCCTAGGACTCCAAGGACCACCACCGACTCCTTCCCCCACGACCCAGAATCTCTCCCCTCAGCCTGGTGGCTTCCGCTCCCCCGTCACGTCAGCCAGGCACCTCGCCTCAGCCCCAGAAACAAACTCCGACGTTTCAACGGCGGCCAGGCGGCCAGGAATGCTCTGGAATTTATTTCTCAGAGTCAATTTATTAATGGGAACTTAGATGCCCATGAAATTGATGGGTGACTGGGGACCCTGAATCAGACCCCGACCAGGAACGAAGGTGGCCGGGAGGACCAAGAGATGGGAGGTGGAACATTCTAGCAAAGAGAGAGGGCGGGAGGGCAGGACCCTTGGCCTGGCCCTGGCGTGAGCCGCTGTGAGCTGGCTCCTCTTTCCATCTCACCCTTCAGATCCCACATCCCAAAGGGGACAGTTCAGTGGCTGTGTTAGTCTCCTGGGACCCCCGTGACACAGAACCACAAATGGGATTGCTGAAAACAACTTATTTCCTCCCAGTTCTGGAGGCCGGAAGTACGAAATCAAGGGGTCGGCGGAGTTGGATCCTTCTGAGGGAGAGGCTGTCCCGGGTCCCTCCCAGCTTCCGGTGGCTCCGGCGATCCTCCGCGACCCTTGTCTTGGAGAAGCATCCCTCCCATCTGTCTGTCTTCGCATGGCCGTCTCCCTGTGTGTCTGTGTCCAAACTTCCCTCATCTTGTAAGGACACCAGCCATTGGCTGAGGGCCACCCCTCTCCGGGATGACCTCATTCTAACTTAATTACATCTGCAAAGACGCTACTTCCAAATGAGGTTCCATTCACAGGAATGGGGGCCAGGACTTCAGCATATCTTTTTGGGGACCACGATTCAACCCATAACAGTGGCCAAATCTGGGTCTGTATCTGTAGGAGTCTCTGGGGGCTGCTGTGACAAAGGACTGCAAGCTGGGCAGCTCCAGGCAACAATTTATCCTCTGACGTTCTGGAGGCCAGACATCCAAGGTCACAGTGTGGCAGGGCCACGTTCCCTCCGGAGGTTCCGGGGGAGGGTCCTTCCTGCCTCTTCCAGCTTCTGGGGGCTCCAGGCGTCCTTGGCTTGTGGCCACATCACCCCAGCTTCTGCCTCTGCCGTCATGTGGCCGTCTTCTCTGTCTCTGTGTCTTCTTACTTTTTTTATATTTTTTATTTTTTGAGGAAGATTAGCCCTGAGCTAACTACTGCCAGTCCTCCTCCTTTTGCTGAGGAAGCCCGGCCCCGAGCCAACAGCCGTGCCCATCCTCCTCCACCCCATATGTGGGATGCCTGCCACAGCATGGCGTGCCAAGCGGTGCCATGTCCACACCCGGGATCCGAACTGGCAAACCCTGGGCCGCTGAGAAGCGGAACATGCAAACTTAACCGCTGCGCGACTGGGCCAGCCCCTGTCTTCTTCTTATAAGGACACCAGTCACTGGGTTTAGGGCCCACCCTACTCCAATGTGACCTCATCTGAACCTAACTAATCACATCTGCAAAGATCCTATTTCCAAATGAGGCCAAATTCCGAGGTCCCAGGTGGACGTGAATTTTTGTGGGGACACTATTTGACCCTCTCCCTTGCCCAGGCCTTGGCCTCCTGGGAGCAGGGTGAAGCAGCAGCTCTTTGTCATGGCTCCTTGGTGACAGATAGGACCCTGCATGCCCCACGCTCAGGGGACAAAGCCATCCTGGTTTGCAGGGATTTCCGTGGTTTTAGCACTGAAAGTCCCAGGTCCCAGGAAACCTGGGGAAACTGGGAAGCTTGGTCATCCTATGCTGTGGGAAGGGATGCCTGAGAAGGCACACAACGCCAGGACACTAGCTAGGTCACATTTCACATGGTGGTACCCTGGCTGCCTCCT